>NW_027362049.1:0-585000 GCF_039654945.1 Dendrobates tinctorius | reverse complement strand
CTGGGGATTACATAGAAAAAATGGAGACAAAATATATCAAACGTGTAGAGGGTCAAACACAGACACCTGTGCAAACATGAATGCGGTGATGGCTAACAACCCAAGTAGTCTAGAGGAGCGAAGGGGTTAATGTTGACTAGCGTTGTTTTTTAGGGCAGTGAAGGGCATTGAAACACCTGAATGCTTGGCCAATCGGAGTGATCATGAGTACAAGGGAGCGAGAAGAGGTAGAAGAGGTCTGCTATGGTTCACCTGACAGCTGTCACTCCCGATTCCCCAATACATAGGAGCGTTTGACTCGTTAGAGCGCTTTTGTGTTCTTTATGATAGTCACTATCCGACTTATCTCACACTGACTTATCAACCAAAGAAAAAATAGAATCAATTGCTAAAATTCAGCAGCCTTGATCCTTCTCTCCCATGACGTTATCTGTTAAGAGAGTGTCAGGAGGCAACCGTGCACAATAGTCTAGGGTAGTGAAGGAATAAATGATAAAATACATGTGACATAGGAGAGTGAAGCAGTAAATAATGTTCCTGGTGGTCAAGGTCAGAGAGGGGTTTTGACCATAACATCCTTTGTTGCCTGGGGCAGTGAAGGGGTTAATAATAACATCATTGTGGAAATGACGGTGCTAACCATGTGTATAGAATTTAACAATTGGTGCAGAAGCTGTTTTTTATTGATGCCTTTCTCTTCTATAGGGTTATATCCTGGGCACTATTCAGAAATTACTTCTTACTAGACGTAGGTGAAAGGGATGAATGACGGTGGTAAAGCACAAGGGCTTAGTAGGTGAATTAGTCCTCTGACATTTTCTGTAACTCCCTTTGAAATTGCTGGCCTTCTTGTCATTCAAGTGTTTGAGAGTTTCACACTAAGGGCTCATACACACATGCGAGATACTTGGACGAGTCTCGCACCTCAATACCCGGCATTGCCGCTGGCGGTTCGGATCGGAGCGTTCAACTGCATAGAAATACATGCAGCTGAACACTCTGATCCAAGTGCCGGCGGCAGTGCCGGATATTGACGTGCGAGGCTCGTCCGAGTTTCTCGCATGTGAGTATGAGCCCTAAGCGACATCAATGGTACCAGTCTCCGTATACCCCTGGTGGGAGAAACGTGTGCCAGTGAGTCGCATGTATACCATATCTCCAGTATTGTAAAACTTGGTCATAGTGAAGTATTACAACTTTTTGACTGTGGGGAATTTTTTTGACCCCACTAACATAAGAGCCCTGAGTTGAGCACTGTACTGCTTTTAGCTTGGAGATTTCTGACAATGTACATATGAATATACACATACTGCCCTACCATCACAAATTCCTTTAGACTGGATATAGGCTTGTCTTCAATTCAACTTTTGGTGACCCTAGACAAAAGAACATATATTTTGATGAACTTTTCTTACTATACGTTTATCATTGTATGCAAGGAAACATTAAAATTAAATAGACTAATTAGCACCTATCTGGTAGTTAACTTACCTGTCTGATGATGCTGAGGCCACATGTAGCCCTCGACCTGGGTTATCATCAGTCCCTTCAGAAAGTCTGAAAGATATTGAAGAAAACAATGAGATTCAATGAGATAAGGGGAAATAGTCCCTGAAAAGAAGTGGACAAGAAGTACTTCTGAAATTGGTGCCAATGCTAGGTGATGTCCGGGTGGTTGCCTTCAGAGGTTTTAGTGTCAGAAGGTAGCTTGCTGACATGTTAAAAGTTGGATGATAAACTCATCGAATACCTACGGCTGCACCTTGTTGAAGAAATGTCGTCGCAGCAGCACAGCGAGAGTGCTGATCACCATAACCGTGGTGCACATTCTGCCAGGACCATCGCCAGTATGGCACAGCACAAGATAAACAGCTACTGCATAGCAGCCTGGACCTGAAGTTGCAGACAGAATAGAAGACAATCCCAGTTGTGATACCTAAGTTTTCCTCAGCTCTGTGGTCAGGCAGAATCTCCTGTTACTTTCTGTCCCTAACTGCCTTTGTCATGGGTTTTTAGAGAGGATTACGGATCAATGGAGATTAGAAGACTACACCAGTTAAACTGACCTCCGAGGTGGTGTGAGCAAGGGCAGGCATTTGGTCTTTGTTATGAATCCCAGTTTAATAGTCACCATATATGTGAGTAAGCAACATGTGATATCTAATAGTCATGTAACAGTGCCTCCTATCTGAATGGATCTTGGACATTTGGTATTAATTTCCATCTCAATCACTGTTACCACTACTGTGGTATAAAAGCAGTTTAAAAGAAATCTGTCAGCAGTTTTTTGCTACCTCATCTGAGAGCACTATAATGTAGGTAAAGAGAAGATGAATCCAATGATGTATCACTTAATTTACTGGGTGCAGCCGTTCTGACACAATCAGAGCTTTTTGATGTAGAATATAGCAAAGCTGAGAAAGCTAACCCCACCCAGAGCAGGCTCTCTGTGTACAAAGTCCATAGACAGAGAGCCGCTTATCACAGGAGGGGACTTTGCTCTACTAGTCCGGCAATGTTGATCTCTTAGTGATAAATCCTTCACAGTTAGTAAACAACATCAGGCAATTTGACAAATGACACATCCCTGAATTCTGTGTTTCAGTCTCTATCTCTTGCTGTCTTCAGATTACAGAGCAGAAACCTGCTGAAAGATTCCCTTTAAGGGCAACCTTGAAAAAAGTCCTCTGCTTAATCTGTTCATATGAAAGCTGGGAAGCAACCACTATGACCACCAAAACAGTGGCAGATTTACTATTTAAGACTCTGGGAAACATTTGTGACAATCTTAGTGATATGTGTTACAATATGTCAGGCATATTAGTTACCAGCTTTACAAAAAATGGAGTTAACTTTGGCAGACCTACTTTGAAGAAGTTTCCTGGATCATTGAAGTCTTCCAAAAATTGCCTAAGAAAATAAACTAAAAAACAATACCTTTTTAAAAAGTTCCGCACTCCTCCAGTGTTAGCATTATTCCTGCTGGTGCATTGGAATACTGGTAGTGAAAGTTTCCAATTCAGAGATTTGAAGAACACACCAAAGAAGCCAAGTTGTCATGTGCCCTGTCCTGTGTGACGCGGCCCGGTGGCCGGTAACTAATACAAGACACAGGATAGGGAAACATTTACAACGGTAGGCCCTGCGATAGGGAACGGTGGACGTGGAGACCTCCTGCACTCCGCTGAGTCAGTGTCCCTAACACCCCTAACGTTCCCTATACAGGCTCCTCACCTGTCGCTGATCAGGATACCTGTCACCCTAGCAAACCCTACACCTATTCCTTACTAGGGAGCTGGGTGGTGCAGGCACTGGCCCCACCGCTGTACTAACACCAACATGAGGAAAAGTGACAAACAGGGAAACACTTAGCTTTGCTCTGATGCACTTGCTCCTGGCAACAGAGTCCAACACCTGAGTGCATCTTCCTCCCACCGTGTCCAACACCTGGGTGCAGCTTTACAGCAACAGCGTCCAGCACCCGAGTGCCGCCTTGGAGCAACAGAGTCCAGCACCTGAGTGCAGCTGTCCAGCAACAGTGTCCAGCACCTGAGTGCAACTGTCCACCAACGGAGTCCAGCACCTGAGTGCAGCTGTCCAGCAACAGTGTCCAGCACCTGAGTGCAACTGTCCAGCAACGGAGTCCAGCACCTGAGTGCAGCTTCCAGCAACAGAGTCCAGTAACTGAATGCAGCTCTACACCATAGCTGCCACTCCACCAAGCTTTGCAAGAATTCTTCACTGACACCATAGCTGCCACTCCACCATGCTTTACACGAACTCTTCGCTGACACCATAGCTGCCACTCCAGGACTCTGACTGAGCTGCCCTGCCTCGACTCTCCTCAGCTCCTTCCTTCACCCAGGATGGTTGGAAAAGACCAACAATATCACCAACGTGAGTGAGCACAACTGACACACCTTTATTGAGTAAACACACCTGTTAGTGATTCCCGTGCAATTACACTAACCACCACGGGGGCAAAACTATCTCTAAAAACACCAGTGCAATGACCATACTGGCCACTGGGGGCAAAACTATCTCTAAGCACAAAGCTTAGAGAGAGGAAAAAAAAGGTTACCAGTGCTCTTATCTGAACTGTGGAAACCCCCCACTATTGACACCATTTTGGAAATTAGACACCCTACGGAACTTATCTAGATGTGTGGTGAGCACCTTGAACCCCCAAGTGCTTCACAAAAGTTTATATAGCAGAGCTGTAAGAATAAAAAATCATATTTTTTTACAAAAATTATCTTTTTGCCACAATTTTTTATTTACCCAAAGGGTAACAGGAGAAATTGCACCATAAAAAAAATGTGGTGCAATTTGTCCTGAGTATGCTGACACCCCATATGTGGGGGTAAACCACTGTTTGGGCACATGGCAGAGCTCGGAAGGGAAGGAGCACCGTTTGACTTTTCAATGCAAAATTGGCTGGAATTGAGATCAGATGCCATGTCGCATTTGGAAAGTCCCTGATGTGCCTTAACAGTGGAAAGCCCCCAATTCTAACTCCAACCATTACCCCAACACACCCCTAACCCTAATCCCAAACCTAACACACCCCTAACCCTAATCCCAACCCTAAGCATAATCCCAACTCTAACGCCGAGATCACACACAGCGAGATATGGCCGAGTCTCGCAGGTTAAAACCAAGCTCTGGCGCCGGCACTCCGGAGCGGAGCGTGCAGCCGCACAGGAATACATGGAGCTACACGCTCCGCTCCGGAGTGCCGGTGCCAGAGCTTGGTTTTAACCTGCGAGACTCGGCCGTATCTCGCTGTAGTGTGACTCCGGCCTAACTCTAATCCCAACCCTAACCTTAGCCCTAACCCTAGCCCTAACCCTAGCCCTAACCCTAATGGGAAAACGGAAATAAATTTTTTTATTTAATTATTTTCCCTAACTAAGGGAGTGATCAATGGGGGTTTGATTTACTATTTATAGCGGGTTTTTATGTTTGGCAGCTGTCACACACTAAAAGATGCTTTTTATTGCAAAAAATAGTTTTGCATCACCACATTTTGAGCGCTATAATTTTTCCATATTTTCGCCCACAGAGTCATGTGAGGTCTTGCTTTTTGCGGGACGAGTTGTCGTTTTTATTGGTACCATTTTCGGGCACATGACATTTTTGATCGCTTTTTATTCTGATTTTTGTGAGGCAGAATGAACAAAAAGCAGCAATTCATGCGAATTTCTTTGGTAGGGGGGTGTTTATACCATTCAGCATGTGGTAAAATTGATAAAGCAGTATTATTCTTTGGGTCAGTAAGATGACAGTGATACCTCATTTGTATCATTTTTTATGATTTGGCGCTTTTATACAATAAAAACTATTTTCTAGAAAAAATATTTATTTTTGCATCGCTTTATTCTGAGAGCTATAACTTTTTTATTTTTCTGGTGAAGGAGCTATATGGCAGCTTGTTTTTTGCGGGACAAGATGACGTTTTGAGCGATACCACGTTTATTTATATCCGTCTTTTTGATCGTGTATTATTCCACTTTTTGTTTGGCGGTATGATGATAAAGCATTGTTTTTTTGCCTTGTCTTTTTATGGTGTTCACTAAAGGGGTTAACTAGTGGGTTAGTTTTATAGGGCGGGTCGTTACGGACGCGGCGATACTAAATATGTGTACTTTTATTGTGTAGATTTTTTAATTTAAATATTTATTGATTGAATAAATATTGATTTTTTATTATTTTTTATTATTTTCTTAAAATATTTTTACAGTTATTTTCATTTTTGTTAATTTAATTCTTACTTTTACACTGTGTCCCACTAAGGGACACTATTTTTGTGCAGGCTGACCGCTTCTATAGCATGGAGATCTGCATGCTATAGAAGCTGTCAGCGCTGCACAAAGTTGCACACTGACCAGAGACTTCCTGGTCATCACTGCGCATGACACGAAGTCTCTCAGCAGTGGAGACCCGGATGTCGCTCCCCTCGTGAGCGCGGCTGATCGCATATGACGTACTATTCCTTCCATGGGAATTAAGTTCTAGGGCACAGGGACGGAATAGTATATCATATGGCAGAAAGGGGTTAAAGAATGACAATAGTTACATTTTTTTCATGAATCAATAGTTTACATGAAACTATGAAACTCTAGTATATCTTATCAGAGAAATCTGCTTCTTTCTCCTCCTGGACTGATCTTTCATTTTCAAAATTATCGATTCAAGGGTAAAATCTGTTAGAGTGAAAGATCGATCCAGAATGAAAAAGAAGCAAGTTTCTCTGATGATATATATTACAAAGTTTCTTATTTTTCTGTGTACTATTGAGTTATGAAATGAAAATTACAATGACAGTTATTATTGAAGTGGAGGCCATCTATGTTATAGTTTTAGTGAGTCCCTTTTATCCCTTTTAATGGCCTTTTGGGGTATTTATCTTATTACACTTTCATTTTTATTACAAGATATCTCTAGAATCGTCCATATTATTCCAGTAAATCTCCATAGGTTACTTAGCCGGGCCATAGATAATCATGACTTGCCACTTAAGCATACAGAGCAGAATAGAAGGACAGAAATGGCTAAATTCTAAGGCGTGTTTCACACTTCAGTTTTTTCTTGTCAGTTAAAATCCGCCAAAATGGCGGAAAGCGGATCTGTTGGTAACTGAAGTGAACGGATGCCAGCGGACCGTTTTTTTGACGGATCCGTTTGCTGAAGAATTTTAAAGGAACCGCAGTCCGGGGACGAGAGAGAGAGAGAGAATTTTAACCGTCCGCCAGAAATGATTTCAGGGTTAAATTTCCGGCTGAGATCATTCCTCCGGGCATGCGCAGTACAGAAATGCGGATCCTTCAGCCAAAAAAATGTTACAAGCTCCGTCTGGGCATGTCGGCGGACGCACAAAAATTGGCGGATCCGCAAAAAAACGGATCCGACGGATGGCCAATAATGCAAGTCATTGGGGAAAAAAAACGGATCCGCCAAACAAAATGGCGGATCCGTTTTTTTAGGAAAACGGCGGATCTTGACTGATGGAAAAAACTGAAGTGTGAAACAGGCCTAAAGTGTACGACATCAACTATGTTTTCAATTTATCTTCTTGTCAAACATTGAATGTTTTGTTGGTTCACTGATTTTCTGGATTGTGCAGAAGAAATTGGTACACGCTTCAACCACTTCTGGAACAATTGCTTTATTCTCATCTTGCTTCAAAATGCCTGAATATCAAATACCAGGACTGATACCTAAGTCCTGGCAGGAAACCGAGGAAACCGGATCTATAAGAATGTGTGAAACACAACAAATTGGGATATAATTACCAGAAGGAACACATTATATGGGTCATTGTTATACTGAGGGAAAGAAAAATGAAAAACATTATAAGATAGGAGACAATGATAACAGTGAGGGAATGGAAATTGGGTTAAGTCCCACATTTGAGCCATAAACAGCCGTGATGACCGCAGGTTGGGAGGGCATTATAGACTCTTACTTGTGTTGTCTTGTTAGCTACCTCCAGCCCGACACATATAACATGCACTGATATCACATTAGATATGCTGGCCTAGATATGCATCCTGATAGTGCATTTGTTTGGAGGCCTGGGCAGGTAAGCATTTCTGCCTTTCTTTCTGTATTTTTGAATTTTTGGAGGATTTTTAAGTCCTTTTTTGTGCTGTTTTGCAGTTAGGTTAGGGACTCGTAAGCATGGGGATCCTTGACAAGGGTTACGAGCTAACGTATTTTGGCCAAAATATCAACTAATACCTCATATTTTTTATGTGTTTTTTCCCGTGGTGCAGTTGGGCCCATTTGGTCTTGTAAACTGTGGTGTCTGTTCACATGGGATGCATTTTGATAGCGCTGGGCAGCCCGCCTGATCTAATAGAAGGGTGTAACTAATAGGCTGTTAACCTGGATGCTGTGCATTGCCATAGTGTGAACAGCGCCTCATACAAGTCTTCATTGTGCATTAACAAACCAAGCAACCGCACTCTCCATGGATTGGTAGGATGTGAGCGGTTGTCTCATTGGTATTCATGCACCTGTGTTGCCGCCATCTTAACTATATGGGACCACTGCACCCTAATAGTGCATTTGTTGGGAAGCCTGGGCAGGTAAGTATTTCTACCTTTCTTGCTGTATTTTTTACATAATTTCACGCAAAATCCCAAAAATGGGCCAAAAAAAATTGTTGGCACCCTCTACTTAATATTTGGTTGCAAACCCTTTGGAATAAATAACTGCAATTGATTGCATTCTATAACCATCATCAAGCTTCTTACACCTCTCAATTACAATTTTCGACCACTTTTAATCTTTTCAGTCACGGATCATTCAGTGTACTATTGAAATTAGGCATGCCCACAGCATTGAAATTGATTGCTGTGACTGGTCCGAAGTCACGGCAACCACGTGTCAAATCCTGCATATACGCACTGCGCATCTGCTGCCCAGGCATGCGTACTGACGCTGGGTGTACAGCACCATCTTCATATCAGATGTGCTTATGCGCCGGAGTGCAGAGTGTAGGGGAAACAGTAGTATGCATAGCGTGCGCGCTCACACGTCATGTAGACACTGACTCAGAGCGGCTCCGGCGCATGCGCACATTTGACATGAAGCTGGGGCTGTACAGCCAGAGTCAGTGCACATGCCCCTGGAGCAGTTGGACAGTGCGCACGCGTGGGATTTCATATGTGGTTGCCGTGACTTCGGGCTAGTAACGGCAATCAAATGCAATGCTTTGGGCGTGCCTAATTTCAAAAGTACACTAATTGATTCGTGTCTGAAAAAATAAAGTCACCACCCCTGTGACTGAAAGACTGTGTGAGGGAATCCTCTAATGATATAAAGCATTTTTTAAACCTAAAGGTACGTGCACACGCTGCGGATTCTGCTGCGGATCCGCAGCGGTTTTGGCTCTGCGGGTCCGCATCAGATTCTGCTGCGTTGTACAGTACCTTTATTTCCTATGGGAAAAAAAAAACGCAGTGCACATGCTGCGGATTTTTCCGTGCGGTTTTGCTGTGGGTTACAATCCGCAGCATGTCAATTCTTTGTGCGGTTTCCGCTGCGGTTTCACACCTTATCATTATCAGGTGTGAAACCGCAGGGCAAAACCGCAGGCTAATCCGCAGATAAACTGCAGGACTTTTGTCCTGCGGATTTACCTGGGGATTTTCCAACAAAATCCGCACACCCTAAAAACTACGTGTGCACTTACCCTTATACTGACAAAAACAGTGATGCATATTGGATCACTAACAGCACACTGGGACCAGTTTAATAGCTAAAAACGAGGTGACAGGTTCCCTTTAAGCATCACAATTTTTTCTTATTATCTAGAGCAGTAATGCAATTGAAATTTCAGATATTTCATGTTCACATGCTATAGCACTACATAGTGCAACTTTATTTGTTTTGTCAGGGAGATTAGCCACAGTGCCATGGGTTGTAAACTTCTTGATTATGTTGTGCACCATGAACAAAGGAACAACAAGATCTCTGGAGATGGACTTTTTGGTTCTCAAGTCCACAGACAGTTCTCTTCTCCGCTTTCTGTTCTCCATGCTTAGTATTGCACACACAGACACACAATGCAAAGACTGTGTCATCTTTTCCCTTTTTATCTGGTTTTCAGGTGTGATTTCTTATTGCCCATACCTGTTACTAGCCATCAGTGAGTTTATCGAGCATTACATGCTTGAAACAAAGTTGCTTACCCACAATTTTGGAAATTTGCCAACAATTCTTTTTGGCCCATTTTTGGGTTTTGTGTGAAATGATGTCCAAGTTGCCTTTTTTTCTCTGGTTTTTTTTGTGTTGTTCAAATACACATAAATGAAATAAACATGTGTATAACAAAACATGTAATTGCAATCATTTTCTGAGAAAAAATACTTCATTTTCTGTACCAATTTCAAGAGTGCCAACACTTTCAAACATGGCTGTATATACACTGAATAGCAGGGTAGAAGAAGGACAAATAATCCACTGTCTGAGCTACTTATTGAATTTACCTTGTGGCAAATCTAACCTACATACACCTAGAGCTGTGGTATCTATAAATAGGTCAAGGAGTAATAAGTATGAAAACTTTCATTATGGTTTTGGCGAAGGGAAATCAATTGAAAAACAAACCATTTTCGTCATTGCCTCATTATTAAAGTTGACCTATCACTTGATAAAACAAAAATTGAGTCCATTACATTGTAAAAATCCGTACGTTTCCCTGATTCTGCCACTCTTTTCTGTTTTTTGTCGCTCTTGTAGCGCAGTATGTGAAATCTCTGCTTTCATTTCACGTGGGTGTTTCTTCAGTCTTCTCTGGGGGATACTTTTTCCAGACATTGCCAATCACAGCTCAAGATCTGATCTACCAGTCTCAGACACTATCAAACTTTGGTAGCATTTAAAAATGAGGGGTTAAAGGGCACGATGCCAAAGAAGGTTCTAAATAAATGCCCAGTTGCCAAAGCAGAGATTTCATCTAATGTGCTCTAAAAGCAATAAATGGAAACATCTCTGCAATGGAGTGACAGAGTGCAAAAAGGAAAAAAGCAGGAGAATCAAGGGAGCTCAAGGATTTTTAAAAGTCAGCAAAATTCAATGTCAGCAAGCAGTTAATCCTGAATGCTATATATGTGTTTTCAACTATGCAAGCTTATATCTGGTATATAGTTTTTTCAACTTACTCTGCTTGTCCCCTTATGTTGTGAGGTCAAGAAACTTTTCAAAGTGCTTTATGATCCATGTAGTGCTGGACATCTGTTTATTTGACCACAACATTTTATTGGGTCCTGCTGTCTCAATTTAGTTTGATTGATTAACGAGAAGAGAGAGACCAAAAAAAAAAAGTTCTAAGTATTAGCCTCCTATATATTCAGACATAGTTTGGGGAAGGCATTTATGCAGGGGGCATTTATGCACATGTAATCTAAGTACATGTATCAAAGTACTGGCAGTTATAGCATGGCAGTTAGACAAGGCAGGAGACAGGTAAGACATTTATATACATCTACTCCCTGTACATTTGGAGTGTAACAAATATATACCATATGCATTTGTGTCATTTATATCCTGGCCGCTGCATTCACACACATCCACCGCCCTGGTATTAACTCTCTACACTCCATCCATATCAGCCCTTCGCTTCTTTCCTCTCCTATGTATAGCACTCACGCTCTTTTCACATTGTTAAATTGCACAGATCCAGTCAGTCCCACCATTCAACATCAGAGACGCTCTCACAAATCACTTAACCATCTGCTCACTCTTTCTATCCTCCTTCTCCTAGTCGCAGGAGACATTGCTCCCAATCCTGGTCCCCCATGTTATAGAAAGTCAAACCCCCCAACTGCTACACTCAGAAAGCCCTCTAATCTTATTAATATTCACTGCATGCCATCTGTCTCTCTTAATTGTGCGCTCTGGAATTCTCGTTCAGTGTGTAACAAACTCTCCTTCATTCATTACTTTTTCCTTTCTAATTCTCTTAACCTCCTGGTTCTTACTGAAACCTGGATTCAGCAGTCAGACACGACCGCTGCTGCTGCTCTCTCATACGGGGGACTACATTTCTCTCATACCCCAAGATCAGACAATAGAGCAGGTGGAGGTGTTGGTCTGCTTCTATCACCAAAATGTACCTTTCAGGTTATCCCTCAACTACCCTCACTAGTCATCCCTTCTTTTGAGGTCCATGCCGTCAGACTCTACACCCCCTTCTCCATGCGAGTGGCGGTGGTGTATCGTCCTCCCGGCCCCTCCAATCAGTTCCTGGATCATTTTGCCACTTGGCTTCCACATTTTCTCTCCTGTGACATCCCTACCCTCATCATGGGAGATTTCAACATCCCCATTGCTCTTCCACTCTCCCCATCTGCTACTCAACTTTTATCTCTAACCTCCTTGTTTGGCCTTTCGCAGCTTACTAATTCTCCAATGCATGAAGACGGAAACTCCCTCGACTTGGTCTTCTTTCGGCTTTGTACAGTGGATGATTTTGCAAACTCCCCTCTCCCGCTCTCTGACCACAATCTTCTTTCATTCTCTATCAAGAACTGCCAGGCTGCTCAAGTCACCCCCACTGTCCATATTTATAGAAACATACAGGCCATTAAAACCCAGAAATTTATGAAGAACTTGCAGTCTTCATTGGCCCCTATCTCCTCCCTCTCATGTCCTGATTCTGCATTGAAGCATTACAATGAAACACTTCAAAGTGACCTGGATGAATTTGCACCCCCTATAAATAGAACACCACAACACAGATGGCGACAACCCTGGCACACCCTGCAAACACGTTTCCTGCAGCGGTGCTCCAGGTGCGCCGAACGTCTGTGGAGAAAATCCAATCTACACGAAGATTTCATACATTATAAGTTTATGCTTCGAACATACAACACTGCCCTTCACCTCTCCAAACAAACCCATTTCAACACCCTCATCACCTCACTGTCCAATAACCTGAAACGTCTCTTTGACACTTTTCATTCTCTACTCAACCCAAGAGTACAGGCCCCAATCACGGAGCTCCGAGCTGACGATCTGGCCAATTACTTCAAAGAAAAAATTGACCAGATTCGACAGGAAATTATCTCCCAATCACCTCATACATGCACTGTCCTCCCTCCTCCACTGCATCTAGCTCACTCTCTGATTTTGAACCAGTCACAGAAGAAGAAGTAAGCAGGCTCCTTGCATCTTCTCGCCCAGCCACTTGCACCAGTGACCCATTTCCGTCACATCTCCTCCAGTCCCTTTCCCCTGCTGTCACCCCTCACCTAACTAAAATATTTAATCTAGCTCTCTCTTCTGGTATCTTTCCCTCCTCATTTAAGCATGCCATCATACATCCACTACTTAAAAAACATCCCTCGACCAAAACTGTGCCGCTAACTATAGACCTGTCTCTAATCTTCCCTTCATCTCTAAACTCTTGGAACGCCTGGTCCACTCCCGTCTGATCCGCTATCTCTCTGATAACTCTCTTCTCGACCCTCTCCAATCCGGTTTCCGCTCTTTACACTCTACTGAAACTGCCCTCACTAAAGTCTCTAATGATCTTCTAACAGCTAAATCAAATGGTCATTACTCCATGCTAATTCTCTTGGATCTCTCTGCAGCATTCGACACTGTGGATCATCAGCTCCTCCTCACTATGCTCCGTTCCATTGGCCTCAAGGACACCGTTCTCTCCTGGTTCTCCTCCTACCTCTGACCACTCCTTTACTGTATCTTTTGCTGGCTCCTCCTCCTCTCACCTTCCCCTTACTGTTGGGGTTCCTCAAGGATCGGTTCTAGGCCCCCTCCTCTTCTCCTTGTACACTGCCCCTGCTGGTAAAGCAATCAGTAGATTTGGTTTCCAGTACCATCTCTATGCTGATGACACCCAATTATACCTTTCTTCTCCTGACATCACGTCAGCCTTTCTAGAAAACTCCGGCGATTGTCTAAATGCTGTGTCTAACATCATGTCCTCACTATATCTGAAACTGAACCTGTCAAAGACTGAACTCCTTGTGTTTCCTCCCTCTACTAATGTACCTATACCCGACATTGCCATTTCTGTGTGTGGTTCCACTATTACTCCCCAGCAACATGCCCGCTGTCTTGGGGTCATACTTGACTCCGAGCTTTCCTTCGCCCCCCACATTCGATCACTGGCTCGCTCTTGTCATCTGCACCTCAAAAACATCTCTAGAATTCGACCTTTTCTTACTTTTGACTCTGCAAAAACTCTGTTTCTCTTATTCATTCTCGTCTCGACTATTGTAACTCTCTTCTAATCGGTCTTCCTCTTACCAAACTCTCCCCTCTCCTCTTCTGGTGTAAGCATTTAGACTTCAGAGGGAATGATGATTGTACTGTGAGACATTTATGCAATTGAGAGTGACATGCCACGGTGAGGAGACATTTAAGCATTGCAATGCTCCTCTGGAAAATATACAAACTATCTCTTCAGAGAGTAAGAGTACTAGAACTCTAGTGTCATCTATAGGACCTTTGCAAGTCTCACATTGGCATGTCAGGCTTGACATGTCACTCTCCACAAGGAGAAACATTACCCCTAGGATACTGGTCAGATGCCTCTCACCCAGCCAAACCAGATCTCACACTTTGCACTGACAAGGGGCAGTGTCCCGAAACACAGTGTCTGCAAATTAAGATTTTGTTTTTGGCTTTTATGCCAAGTCATGTGGCAAGGCTCGTTGGAGAGTCGATATTGACTTTAAGGATTGCTACTTCCTATAGGTGGTGTAGGAAGATGGACTGGGCCGGTGGTACCTCTCTTGCACCAGTTCCGGAACTGTCGGGGCTGTCACCATTGTTGCCGGGGGAGAACTTTCTGACCCAGAGAGACCTTTGTACTCGACAGTAGGGGGTGTGTCAGGGATAAAAGGGACGGTGCGCGGGAAAATGGGAGCCTTGGTGAGAAGACAGAGTGTGCAGCAGGAGAAGGTTGGTTCGCTCTCCTTGGAGCGACAGCTCAGGCCCACGCTGTAGTCCCCCTGGCTTATGTGCACACTGACTGTGAGCAGCAAGTAGCTGTGTGCTCGCTCACCCTTGTCACCGAGAAGCTGCCTCGCACCATTCTGCTGATTGCCGTGTGCGCGCGGCCTAAAACTGACCTGGTGATCCGTACAGAGCCGGGTAGGTTCACCCCTGCCTCCACCACTGAACTGAATCATGCTCCAGTGGTTCCACAGACTCTGCCACATCACGTACTTCGACCCACGAACCCAGGACCTCGCTTAGGAGAGCAAGGATACACCGCCTTCGTCAGGAAGCAGTTCCTCAACTTTCTTCAGGACCATGTCAGAGACTTCACGCGTTACTTACGTGGGCGCCACTGTGGGATTTCAAGCTTTCACAGCCAGGAAACCAGCACACTGATATATTATTCAATTTTACTTCCTAGTAACCCATTCTCTCTCTGCGTGTAGTATTCCCTGGAATAAACCCATTAACTCTTGCTCTGCCTCCTGCTTGTCACTGCATCCTGCGTACCTGCTATCTCACAGTGGTACTAGAGTTCTAGTCATCTTCCTTTCTGAAGTGACAATTTGCATATTTCCCAGAGGAGCATTG
Source organism: Dendrobates tinctorius (assembly GCF_039654945.1). Taxonomy (NCBI): domain Eukaryota; kingdom Metazoa; phylum Chordata; class Amphibia; order Anura; family Dendrobatidae; genus Dendrobates; species Dendrobates tinctorius. The sequence continues at coordinate 569,928 of NW_027362049.1, read as the reverse complement.
CAATGCATAAAAGTCTCTTCACCTTGGCATATCAGCCCTGATATGTCACTCTCCGCAAGGAGAAACGTTAACCCTTGGATCAAGAACTTTTCATAATTTAGTAATCTAAATATTAGTTTTAAGAACCTTTTAAAAGAACCAAAATTTTGATATTCCATGTAAGAGCAGCATGATGAAGGGGCAGAGGTGCTGATTTCAGCAATGTTCTATTTACTGTCCTGCTTGCTGCAGTTTTAATAAAATCCCTGTATTTTCCGCTGCAGATTTACCAGTTCTCTGAATGTTCTGTGTAACCCAGCCCATGTCACTGATTGGCATCTTTCTGTGTATGTTGTACATAGTCAGAAAGCTGCCAATCAGTGTTAGAAGCAGTACTATGTCGAGCTTATGAATACGGAGGACTACATGGCAACAGGGTTTTCCTAGACATAAAATAGTCATTTTATCAAAACTACATCAAGAAGCCCAGTAAGTGATACCTTGCTGGAATCTGGGTCTCTGCTGTCAGATTAGATGGCAAAAACCTGGTGACAGATTCCCTTTAAAGGGGTGTTCCAGTAACAGCCTGCAAAAAGATACATGGCCAAAAATTATCATATTAGTATAAATTACTTTTACTATATATAAGATATATAAAAACATGACAGTAGTCATGTGTGACTCATGTCACACATGAATTAAAAAACTATATACAAGTGCTTCTCACAAAATTAGAATATTATCAAAAAGTTAATTTATTTCAGTTCTTCAATACGTTGTACAATACAAAATAATATTGTGGTAACGTGTTAGCCAGAAAAATAGATGTAAATACTTATGTCCTCAAAAAAAATTGAGAAAAGTATTCAAGGAGTGATACCTTTATTGGCTAACCAGAGAAATTATATTTGCAAGCTTTCAGGGCTCAGGAGGCTCCTTCATCAGGGTAATGAAGGAGCCTTCTGAGCCCTGAAAGCTTGCAAATATAATTTATTTATAATATAATTTTTTGAGGACATAAGTATTTACATCAGTTCTTCAATACAAATAGTGAAACTTGTATGTTATATAGAGTCACTACAAACAGAGTGATCTATTTCAAGTGTTTATTTCTGTTAATGTTGATGATTATTGGCTTACAGCCAATGAAAACCCAAAAGTCATTATCTTAGTAAATTTGAAAAATGAATAAAAGACACCTGCAAAGGCTTCTTAAGCATTTAAAAAGGTCCTTTAGTCTGTTTCAGTAGGCTCCACAATCATGGGGAAGACTGCTGACTTGACAGATGTCCAGAAGGCAGTCATTTACACACTCCACAACCAAAGTAAATTTTGCATTTCATTTGGAAAACAAGATCCCAGAGTCTGGAGGATGAGTGAAGAGGTACACAATCCAAGCTGCTTGAGGTCTAGTTTTAGGTTTCCACAATCAGTGATGGTTTGGGGAGCCATGTCATCTGCTGGTGTAGGTTCACTGTGTTTTATCAAGACCAGCGTAGCCATCTACCAGGAAATTTTAGAGCACTTCATGCTTCTTTCTGATGACCAGCTTTTTGGAGATGTAAATGACATTCTCCTGCAGGACTTGGCACCAGTCCACTTTGCCAAAAGTACCAATACCTGGTTTAACCCCTTTACCCCCAAGGGTGGTTTGCACGTTAATGACCGGGACAATTATTACAATTCTGACCACTGTCCCTTTATGAGGTAATAACTCTGGAACGCTTCCATGGATCCCAATGATTCTCATATTGTTTTCTCATGACATATTGTACTTCATGTTAGTGAGAAAATTTCATTCATGTAACTTGCGTTTATTTGTGAAAATAACGTAAATTTGGCAAAAATTTTGAAAATTTTGCAATTTTCCAACTTTGAATTTTTATGCCCTTAAAGATATGGCACACAAAAAACTTATTAAATAACATATCCCACATGTTTACTTTACAACAGCACAATTTGGGAACCAAAATTTTTTTGTTAGGAAGTTAAAAGGGTTAAAAGTTGACCAGCCATTTCTCATTTTTACAACACCATTTTATTTTTAGGGACCACATCACAACATCACATTTGAAGTCACTTTGAGGGGTCTATATGATAGAAAATACCCAAAAGTGACACCATTCTAAAAATTGCACCCTTCAAGGTGCTCAAAACCACATTGAAAAAGTTTATTAACACTTCAGGTGCTTCACAAGATTTTTTGGAATGTTTAAAAAAAAAAATTGAACATTTAACTTTTTTTCACAAAAAATTTACTTCGGATCCAATTTGTTTTATTTTACCAAGGACAACAGGAGAAATCGGACCCAAAAAATTGTTGTACAATTTGTCCTGAGTACGCTGATACCTGATATCTGGGAGGAACCACTGTTTCGGCACATGGCAGAGCTCAGAAGGGAAGGAGCGCCGATTGACTTTTTCACTGCAAAATTGTCTCGAATTCAGATCAGACGTCATGTCACGTTTGGAGAGCCCCTAATGTGCCAAAACAGTGGAAACCCCCAACAAATGACACCATTTTGGAAACTAGACCCCCCAAGGAACTTAGGCTGGTTTCAAACTAGCGTTTTTTGGCGCTGAATATTAGGGCTGGCAAGACGAACCAAATAATAAAGATGGTAATAAGGTGCGTTCGCAGCCCGGGGTCCACCGTGCAGGGGTGGTAACCTGCTGCTCAGTAATGGCGGATGCTATATGGCAGTATACTATAAGAACACACGCGGGTTATCGTCACCCGGTGTGTTCAGGGGCGGACTCTGTTGCTTCACAGAGCCGCACTACCGCTGAACATAAACGCCAGAGCCTGTTTGTGCTCACAGAGCTCGGCTAAAAGAGCGCACAGTGTACGGCCACAGAACTCTACCCCAAGGACACGGGGTTAGAGTGCTTCAAGGCCCACTGAACGTGTGGCGTCGCTGCCGCGAGCGCCACAATAGACGCTGGCTATGGAGCATGTGCACTGAGGCGTGCCGAGTCCCTGGTGAGGCCTGATGCTTGACTCAACCTCATACCTACCTACGCCTAAGCCTGGGCGCTAGCAGGCTAGGCTGCACAACACATGCGTACCAAGGGTAGGGGTTTCTTAATGAGTCATTCACCAGAGACATTCATACGTGCATGCATCACTCACTCCACATAGTCTCTAAATACAGTCTATCCTAGCGCATGGGCGAGCGGCCATACGTAACCTTTTATAGCCACGGGTGTCCGGGACCTTCCTGGCTACTCGGATGGGCCAATCCGAACACGAGCAGGACCTGAGCACGTGACCCTCGATCTCCAATGGGAGATCACTCCACGGGCATGCTCAGTGGTCCGACATGAGGACTTAGTCCCTGGAGAATCTCGCTGCTGAGCAGCATGCAATGTCATAGCTGTGCCAGAGGTGGCAGCAGCAAGCAAACCCACGGAGTTGGCCTGAGCAGAGCGCCGGGACCGACGAATCTGCTGAGCAGGCTCCTCTGCCGCTGAAGAAGAATGGGAGACCGCTGGGTGCAAGGCTCTGGATTCCTGCTGTGCAATGACAGGAACCTGACGCCTAACATTACCCCCTCTCTTAGGGCCCCTTAGGGCCCCCTCCCCTCTGAGCCTCGCTACGCTCAAACGCCGCAATGAGGAGCGGAGCGTGGATGTTCTCCACTGGCTCCCAGATCCGAGCCTCTGGACCATGACCCTTCCAATCCACCAAATAAAACTTTTTGCCCCGCATCACCTTGCATCCCACGATGGCATTGACCTCAAACTCGTCCGAAGACAAGTCTGATGTCCCGGCAGATGACTCGGAGAACCGGGACACGTGAACAGGCTTAAGGAGGGACACGTGGAATTTATCAGAGATAGCCAAGTGTGGTGGAAGGGCCAGACGGTAGACCACAGAGCTGATCTGCTCGAGGACCTTGAAGGGGCCAATGTAGCGTGGTGTGAACTTAGCGGACTCTACCCGCAGCCTGATGTTTCGGGCGGAGAGCCACACCAAGTCGCCAGGGGCAAAAGTCAGAGCAGGGCGCCTGTGTGCATCAGCGGAGGTCCTCATTCTCTCCTTGGAAGCCCGGATAGCATCCTGGGTGCGATCCCAAATGTAACGTGCCTCCACCGCCCAGTCTGCCACCCTGGAGTCGGTGGATGACACGGGCATGGGCACAGGGACGCGCGGATGCTGACCGTAATTTAGGAGGAATGGGGTCTGACCGGTGGAGTCGGCCACAGCATTGTTCAAAGAGAACTCTGCCCAAGGCAGCAAGGATGCCCAGTCGTCCTGCCTGGCCGAGACAAAATGTCGAAGATATGTGATCAGGGTCTGGTTGGCTCTCTCTACCAACCCGTTCGATAGGCCGAGGAGAGATTCAGCTCAATGCTGAGCAGGGAACAAAGCTCTCTCCAAAACCAGGACGCAAACTGAGGACCCCGGACACTGACAATCTTGTCCGGCATGCCATGCAGGCGGAAAACGTACTTAATAAACAACACTGCCAGGCCCCGCGTAGAAGGTAACCGGGATAGAGGTACCAAGAGCACCATGTTAGAGAAATGGTCGGTGACAACCCAAATGACCGTGCTGCCACTGGACTTGGGTAGCCCCACCACAAAGTCCCTACCAACCATCTCCCAGGGCCTGTCCGCTACCGGCAGAGGAAAAAGAAGCCCACCGGGCTGCTGCCGAGAGGACCTATTCTGGGCGCAAGAGACGCACGCCTGAATATAGTCCCTGACGTCACGGGCCATATGCGGCCACCAGTACGTCCTCGACAAATGCTCAGAGGTCCATTTTGTCCTGAAATGTCCACCCACCCTGGATGAATGAGCCCAAGAGAGGACCTCCGGTCGCAGACGGGCAGGGACAAATGTCTTGCCCGGAGGTACTGACTCAAGGGCAACCGGAGCCACAGTCATCAGACTCTCGGATGGGACGATCAGCCGAGGCTCCTCCTCCTCTTCCTCCGATTACACCATGGACAGGGAGAGAGCATCGGCCCGGACGTTCTTCTCCCCGGAGAGAAAATGGAGGGTGAAGTGGAACTGGGAAAAGAACAAAGACCATCTGGCCTGGTGAGAGTTTAGCCGCTGGGCTGTTTGCAAATACACCAAGCTTTTGTGGTCGGTGAACACCTGGAAAGGGTGGCGAGCCCCCTCCAGGACGTGTCTCCACTCTGAGAAGGCCAACTTCATCGCTAGCAACTCCGAGCCTGGATCCCTCATGGGAAGCCCCCTGACGCTCGGACGCCCGATCGGAAGATTCCAGAGGATTAGCAAAACTAGATGCCAACCTAAACCTCTGCCTACACTGGTCCCGCTCCAACCTTCGCTCGGCGAAACGAAGATCTATACGGGTGGAGACAGTGATAAGCTCCTCCAGGGTAGCGGGAATCTCCCTGGTGGCCAGAGCGTCCTTCACATGGCCAGCCAAACCTCTCCAGAATGCTGGAATGAGGACCTTATCTGGCCACTCTAACTCTGAGGCCAACTTCCGGAACTGGATGGCAAAGTGGCTGACCATGGACGAGCCCTGTGACAATGCCAGCAGCCGGAGCGCGGTGTCATGGGTGACTCGTGGTCCCAGGAAGACCTGCTTCAGAGTGTCCAAGAACCGCAAGACACTCTGCACCACATGATCACCACGCTCCCACAGCGGTGTGGCCCACTCCAAAGCCCTGCCTGACAAGAGGGAAATAATAAATTCCACTTTAGCCCGCTCAGAGGGGAATCGTGCGGCCAGCAGCTCCAGCTGAATAGAGTACTGGCTTATGAAACCCCTACAAGAAGCACGATCACCCGAGAACTTCTCGGGCAGCGGGAGGCGAGACAAAGTCGGGGCAGGGATGGCTGTGGTCATACGGGAGACAGCCTCTGTGGCTGCCTGAACAGCGACCGCAGTAACATCCGCAGCTGAGGCTGAATGCTCGAGAGCCGCCAACCTGCCCTGCAGCTGCCGGATGTACTGCAGCAGTCGCTGTTCGTCCGCCATTACTAGCCAGACCCTGGCACTAGGATAATGTTAGGGCTGGCGGAACACACCAAATAATAAAGATGGTAATAAGGTGCGTTCGCAGCCCGGGGTCCACCGTACAAGGGTGGTAACCTGCTGCTCGGCAATGGCGGAGGCTATATGGTGGTATACTATAAGAACATATGCGGGTTATCGTCACCCGGTGTGTACAGGGGCAGACTCTGTTGCTTCACAGAGCCGCACAACCGCTGAACGTAAACGCCGAAGCCTGTTTGTGCTCACAGAGATCGGCTAAAAGAGCGCACAATATACTGTCACAGAACTCTACCCCAAGGACACGGGGTTAGAGTCCTTCTAGGCCCACTGAACGCGCGGCGTCGCTGCCGCGATCGCCGCTGTAGACGCTGGCTATGGAGCATGTGCACTGAGGCGTGCCGAGTCCCTGGTGAGGCCTGATGCCTGACTCAACCTCAGACCTACCTACGCCTAAGCCTGGACGCTAGCAGGCTAGGCTGCACAACACATGCGTACCAAGGGTAGGGATTTCTTAATGAGTCATTCACCAGAGACATTCATACGTGCATACATCACTCACTCCACATAGTCTGTAAATACAGTCTATCCTAGCGCATGAGCGAGCGGCCATGCGAACCTTTTATAGCCACGGGCGTCCGGGACCTTCCTGGCTTCTCGGATGGGCCAATCCGAACACGAGCAGGACCTGAGCACGTGACCCTCGATATCCAATGGGAGATCACTCCACGGGCATGCTCAGTGGCCCAACATGAGGACTTAGTCCCTGGAGAATCTCGCTGCTGAGCAGCATGCATTGTCATAGCTGTGCCAGAGGTGGCAGCAGCAAGCAAACCCACGGAGTTGGCCTGGGCAGTGCGCCAGGACCGACGAATCTGCTGAGCAGGCTCCTCTGTGGCTGAAAAAGAATGGGAGACCGCTGCGTGCAAGGCTCTGGATTCCTGCTGTGCAATGGCAGGAACCCGACGCCTAACACTGCGCTTGTATGCATACATGCGCGTGCATCCTTTTCCCCTATATTTAACATGGGTGCGCATAGTCTAGCGTGCGCATGCGTTTTTGTAGTGTGCGCCGGACGCTACCTGTTGCATTTTTGATCCGTCCGACCTGTCTCAAAAAAACGCATGCGCACGGAATGTGCACGGAATGCGCAAAAAAACACATTACATTCTATGGGAACGCAGATGTCGGCATGGACATGCGCACTTCTGCGTTTAAAAACGCATGCGTTTTAAGAGTAAAAATGGCTAAAAAATGGTTAAAACACATGCGCAAAAAAGCAGCAAACGCATACAAAGCGCATGATGAGTTTAATGTATGCATTTGCACTGCGCAAAAACTCAGCGCAAAAAAATGCTAGTGTGAAACTAGCCTTATCTAGATGTGTGGTGAGAACTTTGAAACCCCAAGGGCTTCACAGAAGTTTATAACGTACAGCCGTACAATTAAAAAATCATTTTTTCCACAAAAATGATCTTTTCACCCCCAATTTTTATTTTCCCAAGGGTAACAAGACCCCAAAAGTTATTGTGCAATTTGTCTTGAGTACGCGGCTACCCCAAGTGTGGGGGTAAATGACTATTTGGGTGCATGGCAGAGCTCGGAAGGGAAGCAGGGCCATTTGACTTTTTTGGCTGGAATTGAGATTGGACGCCATGTCGCGTTTGGAGAGCCCCTGATGTGCCAAAACAGTGGAAACCCCCCACAAATGACACTATTTTGGAAACTAGACCCCCCAAGGAACTTATCTAGGTGTGTGGTGAGCACTTTGAACCCCCAAGTGCTTCACAGAAGTTAATAACGCCCGGGCAAGAAAATAAAAAAATCATATTTTTTCCACAAACATGATCTTTTAGTCCCCAATTTTTTTATTTTACCAAGGGTAACAGGAGAAATTGGACCCCGAAAGTTGTTGTCCAATTTGTCCTAAATATGCTGATATCCCATATGTGGGAGAAAACTACTGTATGGGCACACGTTGGGGCTCGGAAGGGAAGTAGTGACGTTTTGGAATGCAGATTTTCATGGAATGGTCTGCGGATGTCATGTTGCCTTTGGAGAGCCCCTGATGTGCCTAAACTGTGGAAACCCCCCACAAGTGACCCCATTTTGGAAACTAGACACCCCCAGGAACTTATCTAGATGTTTGGTGAGCACTTTGAACCCCCAAGTGCTTCACAGAAGTTTATAACGCCCGGGCGTGAAAATAAAAAAATCATATTTTTTCCACAAACATGATCTTTTAGTCCCCAGTTTTTTTTATTTTACCAAGGGTAACAGGAGAAATTGGACCCCAAAAGTTGTTTTCCAATTTGTCCTGAGTACACTGATACCCCATATGTGGGCGAAAACTACTGTATGGGCACACGTCGGGGCTCGGAAGGGAAGTAGTGATGTCTTGGAATGCAGACTTTGATGGAATGGTCTGCGGGTGGGTGTCATGTTGCCTTTGGAGAGCCCCTGATGTACCTAAACTGTTGAAACCCCCCACCTGTGACCCCATTTTGGAAACTATACCCCCCAAGGAACTTATCTAGATGTGTGGTGAGCACTTTGAACCCCCAAGTGCTTCACAGAAGTTTATAACGTAGAGCTATAAAAAGAAAAAAAATCATATTTTTTTCCACAAAAATGAAGTTTTTGCCCCAATTTTCTATTTTCCCAAGGGTAACAGGAGAAATTGGACCACAAAAGGTGTTGTGCAATTTGTCCTGAGTACACTGATACCCCATATGTGGGCGAAAACTACTGTATGGGCACACGTCGGGGCTCGGAAGGGAAGTAGTGATGTCTTGGAATGCAGACTTTGATGGAATGGTCTGCGGGTGGGTGTCATGTTGCCTTTGGAGAGCCCCTGGTGTACCTAAACTGTTGAACCCCCCCACCTGTGACCCCATTTTGGAAACTAGACCCCCCAATGAACTTATCTAGATGTGTGATGAGCACTTTGAACCCCCAAGTGCTTCACAAAAGTTTATAACGTAGAGCTATAAAAAGATTAGGGTTAGGGGTGTGTTGGGGTTAGTCAGAATTGGAGGGTTTTTTTCCACAAAAATGAAGTTTTTGCCCCAATTTTCTATTTTCCCAAGGGTAACAGGAGAAATTGGACCACAAAAGTTGTTGTGAAATTTGTCCTGAGTAGGTTGATACCCCAAATGTGGGGGTAAACCACTGTTTAGGCGCATGGCAGAGCTTGGGAGGGAAGGAGCACCGTTTGACTTTCTGAACGCAGAATTGGCTGGAATTGAGATCAGACGCCATGTTGCGTTTGGAAAGCCCCTGATGTGCCCAAACAGTGGAAACCCTCCAATTCTGACTAACCCCAACACACCCCTAACCCTAATCTCAGCCATAACCCTAGCCCTAACCCTAAGGGTATGTGCACACTCTGCGGATTGGGGTGCGGATTTGACCTCGCGGATTTTGTAAAATCCACAGGTAAATCTGCAGGTCAAAAGACCTGCGGTTTTACCTGCGGATTAGCCTGCGATTTTGCCCTGCGTTTTTTCATCTCCACAATGGTGGAGATGGCAAACTGCAGCGGAATCCGCAGAAAGAATTGACATGTGAATTCTTTCTACGGTTTAGAAACCGCAGAAAAATCTGCACCGTCTGCACTGCGGTTTTTAATATCCATAGGATATAATGGTACTGTACACCGCAGCAAAAACTGCTGCGGATCCGCAGCGGCCAAATCCAGGTGTGTGCACATGTTACGGATTCTGCTGCGGATCCGCAGCAGATTTGGCCCTGCGGATCCGCAGCAGTTTCTGCTGCATTGTACAGTATCTTTATATTCAATGGCAAATGAAAAACGCTGTGCACATGCTGCGGATTTCTCTGCACAGATTTGCTGCGGTTTTAAATCCGCAGCATGTCACTTCGTTGTGTGGAATCCGCAGCGGTTTGACACCTGCTCCATTACCAGATGTCAAAACGCAGGGGAAAACCGCAGGCTACTCCGCACTAAATCCGCAGGTAAAACGCAGGTTTTATTTTGACCCACAGAGTCATGTGAGGTCATATTTTTTGCGGGACGAGTTGATGTTTTTATTGGTACCATTTTCGGGCACGTGACATTTTTTGATCGCTTTTTATTCCAATTTTTGGGACGCAGAATGAGCAAAAACCAGCATTTCATGAATTTCTTTTGGGGGGTGCATTTACACTGCATGTGTTGTGGCTGTCTAATAACTGCAAGACCTGCAGCCGCGGGGACTCAAACATATTATTCGAGCATGTCGAAGATTCTCAGTTAGCACCCGAGCATGCTCAGATAACACCTTATCAGAGCTCGTTCGGGCATCATTATTCCTGATGAACTGTATGGAACTGATACAGGAAGTTTATTAGAAATTATACAGAAAATATCATGGTCCTTTTATAATTAAATAGCTTAAGCTACACATTCTTAAAATGCACCTAATTTGTGGCTATAAATTTACACCACCTATTAGTTAGACCTCTTTTTAAGCCAAAAAACATATTTACTTTTCCATTTGTGTTTTGACGGTCCATTTTTCTGTTCTAATTTTAGGATCCATATGGAAGCAGGGGGACTGCATTGATTTATTGGATCTGTCTGGGTTCGGGTATGTATCCATTTTTAGAATGGAAAAAAAAGCATTCTCCATAATGCACTTTTTTCTGTTCTACAAAAAAATGTAACCCAGACAGACCCAATAGTAATAATGAGTTGATCCAGTTTTTACAACAACTTTGTTTGTTTCTAAACATGGAACAAAAATAATTGGTCAAAACATTTATGCCTGTTCGCTGTGAAAAGTAGCAGAGTTGTGCAAAAATCTTGCAACTTTTGCTGTTTTTATGCCAAATTTAGTGTGGCTATGATCAAATTATTTAAAACTGATGTCATTTCTTACTTCAGAAATGTTACTCCAGTCTGTAACAGGAGTTGCACTTCTGGTGAGGTGCACAGAGGAACATGCTCTAACAAAGATCGGCAAATTTAATAAATAGCGTGCTCTTCGTAATGAATTTTGCAAATCAAACACCAGAGAGCTCTTCATGAAAACTGGTATGTGCAAAGCCCGTCTTAAATTGTAATTATTTCTTTTAATATATATTATGCCGCCTTACAAGTGCTACTGATTGATGGGAGTGCGTTTCTTGAGAAGCCCGCAAAACGCCTATAAAACAACTCTAGTGTTCACTGCTAAGTAAGTTGATGCACATGGCACACACAGAGCAGTTTACAAGCTAAATAAAAGGTCTTTAGATCTGTATACCGCTGTGTGAACAGGCTCACAGACTTTCTATTACACCCGTACATTACTTTGTGCACGTAAGAGCTGAGCACTTAAGCCACTTCAGAGCTGTTTTTGGAGCAATCAGTGTGGATATCATCATGTCAGGACTACGACCTCATATATCAACCGCACGTGTAAGGGGGCATAATGTGAAAAAACCCCTAAATGATAGGAACACTTTAATAATATGGCACATGGCATGTACACTAGAATTGGTGCTTAGTTTGAGACAGAATTTTAGAAAACCTGCTACTAACTATGGTGATTGTGGGGTAACTAATGTGATGAGTTTCATAACCCCCCCATCCACCTTGGGAGACTGACTGCATGAGTCCCATTCATCACATTAACATTCTTCAACCAGCAGGGTGTCACCATGTGAAAGCAGGTACTACGATGCAGTACGCAGGGATTGTAGTGCAGTACGGTATAACAGTACTATTAGTTTAACAAAAAAGGATAAAGTAGTCTCCTTGCAGGGAGTTTATGAGCAGTGGCAAAGAGTTATCAGAACAACAAGAGTCAAATGAAAATAAGCAGAATGAGTACAACAGTCTACGTTTCAGGCAACACTTATCGTTGCTCCTGGTGGGGTCCTTACTCCACAGTCGGGTGAGGGTAGTAATACCGGCAATGGCCGGTGTAGGGTCCTCCGATGGGGTCCAAGGTTAGCAATCCGTCTTCTGGCGGCAGCTGGCAGTCTCTGGTTTTACTCGCTGAGCCCCAGTCCATAAGCCCGCGCAATCAAAGTGGGAAAAGATGCAGAAGTCTGTGTACCGACAATCTTCTCCCTGCCCTGCATTCTCCCTGACGGCGGGAAAACTGCAGGCTGCGTCGCTCACTTTCTGCTCTGTCCTCTCTCTTAAAATGCCCCCTTTCCGGGTCATGGGGTTTGTCCGACCCCCTATTCCTTCCCTTGGGCAACATAGGACGCAGCCCCAACAGTTTTAGATCCGGCTCAGCGCAGGTACCTGCAGCCCGGTCTTCCTCCTTACACATGCACACCCTGACTTCTTCATGTTTCTGGCTTTTTGAATACACTGTGGAGCGAGAAGATATTAAAATGCTGGTGGCCATGAAAACTCAGCTGCCAGCCCAAGCACTTTGGTCCCCGCAGATGGCAAGAGGTATCATTACTTTGGGGGAAACAGAGTGGTTACTGTTACTCTATGGGGCAGGAAGGAGAATTGTTACTTTGGGAGGACAAATAAGGTATAAGGAAACAAAGGAGGAATTATGACTTTGTCGGAGGCACATAGTGGATTGGCATTTTGAAGTCACGAAGGGGGAATACTTTTATGGGGGGACATGCAAGGGCACTAATACTGTGGGGCATTTTGGTGCATATTGGCATATTGTGTGAGGCACATTTATTCTTTGGTGGGCACAATGAGGGAATTATTATATTACTTTATTTAGAACAAAGGGGATGCTGTGTAGTGGGCGCTGAAAGGAGCACTGGGCATAGCACCAAAATAAGTAGTTTGTGCAGAGATGAGTCGTAGCCTTCAGGGCAGAGACAGAAGAAAAGGGAATGTATTTAACTATAATCTGAGAAGAAATAACCTGTGAGTCACTGGATGCAAGTGTACCATATTCTCTGTATAGAACTGGTTTTCAACCATTATGTCATTAATTTAAACAATAAAACACAAAGCTGAGAAGCTATCTTATCTGTCAAGAATTTTGAATCACACAAATTCACAATATCACAGGCCGGTAAGTTCACGAGTAACACCCCCTTTGTTCTTTGGGGCAAGCAACTCTCTGCTGCCCCCTATCGTCCAGACAATTATACGATTGGCCGATCAACGGAGAAGGCTGCAGGCTGTTCGCTGTTGTGAGTTCATTTTTCCCTTCACCATTGAGGTCTGATGAACTCCCTCCTCTGGTGAAGGAAGGTAGTGAGGCTGATTATCAAACACCTGGGCAGCTAGATGATGACTGGGTGGCTGGAATTGAGGACTGGATGTAAGGCTGCCGACGCCCTTCTTCCTGGCTGGTGATTTTCCTGCTGGATTCTTGGAGACCAGTCTGATTCCTGCATCTCAAAGCTAAGTTTTTCTGCTCTGCTTTGTACTCTTCAGTTTTGTTTTTGTTTTGCCTTGTTTTTTGGGAGTTCTGCCATCCCCGGCCGGGGGTGAGCTGAATTCCATTTTTTTCTCTGATCTGTTGATCTTTTGCTCTGTCTTCAGAATATACCTGAGTGCTGATATAGTCTTTTGAAGCCTCGCGACTTCAGGGCCTGTTTTTCCTATCAGTCGGTTGGCTCATTTTGATAGGGTTATTGCGGATGGCAGACAGCAGCTTTCCTATCCTGTCCTATGTAGTTAGCTTGGGCCCCATCATTTGCTCAACCTATCTTTCTATCTGTGTTAGTGTTTTCATCTTGCTTCACCGTCATTATATGTTGGGGGCTGCCTATTGCTTTGGGGTCTGCTCTGGGGCAGTTTAGTTTTTCCCCTTTCTGTCTTTAGGCTATCTAGTTCTCCGGCTGTGATCGAGGGGTCTAGGGCACCGTAGGTACCCCCCACGGCTACTGCTAGTTGTTGGTGATAGGTCCAGGGGTCTGCAATCCAATAGCTGCCAACCTCTCTGTTTTTTCTGGACTTAGCTGGTATTTTGTTTTTTCCTCCTTCGGTGACTCATCATAACAGAATCACCAGCCATACCACAGATCCTAGGGTACTCAATAGCAGGAGAGAATTGTAAAAAAAAAAAAAAAAAAAAAAAGTGTCAGAATTTTTTTTTTTTTGTGTGCATATTTTTTCCTCTATATCTCTGAGGCCGTAGGGGGAATTTTTCTCTCAATGGAGATGAAGCAATTGTCTGATCGTGTGGAGCAGCTTGCTGCTGAAGTGCAAGGGAATTTCCGCCTATCTTGCTCATTCACATGCGGCTGAACCAAAGATTCCCACTCCTGATGTGTTTTTTGGGGATCGGTCTAAATTCTTGAATTTCAAGAATATTTATAAATTATTTTTTGCCTTGAAGCCTAACTCGTCGGGGAACTCCGCGCAGCAGGTTAAAATTGTCATCTCTTTGCTGCGCGGCGATCCCCAGGATTGGGCGTTTTCTTTGAAACCTGATGATCCTATTCTGAATAATGTGAACGCATTTTTTCAAGCCTTGGGGTTGTATGATGAACCTAATGCTATTGATCAGGCTGAAAAGACCCTGATGGCATTAAGCCAGGGTCGGGATTCGGCAGAGTTGTACTGTCAAAAATTCCGAAAGTGGGTGGTCCTTACTACCTGGAATGATGGTGCCTTGGCAGCCCTCTTTTGGAAGGGTTTGTCAGAAACTGTAAAAGATAATATGGTGGGATTTCCTGTTCCCTCTGGTCTTGACGATTCTATGTCATTAGCCATTCAGGTGGATCGGCGTTTACGTGAACGCAAAACTACACGAGAGATGTTGCCACCTGTTGAACAAATGTCTGAACCTATGCAATGTGATAGAGTTTTGTCTAGGGCGCAACGTCAGGAGTTCAGAAGGCGTAATAAGCTGTGTTTTTTTTGTGGAGATGCCTCGCATATTATTTCTGTCTGCCCTAAACGAGAGAAACGTTGTGCACACACGTTTTCTGTGGGTGGTGTTCAACCTAAGTTTCTTCTGGCAATTACTCTGATCTGCTCCCTGTCCACATTTTCTGCCAAGGCTTTTGTGGATTCAGGAGCAGCTCTTAACCTGATGGACTTGGATTTTGCTAAACGTTGTGGATTTCTGATGACACCTCTGCGGACGCCTATCCCTTTGAGGGGTATTGATGCTACTCCTTTGGTGAAGAATAAACCTCAGTTTTGGACCCAGGTGGTAATGCGGGTCGCCCCAGACCATCAAGAAAATTGCAGATTTTTGGTGTTGCATAATTTGCATGATACCATTGTTCTGGGGTTTCCCTGGTTGCAAATCCATAATCCAGTTCTGGTTTGGAAATCTTTGTCTGTTGTGAGTTGGGGTTGTCGGTGTGCCCTTAGTGATGCTCCTGTTTTCTCCACCTCTCCCCAGTCGCATGATGTTCCTGACTATTTGGCTGACTTTTATGATGTATTTAGTGAGAATGAGTCTGCGTCTTTGCCTCCTCATAGGAGTTATGACTGTGCAATTGAGCTGAACCCGGGGTGTAAATTCCCCAAGGGTCGGCTTTTCAATTTATCTGTACCCGAGCACGAGGCTATGCGATCCTATATTAAGGAGGCATTGGAGAAGGGTCATATTAGACCATCCTCTTCACCCTTGGGTGCTGGTTTTTTTTTTGTGGCTAAAAAGGATGGTTCATTAAGGCCTTGTATTGACTATCGTGCCCTCAACAAAATTACTGTTAAATATCAGTATCCGTTACCCCTGATTTCTGATCTATTCTCCAGAGTTAAAGGTGCTTGCTGGTTTACCAAGCTTGACCTCAGGGGGCGTATAATCTTATTCGCATTAAGCATGGGGATGAATGGAAGACGGCGTTTAATACTCCGGAGGGACATTTTGAATACCTGGTGATGCCTTTTGGGCTCACTAATGCCCCTTCTGTCTTCCAGTGCTTCATGAACGATATATTCCGAGACTTTGTGGATAAATTTTTGATTATCTATCTGGATGATATTTTGATCTTCTCCAAGAATTGGGACTCTCATGTGGAACATGTTCGGACTGTGTTCCGGATTTTGAGGGAGAATTCCCTGTATGTCAAGGGATCGAAATGCCTTTTTGGGGTACAGGGGATTTCATTTTTGGGATTTATTTTGTCTCCGTCAACTATTGAAATGGACCCGGCCAAGGTACAGGCCATTTATGATTGGGTTTAGCCCACTTCTTTGAAGGCCCTCCAGAAGTTTTTGGGTTTTGCTAATTTTTATCGGAAATTTATAGCTAATTTTTCTGGTATTGCCAAGCCATTGACGGATTTGACTAGGAAGGGTGCTGATGTACTGAAGTGGTCTCCGGAGGCTGTTTCTTCCTTTCAGGAGCTGAAGCGAAGATTCACTTCTGCTCCGGTTTTGCGGCAACCTGATGTCTCACTCCCGTTTCAGGTGGAGGTGGACGCTTCTGAGATTGGTGCAGGAGCGGTGTTGTCCCAAAAAGATCCTGTGACATCTAAAATGAATCCTTGTGCTTTCTTTTCCCGAAAGTTCTCCCCATCCGAACGTAACTAAGATGTGGGGAATCGGGAACTGTTGGCCATGAAATGGGCATTTGAGGAGTGGAGACATTGGTTTGAGGGAGCCAAACACCAAGTCGTGGTCCTTACTGACCACAAGAATTTGATTTACCTGGAGTCGGCCAAGCGCTTGAATCCTAGACAGGCTAGGTGGGCCTTGTTTTTCACACGTTTTGATTTTGTGGTCTCTTTTCTTCCGGGCACTAAGAATGTCAAGGCAGACGCCCTCTCTAGGAGTTTCCTTGCTGATTCTCCTGTTGTGACTAAGCCTGCTACCATCTTAGGCGAGGGGGTAGTTCTTTCTGCCATCTCGCCCGATTTGAGACGTGCTCTGGAAGAGTTTCAGGAGGACAAACCTGAGCGTTGTCCCAGTGGAAAGTTGTATGTTCCTGACCAGTGGAGGAAGAGAGTGATGTCTGAAGTTCATTGCTCTGCATTGGCTGGTCATCCAGGTATTTTTGGTACTAGAGATCTGGTGAGTCGGTCTTTTTGGTGGCCCGCCTTGTCTCATGATGTCAGGAATTTTGTGCAGTCCTGTGGGACTTGCTCCTGGTCTAAACCTTGTTCTCGCTCTAGTGGCTTGTTGATGCCTTTGCTGGTGCCCAGGAGGCCATGGATCCATATTTCAATGGATTTTATCTCTGATATGCCTGTCTCTCAGAGAATGACTGTTATTTGGGTGATTTGTGATAGATTCTCTAAGATGGTGCATCTTGTACCACTCCCTAAGTTGCCATCTTCCTCTGAGTTGGTGCCCTTGTTTTTGCAACAGGTGGTTCGCTTGCACGGGATTCCTGAGAACATTGTATCTGACAGAGGAGTTCAGTTTGTGTCTAGATTTTGGAGGACTTTCTGTTCCAAGCTGGGAATTCAGTTGTCCTTCTCCTCTGCGTTTCACCCTCAGACCAATAGGCAGACGGAGAGAACAAACCAGACTTTGGAGTCGTATTTGAGATGTTTTATTTCTGCCGATCAGGATGATTGGGTTTCATTTTTGCCCTTGGCCGAATTTGCTTTAAATAATAGAGCTAGTTCTGCCACTTTGATGTCACCTTTTTTTTGTAACTTTGGTTTTCACCCTCGATTTTCTTCAGGGCAGGTGGAGCCTTCTGCCTGCCAAGGTGTTGACACTGTGGTGGAGAGAATGCACCAGATCTGGGACCAAGTAGTGGATAAGTTGTCTCTCTCCCAGGAAAAGGCCCAGCAGTTTTCCAACCGGCGTAGGACCGTTGGTCCCCAGTTTAAGGTGGGTAATATGGTTTGGTTGTCATCAAAAAATATCGCTATGAAGGTGGCTTCTCCTAAGTTTAAGCTAGATTTATTGGACCTTACAAGATTTTGGAGATTATTAATCCGGTCTCTTTTCGGTTGGCTCTTCCTGTCACATTTAAAATTCATAATGTGTTTCATAAGTCCTTGTTGAAGAGGTTTGTTGAACCAGTAGTTCCTGTGGTGGCACCTCCTGACCCTATATTGGTTGAAGGTAACATGGAATATGAGGTAGAGAAGATACTGGATTCCCGTCTGGCTAGACGGAGACTCCAGTATTTGGTTAAGTGGAAGGGTTATGGTCAGGAGGATAATTCCTGGGTCTCTGCCTCTGATATTCATGCCGAAAGATTGGTGCATGCCTTTCATCGGGCTCACCCGGATCGCTCTGGTGGCATGGATGAGGATTCGGTGACCCCTCCTCAAGGGGGAGGTACTGTTGTGAGTTCATTTTTCCCTTCACCATTGAGGTCTGATGAACTCCCTCCTCTGGTGAAGGAAGGTAGTGAGGCTGATTATCAAACACCTGGGCAGCTAGATGATGACTGGGTGGCTGGAATTGAGGACTGGATATAAGGCTGCCGACGCCCTTCTTCCTGGCTGGTGATTTTCCTGCTGGATTCTTGGAGACCAGTCTGATTCCTGCTTCTCAAAGCTAAGTTTTTCTGCTCTGCTTTGTACTCTTCAGTTTTGTTTTTGTTTTGCCTTGTTTTTTGGGAGTTCTGCCATCCCTGGCCGGGGGTGAGCTGAATTCCATTTTTGTCTCTGATCTGTTGATCTTTTGCTCTGTCTTCAGAATATACCTGAGTGCTGATATAGTCTTTTGAAGCCTCGCAACTTCAGGGCCTGTTTTTCCTATCAGTCGGTTGGCTCATTTTGATAGAGTTTTTGCGGATGGCAGACAGTAGCTTTCCTATCCTGTCCTATGTAGTTAGCTTGGGCCCCATCATTTGCTCAACCTATCTTTCTATCTGTGTTTGTGTTTTCATCTTGCTTCACCGTCATTATATGTTGGGGGCTGCCTATTGCTTTGGGGTCTGCTCTGGGGCAGTTTAGTTTTTCCCCTTTCTGTCTTTAGGCTATCTAGTTCTCCGGCTGTGATCGAGGGGTCTAGGGCACCGTAGGTACCCCCCACGGCTACTGCTAGTTGTTGGTGATAGGTCCAGGGGTCTGCAATCCGATAGCTGCCAACCTCTCTGGTTTTTCTGGACTTAGCTGGTATTTTGTTTTTTCCTCCTTCGGTGACTCATCATAACAGTTCGCACTACTAGACCAGTTATCAGAAAATTAACAGTGAGCATATGGCATATACAACTCCGGATTCCAAAACATGAAATATGTGTATATACCCCTATATGGTCACCGGCTCACCGCTAACTCCTTGATAATCCCAGACTACTCGCTGCCACCACCAATCAGACTACTTGCTGCCACCACCAATCCATATACATTATATGTTCCTGTATACTGTCTGCTACTGCACATTAACATCAGTATAACTGCCCATGTGGTTTTACATCATTATTGCCATAGAGAAAAATTAAAATCCATAAAGACATCTCCAGTGTCACAATCCATTTTTGGATCTGTGTCAGATCTGCATTCTCACATATAAAGTTTTTTCCTTTCCTTCCATCGGGGGTTAATATCAGTTTTTCTCCCCGGTGGCCACTGGTGTAATTGCATTGCTAGGAGAGTTTGCTGATGCAGGTGGTGACCACTCCCACATCCCTTTAAAAGGTCACCTGGTGCATCAGCTGACTGTTGGTTATACAGGTCTTTTTGGATACCAGCCATGCTGAAGAAAGGATCTTTCTGGTGAAGTGGTGCTTCAGCTGAATGCTGTGATTGGGTGCCTTACTCTGTGGTGCATTGCAGCAGAGAATGCTAAGTGTTGTTTGTCTTACCTTAGTGTTATATTTTGCCTTGGTGTTATATTGGTGGAGCGGTGGGACAAGTGTCCACACTTGCCAATTCCCTACTGAGGGATAGGTGCAGGGCAAGTAAGGGCTAAGGTATCCTGCTCAGTGACGGTTTGAAAGAAGCCATATAGGGACATCAGGATAGACCAGGGCACAGCCTCAGGAGAGTGCAGGAGGTGTCCATTTCCCCATTCCCTATCGTAGGGCCCACCATTGTAATTGTGTCCCTGGTGTTCCCTTATTTGTTTATCGTTTAGTGACCGACCGATTTCTGGGTAGTGTCACACAGGGCCAGTCACTTTGTGACATTATAACCAACCCTCCCATTTTTTCTGGTGAGCCATGGCCCAAATGCAGGCCTTTGTCCAACTGTTTCAGACCCTCACTGAGGCGCGTAGGGTGCTGCGTGGTGAGGTGGTGCAGCAGAGATTTGTGGCGCCTCCGGAGCATACATTGTCACCTCCATCAGTCCACGTTTGCCATAAACCTGAGAGTCAGGTGATTGCCAAGGTGAACTCTGGTGGATCGAGGCGCCTCATTGTAGGTTGTTTTCTGGTGAGGTGCGGTGTTGAGGATCCAGTGGCCCCTCATTGAAGGAGGGGTACTGTCACGATCCATTTTTGGATCTGTGTCAGATCTGCATTCTCGCATATAACTTTTTTCCTTTCTGGCCATTGGGGATTAATATCAGTTTTTCCCCCTGGTGGCCTCTGGTGTAATTGCATTTCTAGGTGAGTTAGCTGATGCACCAGGTGACGTTTTAAAGGGATATGGGAGTGGTCACCACCTGCATCAGCAGACTGTTGGTTATACAGGTCTTTTTGGATACCAACCGTGCTGAAGAAAGGATCTTTCTGGTGCAGTGGTGCTTCAGCTGAATGCTGTGATCGGGTGCCTTACTCTGCTGTGCGGCGCATTGAAGCAAAGAAAGCTAAGTGTTGTTTGTCTTACCGTGTCTATTATATTTTCCCTTGGTGTTGTATTAGTGCAGCGGTGGGACCATTGTCCACACTTGCCAATTCCCTACTGAGGGATAGGTGCAGGGCAAGTGAGGGCTAAGGTATCCTGCTCGGAGATGGTTTGAAAGAAGTCGTATAGGGACGTCAGGATAGACCAGGGCACATCCTCAGGAGAGTGCAGGAGGTGTCCTTTTCCCTGTTCCCTATTGCAGGGCCCACCACTGTAATTGTGTCCCCGGTGTTCCCTTGATTGTTTATCGTTTAGTGACTGACCTATAGCTGAGTCGTGTCACACAGGGCCAGTCACTTCGTGACATCCAGAGAGGGGACATATCACCCTCACATTGAACATATTGGATTTGTTATAAATGGGGAAGTGAGAAACTAATAACTGGTGAATTGAGAGAGAACGCTGACACTTCAACCTCCACTGAAGTAGGGACCTCATGTTGCTAACAGGTAACTACATCAGAGATCTGCTCTGAGAACCAGCCATCAAGATTTGGATTTGTTTTCTCAAAAGCTGAGAAGTACAATTCTAAAGCAAGAGTTTCCTCTGTTCAAAGCACTGATTGCAAATTATCTGGAGCCAGTGGTCAGTGATGGATATTGGGCTTGTATCGAGATGATATTTATGGGAGATATATTTTTGGAGTCGTAGCGAAGGGATGAATATAATGCATTCACTGACATCACCGTTAGGCCATTCTAACCCCTACAATTTAATATTGGTCCGATGGATGATGCTAACCATGCCATGTTTCAACTCTATAGAAAGGTAAAATTGCAATAGTAACCATGGCAATGATATCTCCTGCCTCTGACAAAGATACATTGAAAGTTGAGGATGTCATAAATCTCTAAAAAACCTAGCACATCCCACAAAGAGCCCTCATATGAGCTCACCAAGGGAAGGTATGTGGGCGTAACCTTGATCTAATAAAATCAGAGGTTGGGTTTTTGTTATTGTTCATTCATTGAAGACACAGTTCACTGTCAGAGTGTCACATTTTACTAATCTTTACTAATTATTTTATGCCCATTTGGCAACATCTTTGCATATATTTTATAAACAATACCTACCTTTCCAGATTAAATATGTAAAATTTAATAGCTCTGTTCATGTTTTTCTGTAAACCACACCCCTGAAGCCATAAGCTACCTGATCTGCGTGATTTCCTCGGTATTATATATAGCAAACGGGTGACAGCGGTGGGATCTGTGCCATTCCCCCTGCTGTTCTCTTTGACAAACCAGTGGCAGCTGTGGGATCTGCAGGAATCCCCCTGGTGTTCTCCTTGGCAACTATTAACTGGTTTCTAGCTGATCTCAGCTCTCCCATGCTCCTCCACAATTGAGCTTGTACTTACTAGACAATACAGAGCTCAGCTGTGTTTGTTGCCTGCTGCTGACTTATCAGTGATAAGAAGCTGCAAATGCTGCTCTGTTGATGCCTATGGCAGTAGATAATCCTCTGTCATATGCATCAGCAGACTAGCATTAGCAGTTTCACATCACTCATCTGTAAGCAGCAGGCAGCAAAAAACATTAGCTCAGCTCTGCATTGCACAGCTATTACAAGTTCTGTTGTGGTGGGTGGCAGGAGAGTTGAGCTCTTCTAGAAACCAGCTATACTGATATAGATGACGGAAGATGAAATCGGTCAGACATATGACTGTACAGGAACAAATAGTGCACGGAAGCAGAATCTGAATTCTACACTTAGATTAGCTTGATGATAGCTCAGACATATGGGGCTAGTCAGAAGTACACAAAAGGTAGGGGTCTGTAGCATGAGGAGAAGCAAGGTGCTGCTGGGAAATGAAGTTATAGCAGGGTAACAATAAGACTACGCATTCAGCTTTATGACGTTGGATGCATAGAGAGGCAGCTAGATATGAAAACACACAGGTACAAGAAAGAAATGTTATTTTGGCCTTAGTCTGTATATTTACAATAATTAGGCATTTAGTGTGCTTTATGAAAAATAATGCGATTGTGGCAATAACCCTTTAAGAGAAGCCAATTAAATTAAGGGCAGACCACGGCTGATAACTGTAAAGAGCTGTTGCGTTGGGAAGTGGGGGTAATAAAGTATAAGGCACCAAATGAATCTTTAAACCAGGGCCCTATGAATCCTTTAGCTTCACCCCCGTTGACTATACATAATATTGAGCAGATTCATCAAAATGAATCAGAAGACTGGTGTAAAACACTTTGAAAAGTCCTAAAATTTTTACACAAAATGGAGTTGTGCAAATATTTTGTGCCTCGTTTTTGGTAATTTTGGGCAGCTCGGACAAAATGGACAGATATGAGAAGGTGTCAACGCAAATTCAAAATTCAAAAGCACATTGTTCCTAATGTCAGAAATGTTACTATAGTCCCTGACTGGAGTAACACTTGTGGCAAGGCGCACTGAGGTGCGTGCCACTGATAAAATGCTCTGAATTTATTAAATGGCATGTGCCTCTAAATTAAATTGGCACATCTTATGGGTCGCCGTCCTAGGGCTGTGGGGTACTCGGTACCGGGCCGGTCTCTCAGAGGGGAATGTCACAGCATCGGTGACCCGGTCCGTGGCCCTGGGCGCCCATGTAAAAGGGGATTAAGTGATGGAATAAATTTGATTCGTGACGCCACCTGTGGTGTTCGGCAATGAAGGTGTTAAGCCGACGCTGCAGACAGATCCTCTGGAACAGATAGTGTAGTGCAGCAATGATGGTGTAGCCCTCCACAGGCAGGGCTGTAGTTCCAGGGCAGAGTAGATGAAGAGGGTAGGTGTTGAGGAAGAGGGTGTAGTGTTTGGCACAGAGATGTAACAGTGCTGGAGAGTTTGCAGGAAGAAGGCAAGGACACAACAGGGTGCAGTTTCTTTACCTTTACTTTGCTTGGCAAATGCAGTCCAGGGTCCAAATTACAGATGGCACAGGAGCTGGCAAGCCTGGAAGCAACTTAGGAATCTCTCTAGGCAGATAGGTTGTGTAGTCTCCTTCCTAGCGCTTACTTTTAGGTACTTGCAGTACTGTGTTACACTGAAGTTCCACTTGCTTATTCTCTTTAGAACTCCCTCGTATGGCAGACAGCTGTAGCCTTTCTCTTCTGGCTCACATGTCGCTGTTGTGCCTCTGAGTCTTATGTGGGAATAGAGCATTTACAGCTTCCTATTCCTCCGATTTCTGTTGCAGGAACATCAGTATCCATACAACCTTGGAGATCGGGCCCCAGATCATGCGCTATAGCTGGGAATGAGCCTGAACTCTCTGCTCAATCTCCCAGCTCTTCTCCTCACGTCCACACACGTTGCCCTCCTCACACAAACTCTTAATTCTCCCTTCCTGGCCCCCAGAGAGTAGCTCCTCCCCAGTTTTGGTTCAGAGCTCCCTCTGCTGACCTGGAATGGAACTGTGTTGTGGTTAACTGCCAGAGAGACCCTTCATTGCTTCCAAGCATGACATCACACTCCCTAGGAGAAGGTAATGCCACTGTGGCGACAATACTCCTGGGGGCGCCACACTTATCGTGGCACACCCCTCACAATGACTGGTATATGAAATGTCAGTCTTAAAGGGAATTTGTTATGAACTCATTTTCTGCTCCACCAGTTGAGAGTTCCCCTTCCGTTCTCCCTCTGGTGGTGACAGGAGGTAGTGAGGTTGGTTTAAGTGGTAGTGATCTGCCACCTGATGAGGAAGATAACGATTGGATCTCTGGAGTATCAGACTGGATATAAGATGGCCGACGCCCTATCCTGGTGCTGGTGATTCAGTCTGCTTCTCAGGTCCTGGACTTCAGCTCTCTTCCAGTCTTCTCAAGTTAAGTTTGTTTTTTGCTATTGTTCTCACTTGCGCTTGTTGGTCAATTCAGTTTCTTGTGTGGTCAGCCTGCCCCTGTTGGGGCTATGCTGAATTTCCACTCCTATGTATCAGTATTTGCCAATCTGCTTTTTGTTCCTTATTGGATTGGCCTCTTTTTGCTCTGTCTCGGAATATTTCAGAGTGCTGACATAGGCGTAGAAGTCTAGTGACTTCAGGGTTAATTTTGCAATCAGAAGTGTTGGACAATATTTTTGTAGGTTTTTTTGGCAGATTGCAGACAGTGTCTTTCCATTCCTGTCCTGTTTAGTTAGCCGGGCCCCATCATTTGCTCAGCCTATTTTCCTGCCTTTGTTTGTAATTTCATCTTGTTTCACCGTCAATACACGTGGGGGCTATCTATTCCTTTGGGGTCTGCTCTGGGGCAGTTAGTTTTCCTCTTTTCCTGCTTTAGGCTTATGTAGCTCTCCGGTTGTGACGAAGCGTCTAGGACCATCGTAGGAACGCTCCACGACTACTGCTAGTTGTGCGGTTAAGTTCAGGGATCTGCAATCTGCATAGTTACCAACTTCTCTGGTTTTCTGAGACTTAGCTGGTTGTTTATTTTTTCCTCCTTGGTGACCCATTCATAACAGGAATCTGTCACCAGGATTTTATGTAGAAAAAACCTTGGCACACAAAATTGGTAATTTGTGATTTTTGCAAGATTTATTTTTATTCCAAGAACAAGAAGACACAGATAAATAATCACCGACGTTTCGGCTATAAAGCCTTTTTCAAGATTTATCTAGAATGACAAAATTAATAATAAAATAAGGAAATTCTTCTAATCGAAATGAAAAAAGAGAAAACATCAATGAAAAGGTCCATGCAACTCAGATAACCATTAGCATACAGCATACTAATATGCAACATGATGTATACAAAATCTTCAAACTGCATTATTGTAATATGTCATCTATATGAAAAAGATGCTACGTAATAGAAGTCAGCCACAATCCTTTTTGACACACATAAATATATGAGCCTTATAATAAATTTATCAAAACAATACAACCACCCACTGAAAACATCCAAATACCTGTGTTATACAAGGTCCCAAATAATTTGATCTGGAATTCATGAATTGTTCAATACAGGGTTAAGCGGTGGAGCCACCTTTCCATGGTTCATGCTGTCAGGAATGTGAGAAGAAGTGCGCTCCGTGACCGCCATGCAAACAAGCGCTACCTTATGAACCCGAAAGGAAAAACACATCCAGGGTAAAGGTCGGCGTCTACACTGATAAACTGCGCATGCGCTGTCCGAAAACAGGCGGAAAGTGCCGAAGTGAAGGAGTAATACACTGACAATAGCCAACGAATAGTACTGAGGAAACTCCCAAGATGCAGTCCGTGCTCATGAAGATCAGATGTGCCGATGCCGATGGAAAATGGTCTCCGATGCACTTTATGATAAATTATGGGTCTCGGGTGATGCCTGTATATTGCTAAAAAAGAAAAATGATATATATTAAAGAAAACATAAAAATACTTTAAAAATATGAAACGGTGGTCACTGCCATCTCTCCCCAACATCATATTATGCAAAACCAGATCCATTATCATATATAAAAAAGGGTGACTATTACATAATCTAAAAGAAAAGAAAATAGAGTTATCCCAATTATGAAATATAAGCATCCACATGACTCTTGTACCAAAAAGAGGCAAAATATACAGATACTAATAAACCACGGTAATACTGAATAAAGGTCAATCATTGAAAGAACCGCCATGGAAGTATTCCAATTTTTTCCAATAAAGATGACCGGTACACTAATACAGAGGACCTTCAATTTTTAATAAAAAACCTCATATTCTCTGTTTAGCCCTAATGGTGTTAGGGTCTGTAAGGTATGAATCCAAAAGGATTCATGTTCCTTTAATCTCTTCAACTTGTCGCAGTCTCATGTCTAATCAGTGCTGATAAAATCAGAATGTGTAGGGACATACTCTCAACTTAGGGGCATAATGATTGCATGGTCACAGAGGGTGCCTGTGAGGGAGGATGGGCCTGCCGACCCCAGAGCCTACTTCAGCTAGATGTGCATCCGAGGACGAACATTCAGCTGAAGTGTATTGCAACGCAGAGAATCTCCATCTCCCTGTACTGTAATACACACCACCGGCCATTCAGAGGCCAGCAGCTGATGTCAGCATACCAGGTATTGGTGTCGCATGGCATTGACGTCACATGCAGCCACAGCAGGCACGCCAACATCAGCTGCTGGCTACTGACTGATACTCTAAAAATAAAAAGCAGAAAGTTTTAAATAATTACATTGCATTTTATTGCATGAAATAAGTATCTGATCACCTACCAACTAGCAAGAATCCTGGCTCTCACAGACCTGTTAGTTTTTCTTTAAGAAGCCCTGCTACTCATTACCTCTATTAATTGCACCTGTTTGAACTTGTTGCCTGTATAAAAGAGACCTGTCCACACACTCAATCAATCAATCACATTCCAACTGGTCCACCATGGCCAAGAACAAAGAGCTGTCTAATGACACAAGGGACAAAATTGTATACCTGCACAAGGCTGGGATGGGCTAAAGGACAATAGGCAAGCAGCTTGGTGAGAAGGCAGCAACTGTTGGCACAATTATTAGAAAATGGTAGAAACACAAGATGATTGTCAATCTTCCTCCGTCTGGGACTCCATACAAGATCTTGCTTTGTGGGGTAAGGATGATTCTTAAAAAGTCAGTAATCAGCCCAGAACTACATGGGATGACATGGTCAATGACCTGAAGAGAGCTGGGATCACAGACTCAAATATTACCATTAGCAATACACTACTACGCTGTCATGGAATAAAATCCTGCAGGGCATGCAAGGTCCCCATGCTCACGCCAGCACATATCCAGGCCCATTTGAAGTTTGCCAATGACCATCTAGATGATCCAGAAGAGGAATGGGAGAAGGTCATGTGGCCAGATGAGACCAAAATAGAACTTTTTGGTTTCAACTCCACTCACCATGTTTTGAGGGAGAAGAAGGATGACTACAACCCCAAGGACACTGCCCCAACCATGAAGCACTGTATTGAAAGGAGAATGGATTTGGTCAACAATCTCCTTTCCTCAGTAAGAGCATTAAAGACAGGTCATGGCTTTGTTTTCCAGAATAACAATGACCCGAAACACACAGCCAGGGCAACTAAGGAGTGGCACCGTAAGAAGCATTTCAAGGTCCTGTAGTGGCCTAGCCAGTCTCCAGACCTAAACTCAATAGAAAATCTTTGGAGAGAGCTGAAACTGAATGCTGCCCAGTGACAGTCCTGAAACCTGAAAGATCTGGAGAAGATCTGTATGGAGGAATGGGTCTAAATCGCTGCTGTTGTGTTTTGAAAAACTTGGTCAAGAACTACAGGAAACAAGGTTTCTGTACCAAATATTAAGTTCTGTTTTTCTATTCTATCAAATACTTATGCAGGGGCGTAACTACTGGGTGACAGGGGTCGCACCTGCGACGGGGCCCCAGAGTGGTTAGGGG
This sequence comes from Dendrobates tinctorius, assembly GCF_039654945.1. NCBI lineage: Eukaryota > Metazoa > Chordata > Amphibia > Anura > Dendrobatidae > Dendrobates > Dendrobates tinctorius. The sequence goes on along the minus strand of NW_027362049.1, from coordinate 542,040 downwards.
CCCGCCCAGTCCATCAAAGAAGCAGCCGGCTTCATGTGGGACCTTGGCTTCGATCACGTCCTGCGCCCCCTCCTCCAGCATGGACTCGGTTATTCCTCCCCCTGAGCTGTGCACTCCAACCCCCAGTGTCTCATGTGATGGAGGATGAGACCTGCTGCCATCACTCAAAGCCGACACCTCAGAGACCAGTCAAAAGGGAGCCCTGTGTCTACAGAGTGTAGGGGGAAGGCGCTCACGATGGCTGTTCTGTGCGCACAGGACCTGTGATGAGGTCACAGGAGGGGAGGAGTCAAGGGTCACATGATCAGGAGCCTCCGTGTCTGCAGGACTCTGCTGTACTGTTTGTCATGGTGCTGGTGTGGGGAGGTTGAACTGATGGACAGGTCTGCCTGTGGAGAAAAGCAGAGTGACAGCGCAGTGTAGGCTGAGATACAGAGAAAGGGGTGACATGTGGTAGTTTGACCATTAGAGGGCAGTGGGGAGTGTAGGAGAGAGTGACTGTGTAACTGCCATGGGTCAAGGTAACTGCCATTGGTCAAAGGTAACTGTCAGGTGATAGTGGGCGGAGCTGCCAGGACTGGGAGTATAAAGGCTGAGGGAAGGTTCTGGAAAGTCCAGTCAGCCAGGGGAGCGCACTAGAGAGGAGGATCTGCTGTAGAGAGAAAGACGGTAAAAGCCTTCAGAGAGTAACTGACAGTTGAGAAGGTCACGGGGGGTGACCCTAAGGACAGTAGCCGCAGACGGACACGGTCTGGGGGTACTAAGTGGATGGTGTACTTTGATTGATGAAGCGCTGTGATGGATATGCCTAGGGCAGCCACAGTGAGGAGAGCCACAAAGGACACCACGACGGTGAAACTAAGAAGTGAAGGTACCCGGGTCTGTGAGCCATAGGACTGTGAAATTCCTGTGAAGTATTGCATCGGTCGTCAGAGAGGCGGCCAATAAAAATGGACCTGTTGAATATTACTCCTGTTTCAGTCTCGTGTCTGTCGGCGGCAAGAAGTGGGTCATCCCCCATTCCTGTTGGATCATCACTCCCCTCACCTATCCTACATTGGGAGAGGGTAAGTTTATGTGTGGGGTCAGGAGGGGTTTACAGTATGGATGTAGCAGAGTCGTGTGTATATAAGGTGTACGAAGCGGAGCCCTGTGTGTATGAGGTGTACGGAGCAGAGCCATGTGTGTACAAAGTGTATGGAGTGCAGCCATGTGTGTACGAGGTGTGCGGAGCGGAGCTGTGTGTGTACGAGATGTACGCAGGGGAGCCACGTGTGTAAAAGGTGTACGGAGCAGAGTCGCATGTGTACAAAGTGTACGGAGCGCAGCGTGTGTGTGCGAGCTGTATGGAGCAGAGCCGTCTGTGTACGAGGTGTGCGGAGCCACGTGTCTACGAGGTGTACGTAGCGGAGCCGCGCGTGTACGAGGTGTACAGAGCGGAGCCGCGCGTGTACGAGGTGTACGGAGCGGAGCCACACGTGTACGAGGTGTACGGAGCGGAGCCGCGTGTGTACGAGGTGTACAGAGCGGAGCTGCGCGTGTACGAGGTGTACGGAGCGGAGACGCGCGTGTACGAGGTTTACAGTGCGGAGCCGCATGTGTGCGAGGTGTACGGAGCGGAGATGTGCGTGTATTTTGGCATGGGGGGGCCCATTTGAAAGTTCGCACCGGGCCCATAACTTTCTCTTTAAGATTCTTTAAGATTCTGTCTCTCTCAGGTGACGTGTACCTACAATAAAAATTACAGACCTCTCCATTCTTTGTAGGTGGGAAAACTTGCAAAATTGGCAGTTTATCAAATACTTATTTTCCCCACTGTATACTAAGAAGGGGGGCATATATAACAGGATGGAAGCTATATGTACATGGATGGGGCCCAGGATTGGGACATGTACAGAAGGGAGGAGCCCAGGATGGGAGACATACATACCAGCAAGGGGTTCAGGATGGCTCACATATGCACCAGGAAGGAGCCCAGGATGGGGGACATAAATACCAAGATGATCCCAAGATGGGGGACATATATACAAGGAAGGGGACCAGGATGTGAAACATATATACAAGGATTGATACAGGCTGGTGAACATTACTACATAATGAAAAGGATGGGGGGAACAATTATGTCTTTATAGCCTTTATAATGCTCCAAGAGCCCTACATCTTACCAACATGCAGAGGGGGGGACCCAGGGTCAAATTTTGCAAAGGGGGCCCATCGGACTCTAGTTACGCCACTGCCTCAACCGGTAACACCCAGTTGTCAAATAGTTCATACATTTTTAAAAAGAAAAACAGAGAAATGGCACTACTCAGAGTTCTTAAAAAAGATGGCCCAGAATTGGTAATATATGTAAAACGAATGTGTTTACAAAAATAGACAATTTGGAGAACTGACAGATCCTCTTTACAGCAGTTTCCCCTCTATCTATTAAATTGCATGTAAAGGCTTGATCTTAGGAATTCATTAGCTCACAGTTATTTGTGGATTATTACTGAGACATAACAGAAGGGGGGTTGGGGTGTGCTTTATGATCATAAGACACCCATGTACTGTTGTAGAAACCTTGTGTTAGCAATATATCTCTAACTATCTATCTATCTATCTATCTATCTATCTATCTACAGTTAGGTCCATATATATTTGGACAGAGACATTTTTCTAATTTTGGTACTAGACATTACCACAATGTATTTTAAACAAAACAATTCAGATGCAGTTGAAGTTCAGACTTTCAGCTTTCATTTGAGGGTATCCACATTAAAATTGGATGAAGGGTTTTATGAGTTTTAGCTCCTTAACATGTGCCACCCTGTTTTTAAAGGGACCAAAAGTAATTGGACAGATTAAATAATTGTAAATAAAATGTTCATTTCTAGTACTTGGTTGAAAACCCTTTGTTGGCAATGACTGCCTGAAGTCTTGAACTCATGGACATCACCAGACGCTGTGTTTCCTCCTTTTTGATGCTCTGCCTACTGCGGTGGTTTTCAGTTGCTGTTTGTTTGTGGGCCTTTCAGTCTGAAGTTTAGTCTTTAACAAGTGAAATGCATGCTCAATTGGGTTGAGCTCAGGTGACTGACTTGGCCATTCAAGAATATTCCACTTCTTTGCTTTAATAAACTCCTGGGTTGCTATGGCATTATGTTTTGGGTCATTGTCCATCTGTAGTATGAAACGACGACCAATCGGTTTGGCTGCATTTGGCTGGATCTGAGCACACAGTATGGCTCTGAATACCTCAGAATTCATTCGGCTGCTTCTGTCCTGTGTCACATCATCAATAAACACTAGTGACCCAGTGCCACTGGCAGCCATGCATGCCCAAGCCATCACACTGCCTCCGTCGTGTTTTACAGATGATGAGGTATGCTTTGGATCATGAGCTGTACCACGCCTTTGCCATACTTTTCTCTTTCCATCGTTCTGGTAAAGGTTGATCTTGGTTTCATCTGTCCAAAGAATGTTCTTCCAGAACTGTGCTGGCTTTTTTAGATTTTTTTTAGCAAAGTCCAGTCTAGCCTTTTGATTCTTGATGCTTATGAGTGGCTTGCACCGTGCAGAGAACTCTCTGTATTTACTTTCATGCAGTCTTCTCTTTATGGTAGATTTGAATATTGATACACCTACCTCCTAGAGAGTGTTGTTCACTTGGTTGGCTGTTGTGAAGGGGTTTCTCTTCACCATGGAGATTATTCTGCGATCATCCACCACTGTTGTCTTCTGTGGGCGCCCAGGTCTTTTTGCATTGATGAGTTCACCAGTGCTTGCTTTCTTTCTCAGGATGTACCAAACTGTAGATTTTGCCACTCCTAATGTTGTAGCAATTTCTCGGATGGGTTTTTTCTGTTTTTGCAGCTTAAGGATGGCTTGTTTCACCAGCATGGAAAGCTCCTTTGACCGATTGTTTCCTTCACAGCAAAACCTTCCAAATGCAAGCACCACACCTCAAATCAACTCCAGGCCTTTTATCTGCTTAATTGAGAATGACATAACGAAGGGATTGCCCACACCTGTCCTTGAAATAGCCTTGGAGTCAATTGTCCAATTACTTTTGGTCCCTTTAAAAACAGGGTGGCACATGTTAAGGAGCTGAAACTCCTAAACCCTTCATCCAATTTTAATGTGGATACCCTCAAATGAAAGCTGAAAGTCTGAACTTCAACTGCATCTGAATTGTTTTGTTTAAAATTCATTGTGGTAATGTCTAGAACCAAAATTAGAAAAATGTTGTCTCTGTCCAAATATATATGGACCGAACTGTATCTATCTATCTATCTATCTATCTATCTATCTATCTATCTATCTATCTATCTATCTATCTATCTATCTAATATTCATTCCAAGTAAAGGCAGCACTCCATAGTTAGTTTTCAAGTGATAGTGAATTTATTAGACCCACATATCAGCCCTGATATGTGGGTCTAATAAATTCACTATCACTTGAAAACTAATTATGGAGTGCTGCCTTTACTTGGAATGAATATTGGACATTGTGGCTGACACTGGACTATTTGCCTGGGGGCCGTGCACCCGAAGCTAAGTACGGTGCTGTTTCTTCTTTTTTGTCTAATTATCTATCTATCTATCTATCTATCTATCTATCTATCTATCTCTCTCTCTCATATTTATCTGCCTATCTAGCCCATATCTCTCCTATATCTATCTATCTATCCATCTATTTATCCCATATCTATATATCTATCTATCTTATATCTATTCATCACATATCTATTCCATATTTATCTATTCCATCAATCTATCTATCTATCTATCTATCTATCTATCATGAGGCAGCAACTGGTGGTCACAGCAGGATTCCTGTGAGTCACCGGGCAGAATAAAAGTAAGCTTGAACCTGTTCAAGTTATTTGACCAAAGAATTATTCAGGAAAACCCGAAATGGGCTTTTATTTTTTAAATGGACTGCAGGAAGATAGTGGGGCCTGTCCGTTTCCTCCAGGCCGGATCTTATAAGTGGCAAATGGCCACAGAGTCAAGGTAGAGGGAAAAAAACCCTGCAGGAAGGGTTTGGGTGTGTCAGTTTGGAGTTTTCCACCAGTGGAGCAGTCGACTCTGCAAAAGGTTCCGTCTGTGTGAGGAAACACAAAGCCAAGCAGAGCAAACTCCTGGCACCCAGCAGCTGGATACAGTGGTGCAGTTGCCCTCAGCAACCCGACATTTATGAACTGTCTTGTTTCCCGACTATGATACGGAGGATACCGTGTGCTGTACACTGCGCAAGTTTTGGACAATTAGACACGTTTTACTGTGAATTTTTCCTGTGGTCCCTGTCACACTGATCCAAGCCCGCTACACTACACTATCTATCTATCTATCTATCTATCTATCTAGGGAATAATGGCGTCTTTTGACGTAATTTCATTGTACACATCTGTAGACCAAGAGAGGGGCATCAGAGCTGTGGAGAAAAAAATATCATCACAAATTATAACCGAGGAGGGTAGAAAATTCATAATAGACATCTTAGAAATTATATTGAGACAGAATTATTTTTTATTTGGTGATGATTTTTATTTACAGAGATGTGGTACTGCCATGGGTGCCAACATGACAGCCGCGTATGCCAATATAGTGATGAGCACCCTTGAGAAGGATCTCGTCTCTGTGTCCCACCACTACCAACAAATGTTGGGTTGGTGGAGGTACATAGACGACATCTTCCTCCTGTGGACAGGAACCCATGAAGATTTGCTTGCCTTCCATGAATATCTGAACACATTTGGCCAAACTATAAAATTTACTTTGGTGTCTTCCACAGTGAATATACAATTTTTGGATGTGTTAATAACACAGGGGAACGATAAATTGAGTACATCACTTTTTGTTAGGAATGATTTATTATTGTAGATCAATCATCATCCACAAAAAATGATAAATTTTGTGATGAGTCAATTTTTAAGAATCAGGCGAATAGTAAGTCAAGAAAAAAATTTGGATAGTGCCTTGGATAAACTGGTAAATAAATTTAAGGATAGGGGATATCCCCAAAAATTATGAACACTACAAAAAAAAGGGTAAATAAACTATATAGGGATTTGACACTATTGCAAAAGAATAAGAAAAAAGAGATGCTGAGGATACCAGTAGTAACTACATATACGGAAGAAAACAAAAACAAAGATTATTAATATTATTATTATTATTATTTATTGTTATAGCGCCATTTATTCCATGGCGCTTTACATGTGAGGAGGGGTATACATAAAAACAAGTACAATAATCTTAAACAATACAAGTCATAACTGGTACAGGAGGAGAGAGGACCCTGCCCGCGAGGGCTCACAATCTTCAAGGGATGGGTGATAATACAGTAGGCGAGGGTAGAGCTGGTCGTGCAGCGGTTTGGTCGATCGGTGGTTACTGCAGGTTATAGGCTTGTCGGAAGAGGTGGGTCTTCAGGCTCTTTTTGAAGGTTTCGATGGTAGGTGAGAGTCTGATATGTTGTGGTAGAGAGTTCCAGAGTAGGGGTGATGCGCGAGAGAAATCTTGTATGCGATTGTGGGAAGAGGAGATAAGAGGGGAGTAAAGAAGGAGATCTTGTGAGGATCGGAGGTTGCGTGCAGGAAAGTACCGGGAGACAGGTTGTGGATTGCTTTGTATGTCATGGTTAGGGTTTTGTAATGGAGTCTCTGGGCAATTGGGAGCCAGTGAAGGGATTGACAGAGGGGAGAAGCTGGGGAATAGCGGGGGGACAGGTGGATTAGTCGGGCAGCAGAGTTTAGAATAGATTGGAGGGGTGCGAGAGTGTTTGAGGGGAGGCCACAGAGCATGAGGTTGAAGTAGTCAAGGCGAGAGATGATGAGGGCATGGACTAGGGTTTTTGCAGATTCTTGGGTGAGGAATGAACGGATGCGTGAAATATTTTTGAGTTGAAGTCGGCAGGAAGTGGAAAGGGTTTGGATATGTGGTTTGAAGGAGAGATCAGCGTCAAGGATTACTCCGAGGCAGCGAGCTTGTGGGACTGGGGAGAGTGGGCAGTCATTTACTGTAATTGATAGGTTCGTAGGGGGGGTCACGTGAGATGGGGGAAAGATGATGAATTCTGTTTTGTCCATGTTGAGTTTCAGATATCTAGTGGAGAAGAAGGATGAAATAGTGGACAGACATTGAGGGATTCTGGTTAGTAGGGAGGTGATATCTGGTCCAGAGATGTAGATCTGTGTGTCATCAGCATAAAGATGATACTGAAAGCCATGAGATTCTATGAGCTGTCCCAGGCCAAAGGTGTAAATAGAGAACAGCAGGGGCCCAAGGACTGAACCTTGTGGGACTCCGACAGATAGGGGGCGAGGTGAGGAGGTGGTGTGTGAGTGGGAGACGCTGAATGTCCGGTCTGTTAGGTATGATGAGATCCAGGAGAGGGCCAAGTCTGTGATGCCGAGGGATGAGAGGGTCTGTAATAATAGGGAATGGTCCACTGTGTCAAAGGCAGCCGACAGGTCCAGGAGGAGGAGGACAGAGTAGTGTCGCTTGCTCTTGGCAGTTAAGAGGTCATTGGTGACCTTAGTAAGGGCAGTTTCAGTGGAGTGGTGTGACCGGAAGCCAGATTGTAAGCGGTCGAAGAGGGAGCAAGAAGAGAGATGGGAGGACAGTTCAAGGTAGACGTGTTGTTCCAGTAGCTTGGAGGCGTATGGGAGAAGTGATATAGGGCGATAGCTAGATACAGAGGATGGGTCAAGAGAGGGCTTTTTGAGGATAGGTGTGATGGAGGCATGTTTAAAGCTTGAGGGGAAAACACCAGTTGTTAGTGACAGGTTGAAGAGATGGGTTAGGGTTGGGATGAAGACTGTGGTGAGGTTTGGGATGAAGTGGGATGGGATCGGGTCGAGTGCACAGGTGGTGAGATGTGATCTTGAGAGTAGAGTGGAGAGTCGATGTAGATGTAGCAAATATAATTAGAAAACATTGGGGTATGCTAACAAAATGTTTACCAAGAGTAGAAGAATTCAAACATCCCCCCTCTATTTTCATATAGACGGAGTACAAATCTAAAGGATCATCTGATACAATCAGATAGTGGTCCATTTATAAAGACGCCACAAAGATATCTAACTGGAATACAAAGGAAAGGCTGTTTCCCATGCCTGTCTTGTGTGAATTGCTCCCTAATGATAAAAGGCCCAATGTTCTCTTCTCTTGCAAATAAACAACTTTACTGAAACTTGTACACAGCATATCTATATCTGTTCCAGCATCATCATGCAACTTTTCCTCTGGCCCTGTCCTTTTCTCTGTGTCACTAAGCACGCTTCCGGGACGGACTGTACCGTTCTGTTCTTCAGCGTCCTCCCTGTGTAGGCTTACTCCATTTGGGGATTCCATTGACCATTTTACCCCAGTCCTGAGGGAATGAGCTCAAGCAATAAGCTACCAAATGGTGAGTGACCTGCCTGTACTGCTTAGTCTTCCTTAGCAACTGCAGTTGCCTCTAAGCTGTGCTGCTAGCACTGTTGCTGCTGCTTCTTCTGATGATGACCTGGCCACCAGTACCAGATGGCTGGGCCTTGCGCTTGTTAAAATTGCTGACACGGTGTTGCCCGGGGCTAACTAGCACAGCCGAGCTGTACGGGCATACTGGCCCCAACTGAGATCCATCAGAAAGTCCTTCCCGCCCTATCCACCCCTCCTATCTTAACTATTCACATGTTAATCCCCTTATCCCTACTATAGTATATACACTATGTGGACTAAACTGCCCCCATCTAGTTGCCAAACATGAACACTATGCTTTCCCTAGACAACTATGAACATACAATATTGTAACATAGTAACATAATTTTGAGAACACAACAGTCCTTGTAACCCCTTACAAGACCACCTGTGATTTTAAGACCCGTATTAACCACCACCATTACACTATTCGGAGAAAGAACCTTGATCTCTCTGTCTCAAAACATTTCATAGAAATGAACTAGTCTGAAAAACAACTTATATTTAGGATTATTAATACGGTTCTTCCACAGAGAAGAGGGGGTGATAATGTTCATATATGAGAACTGAAAGAACTTGAGTGGATATATAGATGAATAACTCAAACCAGCGGGTCTAAATGTCGAATTTAAAATAAATTCAATAATATGATATTATAAGAAATCACCTTTGTTTTTTCTCCCTCTTCCCTCCTGATTCATTGCATTTGATCTTCAAGGGTGAGGTGGGGATCATATAGTCCCCGAGTATATTGATAACATCTAGGTTTAACTAACTGTGTTTTTTTCTTACTGTATTGAAAGATTTTTTTAAAAATATTTTTCACAGATGAATCACTTCTATAAGGCTAGTTTCACACTAGCGTTTCACTGACCTGCGTCGGTCTGCGCATGTCTGCCGCTAAACTCTGCCCCCAGCCGCGCCTCCTCCTGGCCACTCCGCCTATGAGCGCATGATGCTGCATGCGACCTGCGTACCCTATCTTTAGCATTGGGTACGCAGGCATGCTTTCGCGGCGCATGCGTCCTTTTGACGGTGCGCCGAGCGCACCAAAATGCAACACGGTGCGTTTGGCGCAGGTCGACGCAGGTCAGTGAAACGCTGGTGTGAAACTAGCCTAAGAATGTCACGTTGAGGAAATTTACTCATGTGGGCAACTGCATTGCTATATTAAGAAAAAATAATCTCAAGAAAAAAAATTTTATGTACATTTTTTTCTTTTTTCTGTTTTTGAAAGATTTTTTGTATACATTTTTTAATTTTTTTATTATTTTTCTTATATTATGTCATTTTAGCTTTCTAGTCAAAGAATAGCTTTTTTTAAAAAACATTATTGTTTGTCACTACAGCATATTGTTTAATAAATGTAATAATTTTTTCATAAAAAATACATATTGCTGGAATTATTGCAAAGGGCTGGATTGAGGTGATACACCTTATATTACCTATATGGCCTCTGTGGTAAGGGCAGGAATGCCCGGAGTGGTGTTCTTGCCGCCTGTTGAGACCATTAGTCATCGGAAGTTACCCATTGAATGCGGTCTGTCCGTTTTACCAGGGTAAAATAGGCCAACACCCCCTATTTTGAAATGTCCAGCTATTAATCTGTCTTTTATAGTAATATGGCACTTAAATTGTAGCACAATATGTTTTATAAAAAACTGTTTTCTAAATGAGAGTTTATTTCATTTTTTTTCATATATATTTTTAGTGCCTTGATATTAACATTGCCAGATGCTATGGTAACAAAGTCCCAGCTATGCATAAATGTGCAGCAGATGCTAAAGTAATGAAGCTCCAGCTATGCATAAACTTATTAGCGGGAAGCTACGCATGTGCAATAACATTAATGGAATATGCTATACTAAACATGGCACCGATGATCGCCGGACCTTCTTTAGTGCGCATGCGCGGGGAAGATCTTTTGATTGGCTTAGTGGCTAGTGACAGGAAGATTATGCACAGTACATGCGCAGTTACATCTCAAGCATGAGATGGTATGTAATAAAAAAAATAGCGATTATAGCGATGCACACCTGGGAGAATAAGATATTAATGCGATGCACATGATATCACTTGTACCACAATGTGTGACATGCTTTTTTACTGTAAGTTATGCAGTCATTTTGCACTTTATAACACAGGCACTTTTTGTGATATGACTAGACAGTATGTGTTATATGAAAATGCGAAAATATTACTTGTAAAATGATCTTGTATGATTATTATGTTAATTGTATCTCATTACCATTCACTACTTATATGCTTGTATTCTCATTGCTTGAAAAAGGCTTTTGAAGTTGAAACAAAAAAATGTAGAAGCCAGCTCACCTTTCTGCTATGTGCAGCTTATCTCAGCATCAGCCAGCGCCCTGCACGGATCCAAGTGAGCTTAAGGAAACATCATTACAAAAATGGAACAATATTTATTATCAAAATGGCATTAAAATATTCTCAGGCACATAATGTCTGCATGGAAACACAGATCTACGCGTTTCGACGGAAGGTCTTTTTCAAGATCACAAAAAAAGACCTTACGTCGAAAAGCGTAGATCTGTGTTTCTATGCAGTGTTGCCAGACATTATGTGCCTGAGAATATTTTAATGCCATTTTGATAATAAATATTGGTTTTTAACCGTCACCCGACATCGCTGGATCCTTCCATTTTTGTTTTGAAGTTGAAACGTTGCACCATGCCACGAGGGCCTAATAGTCCACTGTTACAGTTTTGCTAAACCTGGAGTGCTGCTTCCCTTTTTTATTCCTATATATTTGGCAAGTATATGGATTGGTATATGGATTAGTTGCCGGGAGGCCTGTGCACCCACTTGATTGCATGTCCTGTTCCATTTTCTACTATCTATCTATCTATCTATCTATCTATCCCATATCTATTAATCTTCTATCGCATATCTATCTATCTATCACATTTCTATCTATCTATCCCATATCTATCTATCTATCTATCTATCTATCTATCTATCTATCTATCCCATATCTATTTATCTATCTATCTACAGTTGTGCTCAAAAGTTTTCATACCCTGGCAGAATTGTTTATTTCTTGGCCTTTTTTTCACAGATTATGAATGATAACACCAAAACTTTTTCTCCACTCATGGTTAGTGGTTGGGTGAAGCCATTTCTTGTCAAACTACTGTGTTTTCTCTTTTTAAATCAAAATGACAACCCAAAACATCCAAATGACCCTGATCAAAAGTAGTTTGACAATAAATGGCTTCATCCAACCACTAACCATGAGTGACGAAAAAGTTTTGGTGTTATAATTCATATTCTCTGAAAAAAACTTTTGAGCACAACTGTATCTATCTATCTAGCTATCTATCTATCTTATATCTATCTATTTCATATCTATCCCATATCTATCTATTATATACTGTATCTATCTACTGTATCATATATCTATCTATCAATAACTTCTATATATCAATAATTTCTATCTATCAATTGATTGATCTAGTTGAAATTATGTATGTATAAAACCTCTTTAACCAAGTAAAGGAAATTCTGAGTGGCATGACTTGTAGACACATAACAGATGGGTAATGCAGGCTGCTAACATAACATGTGTATTTACTCATACAGTTTGTTTCTCCATCTGAAGCCAAATCATACAAAGTCGTTTTTAATACTATTCACACCCATCATAAGCCCTTATTGATTTTTTTCTTCTACCCACACACCGTTCTCAGCTATCTTGGATACTTGGGTCAACTGCTCATTGACTTGTTCTGAACACAAGTAGCTCTTTGGATTTCATACACATAGTTCACATATTTCACACAGTATGGTTATAGATTATGCAACAATAAATACACAACAGCAGGGTTTCCCGAGATTCTGGACTGCAGGACAATATTTCAGTGCTCTGTATGTTTATTACATTTCCTGTACTATTATGTAATTATTTATATAGTCTGATGTCTCACAAGTGGTCAGTGGGTGGATATTTATGGAGCCCACCAGTGTTCAAGTTTAGACTAGCGCAGAAGTCAATTCACTTTCTAACTCTGCTGTCATCTCTTAGCCCTGCTTTCATCTTCTAGTCTTGCTGCCATTTTGTTCTAGAGACCAGCAAGATGTCACAGCCATTAGATCTCCATTCTCTACCAAAAATATATAGATTCATTGATAGCAAATTTTGGCAATATTCTATCTCCAAAACAGTCCCATAAATATTTACTAACTTTATTCTTTCATCTCTTAACTGGATACCTCTCTTTTTTGTATCCTATTCCCATTGCTGGTGGGACGTAAGATTTTATACCACTAGGGCGAGTTCTACTCTCACTTCTGTTGAATGTTGCAGTATTTGAGCAGGAGGTAATATCTGTGCAGGATCACATTTCCCTTCCAAGGCTTTACTGAGGGATGGACAAGCACTGTTGAAACTTAGGGCTCATACTCACTTGTGAGAAATACGGATGAGTACAATCCGATAAAAAATTGGATTGCTCTCTGACCAATGTTATTCAATGGGTGACATCTCATTTGCCAATTTTTTCTCAGCCGAAATCGGACTGAGAAAAAAATCGCAGCATGCTGCGATTTGCTGCGTATCTCGGACGAGACTCGCCAATGCAAGTCAATGGGTGATAGAAAAAACGCACAGCACTCGCACCATGAGAGTGCTGTCTGAATTTTATGCACTGGTGTCCTTTGAAAAGCTGGCAATTCATGTCTGGGGTACAGTAAAATCACACTGACATGTTTGCATTCGCGAGTGTTGTCCAAGACACACAGCAAATCGCAGCATGCTGCGATTTTTTTCTCATTGAATAACATGACGTTTTTGCGTGTTTCCGCGGCGGTTTTAACCGTGCGATTTTGCCGCGGAAACGCGAAAAATAAGCATCCCATGCATTCCTATGGGATTCCGCAATGCTGTGCTAATGCTGCGGTTTTTACCGTGGCGGAATCGCTTCGCGGTAAAAAACGCAGCATGCTCATTAATTTTGTTGAATCACGGCGATCCCGCACCCATAGGAATGCATTGTTCTGCTTACTTTCCGCATGTGGATCTGCACACCATGCAAAAAGTAAACAGAACATTTGCGGATGGTACCCACGGTCCGGAGGAGAGGAAACTGTCCTCCGGGCTTTGGGTACCATATCCCTGTAAAAAATAGAATTTAAAATAAAAAATATTGTTATTCTCACCTTCCGACGTTCCGCGCAGCCTTCCCGCCTCTCTCCACGCTCCCGGTCCCAGTAAGCCTTTGCGAGCGATGACGTCATCGCGGTAATTGTCGCAAAGGATTACTGGGACCGGGAGCGTGGAGAGAGGCGGGAAGGCTGCGCGGGACGTCGGAAGGTGAGAATAACAATATATATTTTTTTTATTATTATTTTTTACATTCTATCTTTTACTATTGAGGCCTCAATAGTAAAAAGTTGGTCACACTCGTCAAACACTATGTTTGACGAATGTGACCAACCTGTCAATCAGTTCTCCAAGCGATGCTCGAGATCGCTTGGAAAGTGCTAGCAATTCTGCAAGCTAATTACGCTTGCAAAATGCTAGTTTTTCCGCGGGAAAATCGCAGGAATTTAAAATGCGATTTTCCCGTGGAATGGAATTCCGGAATTCTCGCGGTATTTTCCGCGAGAGTTCCGCTACGTGTGAACCCAGCCTAATAGTTTGGGAATCCAAGAAAACTTTGCAATACCGTAACCCCTTTGAGACAAAGCCTGTTTTCACCTTATGACCAGGCTGATTTTTACAATTCTGACCACTGTCACTTTATGAAGTCATAACTCTGAAACACTTCAACAGATCCTGGTGATTCTGAAAGTGTTTTCTCGTGACATATTGGTAAAATTTCTTCAATATGACTTGCATTTATATGTGAAAAAAATGGAAATTTGGCAAAAATTTTGCAACTTTCAAATTTTTAGTTTTTATGCCGTTAAATTAGAGAGTCATCACACAAAATAGTTTATACATAACATTTCCCATATGTGTGTTTTACATCAGCACAATTTTGGAAACATTTTTTTTTGTTAGGAAGTTATAAGGGTCAAAAGTTGACCAGCGATTTCTCATTTTTACAGCAAAATTTGCAAAACCATTTTTTTTAGGGACCACCTCACACTTGAAGTGACTTTGAGGGGCCTATATGACAGAAAATTGCCAAAAGTGACACCTTTCTAAAGACTGCACCCCTCAAGGTATTCAAAACCACATTCAAGAAGTTTATTAACTCTTCAGGTGCTTGAATTTTTGGAATGTTTAAAAAAAATGAACATTTAACTTTTTTCACAAAAAATTTACTTCAGATCCAATTTGTTTTATTTTACTAAGGGTAACAGGAGAAATTGGACCCCAAAAGTTGTTGTGCAAGTTGTACTGAGTATGCTGATACCTCATATGTGGGGTTAAACCACTATTTGGGTGCATGGGAGAGCTCGGAAGGGAAGGAGCGCCGTTTGACTTTTCAATGCAAAATTGGCAGGAATTGAGATCGGATGCCATGTTGCATTTGGAGAGCCCCTGATGTGCTTAAACAGTGGAAACCCCCCAATTCTAACTCCAACCCTAACCCCAACACACTCCTAACCCTAATCCCAACCCTAACCATAACTCTAACCACAAACCTAACCCTAATACACCCCTAACCCTAATCCCAACCCTAACCATAACTCCAACCATAACCCTAATTCCAACCCTAACCCTAATCCCAACCCTAACCCTAATCCCCACCCTAACCCTAACTTTAGCCCCATCCCTAACTTTAGCCCCAACCCTAACTCTAATGGGAAAATGGAAATAAATACATTTTATTATTTTTATCTAACTAAGGGGGTGATAAAAGGGGGTTTGATTTACTATTTATAGTGAGTTTTTATAGCGGGTTTTTATGTTTGGAAGCTGCCACACACTAAAAGATGCTTTTTATTGCAAAAAATAGATTTTGCATCTCCACATTTTGAGCGCTATAATTTTTACATATTTTGGCCCACAGAGTCATCTGAGGTCTTATTTTTTGCGGGACAAGATGACGTTTTCAGCGGTACCATGTTTATTTACATCCGTCTTTTTGATCACGTTTTATTGCACTTTTTGTTTGGCGGTATGATGATAAAGCATTGTTTTTGCATCGTTTTTATTTATATTTTTACGGTGTTCACTAAAGGGGTTATCTAGTAGGACAGTTTTATAAAGCAGAAATACCAAATATGTGTACTTTTATTGTTTTTTTTATTTGCATAAATAAATGGATTTATTGGAAAAAATATTTTTTTTTCTTTATTTGGGGATTTTTAAAAAAAAAATATTTTTACACATTCTAATTTTTTTTAAACTTTATAACATTGTCCCAGGTTGGGACATCACTATATCATGTCAGATTGCTGATCTGACACTTTGCATAGCACAATGTCAGATCAGCAATCTGACAGGCAGTGAAGGTGGCTTTCCGGTGCCTGTTCTCAGCAGTCAGTCGCAAGCCACATCTCTGCAGGAACCGGAAGGACCCCGTGGCCATCTTGGAGCCGGGGTTCTCCATGGAGAGCACCGGAACAACGCGATCGCATCGCGTTGTTCCGGTGGGAGAGCGCAGGGAGCCCCCTCCCTGCGTGATTCTTCTCTATGCCGCTGTCAGTACTGACAGCAGCATCAGAGGGGATAAATGCCCAAGATCGTGGGCACTGCAGCGAGGTGTCAGCTGTCACATACAGCTGACACCCACATGCGATTGCCCGGCGCTCAGCGTGAGGCCGCGCGACCCTGCCGCCATACTAGTACTGCTGTTTGTGGGAACGCAGTTTCCACCAAGCAGTACTAGTACGGTGCATGTCGGGAAGGGGTTAAGGACACAAGGATGAAATCAAACAATTATGGCCTGCTCCTTCCCAGGGTCCATCTTATACCTTTCGGCTGACAAAATAAACCTAAAGGAACAAAATTTGCTGAACAGAAAAAAACACATTTCTCTGTTTTAGCAAACAAAGAGTTCTCCTTCAGCTTTGCAATACTACATAGACATGTTCCTGGTGAGAGTCCAAATCGAGCGAGAAAATTAGAACATCATACAGATAAAGCACAAAAAATCTTCCAATGTAATCAGAGAGAATATAATTTATAAAATTTTGAAATACAGAAGGGTGCACTGGATAGCTCAAATGGCATGATATCATTTTAAAATAAACCCTCAATCTTTAAAAACAATGTTTTCCAGTCATCTCCCTCATGGATGTGTACCAACTAGTAAGCCCTCCTAAGATCAAGTTTGGAAAACCACTTAGTCCCCATACACATCCATTGTCTCTCCCAGCCACTCCGACTCCATCCTAGGATCATGGATTATGAGCACACCTTTCGAATTACAGACTCACAAAAAATATCCGCGTGACCCTGTGGAAATTGCACATCTGGCAGTGCGACTCCTGAGTCAGTGAGGGCTCTGGGACCTGAGATATAGAGATTGGTCCTCCACAGCAACCCGGTGGGGCCATGTTTGCTCTTCATACGACAGGCAAAACAAACCGCATTCACTGGTACCTCTCGTGTCCTGATCCGATCATCCTGGAGGAAGTTACTCCCTTTCTTAGATATTGGGAATAAGTTCTGCAGGGAGCTAAAGGGTGGAGATTATTAGCCCACCCTCCGACACAGGGGGGAGGAACCCAGCATGCTTAAGAACTGGGAGCACATGGCAGAGACTCACTCTCTCACAGAAGAACCAGATGATGATGATCTAAGAAGGAACTGGGAACAAATCTGCCAAGGGAGCAGTGGCACACACTTTGGGGTCTGTCCGGCAACTAAGATTCTTGTACCTGTGGACTGCAGAGCTCCTGGCATCCACATGCAACCTACAACGTGGTAAATTGACCTCCAGCTTAATATCTCTAAGTCTTGTACCATTACTCTGACTGCAAATCCACTGTAATTCCATTGTATAGCTTACTGTATATTTCTGTAATTATCTAGTGCACCCTTAAGGCAATTAAACCATAAAATTAATCTTGGGCTGATGTTTTTACTCTGATTACGGATCTTAGAATACCCAGCAGGTAACAGGACATCCTCCCCGACGGCCATTTGCTCTAGGTGCAGTTCCCTTACTGACCTGAGAGACAAAGGGGGCGCCGGAGAGCTGTGCCTGTGTAGTTACGTCACATTGGTGACGTGGGAGGAACCGGTCTTCCTTCACACTCCATTTAACAATTTCCTTATGAGACCAATCAATAACAGGGTTGTGAAGAAGCAGCCAACATCAACACACAGATACATTATCCAAAACAAAACAGGAGATGGATTCAGAGTGAAGGGCTCCCACTTGGAACATGAAATCCCTTGTTACTCTCATGACCCAATTGTCAATGGTGAAAATTTGAATGGGTCTTTCCAAACCAACTGTTCCTGATCCTAACTTTAGAACCAGACCCAAATAAATAAAGTTACCATTAGACTGACAGTCAATGAAAGCCAATGCTGATAGCAGCTGGTTCATGAAGGATAACACCATATTCAACAGTACTTTATTAGAGCAAGAATAAGGTACCTTGGTGACCTCATTGACCATCAATCAGACTTAGATGTTCTCTCAATGGTTTGCTTGCCTGAGGACAAGTTGGGCAATTCTGAAGAAAATGTCAATGATACTACAGTATAGACAGAGTCCAAGATCTTGTCTATGTCTTTTCTCCACAAAACGAAAACTGGCACTCCAACCTCCAATTGCTTCACTCAGGTAAAATGGACCTGCTCTGAGGAAGTGTAACGGGCACCACATCTCTCATGGATTCTGTGGACCATCCATATGGTCTGGGTCATGGCCTCTGCCAAACAACAAGGTGTAAAAAAAACGCGTATTCTTGTAAAATATTCAGGACTAGTTACCACATGACAATGTTCTTATAAAAAAAATGTAGTGGTTTATTTGGATTCTTCCATCAAAGAAAAGATTATTACAGAAAAACATAAAAAGAGGTACATGATTATAAAGAGAGATTGTCCATTTGTTCATAGATCCTTCTTTCCCGGAGCTCTGAAAAAGGCCTCTGTCTTGTAGCACGCAGCTTCTATGATAGTCACATATGGTGATTAGGTTACATACCAGCTGTCCATTCAATGTCATGTCCGAGCAGAGATGACTCCTCAAGTGTGTCTCATGGTGGTGAAGGAGAGAGCGACCCCTAGAGTAGGCCCCCACCTTAAAGATACATCTTTCAAAACACGTGGTCTCTATATATGGAGTTGTCCTTTAAAATGAGCTAACCTTACAAAAATAACACATGCAGTGTCAGCTGAAGGCACTGTTCAGTACAGAATTGTAATAAGAAATACATAACCAAATTATTAATATTTAACAATTCCCCCTTTTGAGGGTGAATGACATTAATTGGAACCCTCAAAATATAATGAAATCTTTGTTCTTTGACAAAATAATTTAATATCGATAATAATAATATCAATTTATTGTTATACAAACTCAATGACATAATTGATGTGAATTCATGTTATGGTAAGCCGTGAACAATATTCATAAAAAATATGTATAATTATACTTCCCTAAATCTAAATTGAAGCATCTCAGGTTCACTCATCATTGTTATGGACGGCGGAACGCACCTAATAAAAATAATAGAAGGTGCGTTCGCCGCCCGGGGTTCACCATGCGGTAGATGATAAGACCGCTGCTGGACAATGGCAGATACTCCAATGGGTGAAGTAGTGCGCTCGGGTTAACGTCACCCGAGCGGCTAAGGTCGACTCTGTTCAGACACAGGGAACCTTAAAGAAATAAATACAAAGGCGCTGACCTTGTTAAGCGCACAAGGTAACCAGCGGGTGGCGTCGTAACCGCGAACGCCAGAGGACTGCTAAGCGCTGCGCGGCAGAACTGCTAAGCGCAGGCGCAGCGGTAACTATTGCCGCTAGACGACGGTGCCGACAGGGCGGACACCGACGGGCGCTAGTGCTAGGTGCGGTAGCACAGTGGCCAATAGCAAGCCACTACCTGGAGCTGACTATGCACACTTGGTCACCACTTGTAATATCAGAGGGTAGGGGTTTCCAATAAGTCAGTCACCAGAACATCACCATTCACACATAGCATAATAGGTTTACACTAGCGCATGGCCGAGACGCCATGCGGGCTTTTTATAGCCATGCGCTTCCGGGACCTTCCAGTAACCTGGGAAGAACCAATCAGATCCGACGCAGGACCTGGACATGTGACCCCTGCTCTCCACTGAGAGGACAAGTTGCGGGCATGCCCAGTAGCATGACACGAGGACTTAGCCTCTGGAGCGGTTCCCTGCAGAGCAGGTTGCGCTACCATTGCTGCACCCGAGGTGGCAGCAATATCCAGGCTCACAGAACGAGTCTGAGCAGAATGCCTGGCTCGCCGTGACTGCCGAGCGGTCGGAGCTGAATGGGGGACCACCGGATGTCTGGCTCTGGATTCCCGCTGTGCAGCATCAGGAATCCGACGCCTAACATTACCCCCCCTCCTAAGGCCCCCTCCCCTCTGCGCTCAAAGGCCGCAATTAGGAGCGGTGCGTGGATGCTTTCCACCGGCTCCCAGGTCCGAGCCTCGGGGCCGTGACCCTTCCAATCCACCAAATAGAATTTTTTGCCACGTACAAATCTGCGCCCCACGATGGCATTAACCTGAAACTCGTCAGATGACAAGTCTGACGACCCGGCCGATGACTCGGAAAACCGGGCCATGTGAACTGGTTTGAGGAGGGACACATGGAACACATCTGAAATGGCTAAATGTGGAGGAAGAGCCAGGCGGTAGACCACCGAGCGAAGTCGCTCAAGGACCTTGAATGGTCCAATATATCGCGGCGCGAACTTGGGGGACTCGACCCGTAGTTTGATATTTCGGGTGGAGAGCCACACCATGTCACCAGGGGAGAAGCTTGGAGCGGGTCGCCGATGCATGTCGGCGGACGCCCTCATCCTTTCCTTAGAGGCACGGATAGCATCCTGAGTGCGGTCCCAAATGTCCCGTGCCTCCACTGCCCAGTCTGCCACCCTGGAGTCAGCGGAGGACACTGGCATCGGGACAGGGACGCGAGGATGTTGGCCGTAGTTTAGGAGAAAGGGCGTCTGACCCGTGGGATCCGCCACCGAATTGTTTAAGGCAAATTCAGCCCAAGGTAGCAAGGATACCCAGTCATCCTGCCTGGCAGAGAAAAAATGCCGTAGGTAGGTGACCAAGGTCTGATTGGCTCTCTCAACCAAGCCATTCGTCTCGGGATGGTAAGCGGAGGACAGATTGAGCTCGATGCTAAGTAAGCTGCAGAGCTCCCTCCAAAATGCAAACTGGGGACCTCGGTCACTCACGATTTTGTCCGGCATACCATGTAACCAGAATACGTGCTTTATGAACAAAGTGGCAAGACCACGAGCGGAAGGCAACCGTGCGAGTGGCACCAAATGTACCATTTTGGAAAAATGGTCGGTGACCACCTAGATGACCGTACTGCCACCAGACTTGGGCAGGCCAACCACGAAGTCCATGCCAACCATCTCCCAAGGTCTATCCGCCACTGGCAGGGGATACAACAGCCCCGCCGGCCTCTGTCTAGAGGGTCTGTTCCGAGCACGAGACGCATGCTTGCACGTACTCCTTAACATCTCGAGCCATATGTGGCCACCAATATGACCTTGCCAGGAGTTCGGTGGTCCGTTTATTGCCAAAATGACCACCCACCCTGGAGGCATGTGCCCAGGCGAGGACCTCCGTCCGTAGCTCAGGAGGCACCAAGGTCTTGCCTGGTGGCACTGACTCGAGGGCGACTGGAGCCACGGTCGTAAAACTCTCCGGCGGGAGAATTAACCGAGGCTCAGCCTCTCCTTCCTCCGCTGAAACCACTGAGCGGGAGAGAGCATCCGCACGGACATTTTTCTCTCCTGAGAGGTAGTGCAGGGTGAAGCGGAAGCGAGAAAAGAAAAGCGACCACCTAGCCTGACGGGAGTTAAGGCGCTGGGCCGTCTGCAAATAGACCAGAATTTTATGGTCTGTATATACCTGGAAGGGAAACCGAGCCCCCTCCAGGAGATGTCTCCACTCTGAAAAGGCCAACTTCATGGCTAGTAGCTCCCTGTCACCGATGGAGTAATTCTTCTCCGCCGGTGAGAAGGTCTTTGAGAAGAAGAAGCATGGATGCTTCCGACCTTGAGCATCCTTCTGGAAAAGGACTGCTCCTGCACCGACGGAAGAGGCATCTACCTCCAGAATAAACGGTTTATTCACATCAGGACGATGTAATATGGGAGCACCATCAAAATGCGATTTTATAGCCGAGAAGGCCTTGGAGACCTGTTCCAACCAATCGTTGGGGTTAGCTCCTTTCTTGGTGAGAGCAACCAAAGGAGCCACCAGTGTGGAAAAATGTGGTATAAACTGGCGGTAGTAATTCACGAACCCCAAAAAGCGCTGCATCGCTTTGAGGGAATGGGGTTCCTGCCAGTCCATTACCGCTTGTAGTTTGGCAGAATCCATGGCCAGCCCTTGGGCCGAGATGATATAGCCCAGGAACGGCAAGGACTCCTGCTCAAACTGGCACTTCTCCAGCTTGGCAAATAGAGAGTTCACCCGCAGATGGTCGAAGACCCTGCAGACGTCTCTCCGGTGGGTGGTCAAATCTGGCGAAAAGATGAGTATGTCATCCAGATAGACCACCACCGAGTTAGGGAGCACGTCGCGGTAGACGTCGTTGACAAAATCCTGGAAGACAGCTGGCGCATTACAAAGGCCAAAGGGCATAACCAGGTATTCGTAATGGCCATCCCTGGTATTAAAAGCTGTCTTCCATTCGTCTCCTTCGCAAATGCA
This sequence comes from Dendrobates tinctorius, assembly GCF_039654945.1. Lineage (NCBI taxonomy): Eukaryota > Metazoa > Chordata > Amphibia > Anura > Dendrobatidae > Dendrobates > Dendrobates tinctorius. Next base: position 519,766 of record NW_027362049.1, on the reverse strand, counting down.
GATCAGGTTGTATGCCCCCCGCAGATCTAATTTTGTAAAGATCCGGGCCCCTCGCAACCTGTCAAATAACTCAGAGATCAATGGTAGAGGGTATTTGTTTTTAACCGTGATAGCATTGAGACCTCTGTAGTCAATGCAGGGACGTAACTCTCTGTTCTTCTTCTGTATGAAGAAGAACCCTGCACCAGCCGGTGACACCGATTTTCTGATAAAACCCCTTGCCAGGTTCTCCCGGATATATTGAGACATAGCCTCTGTCTCAGGGAGTGATAACAGATACACACAGCCTCGGGGAGGTTCTGTGCCTGGCAGGAGATCAATCGGGCAATCATAGGGACGGTGTGGCGGAAGCGTCTCCGCAGACTTCTTAGAGAAGACGTCCGTGTACTGGTGGTAAGGCTTGGGGAGCGCGGAGAGATCCGCATGCACTTCAGTGGAAGCCACCTGAACACTGCCCCTCAGGCACCTTCCCTCACAGTCCTTGCTCCATGCCAGTATATTCCCCGAAGCCCAATCAATGTGAGGGGAATGGCAACGGAGCCAGGGAACTCCCAGAAGCACCTGATCGATGCCATCTGGCAAAATGAGCAGGGACAGAATCTCACGATGAGAAGGTGAGATAGAGAGCCCGAGTGGAGCTGTCTGATGGGTCACCTGAGAGGGTAACGGGGCACTGTTAACCACCCTGATGGTCAGAGGCTGTGGTAATAATACCAGGGGGATAGCGTGTTTCTGGGTGAAGATAGAGGGCATAAAACTCCCCTCGGCCCCAGAATCCACGGTAACCTCTGCCTCCCAGGTGGAAGACCCACTGCCTAAGATACCCCGGAATACCGGTTTGGTTGAGAAGGGTTTCATATTGGACTGCCCACCACCTACGGCCACTGGTCGTGGGCGTTTTTTCGCCCGCAGAGGACACGTGCTGGCCAGGTGACCAAACTGGCGGCACCGATAACAACGTACCGAGCCTCGCATCGGCCGTGACTTAGAGCCGGTGCGAGACACATCCATAGGTTCGGAGGGCGAAAGCTCCTGAGCTGGATAGATTAGCGGCTCGGAGAATGTGGGAGCCAAATTATCCCTTCGTCTGGATTGTGCACGTTCCAACCCGCGCTCTGTAAACCGGAGGTCAGTGTGCGTGGAAACTGCAATCAATTCCTCCAGACTTGTGGGAACTTCTCTAGTGGCTAAAGCATCTTTCCCGTGCTCAGCTAACCCACTCCAAAACACTGGGACTAATGCTTTGTCCGGCCACTCTATTTCGGAAGCCAGTGTCCGGAACCGGACAGCATAATGGCTAACCGAGAGCGAGCCCTGTGTTAGGGATAGTAGTTGGAGTGAGGTATCGTGCATGATCCGTGGTCCCAAAAAGACCTGCTTCAGGGCCGCAAGGAACTGAGTAGGACCCTGAACCACGGGATCACCACATTCCCACAATGGCGTGGCCCACTGTAATGCCCGGCCAGACAACAAGGAGACAATAAACCCCACCTTAGCCTGCTCTGTAGGAAACCGTGCAGCCAGCAACTCCAGCTGAATATAGCACTGGCTGACGAATCCCCTACAGGTGGCGCTGTCACCCGAAAACCTGTCGGGGAGCGGGAGGCGAGAGATTGTCGGCGTTGGCAAGATTGTGGGCATACGTGAAACAGCCTCTGCGACTGTCTGGGCAGCAGCTAGTGCAGCATTCGCAGCTGAGTTGACGCTCTCAATAGTCGCCAACCTGCTCTCCAGCTGCCGGATGTAGCGCCGCAGCTGCTTCAGGTCTGCCATTACCAGCCAGACCCTGGCGCTAGTGTAATGTTATGGACGGCGGAATGCACCTAATAAAAATAATAGAAGGTGCGTTCGCCGCCCGGGGTCCACTGTGCGGTTAGTGATAAGACCGCTGCTGGACAATGGCAGATACTCCAATGGGTGAAGTAGTGCGCTCGGGTTAACGTCACCTGAGCGGCTAAGGCCGACTCTGTTCAGACACAGAGAACCTTAAAGAAATATATACAAAGGCGCTGACCTTGTTAAGCGCACAAGGTAACCAGCGGGTGGCGTCGCAACCGCGAACGCCAGAGGACTGCTAAGCGCTGCGCGGCTGAACTGCTAAGCGCAGGTGCGGCGGTAACTATCGCCGCTAGACGACGGTGCCGACAGGGCGGACACCGACGGGCGCTAGTGCTAGGTGCGGTAGCACAGTGGCCAATAGCAAGCCACTACCTGGAGCTGACTATACACACTCGGTCACCACTCGTAATATCAGAGGGTAGGGGTTTCCAATAAGTCAGTCACCAGAACATGCATCCATCACCATTCACACATAGCATAATAGGTCTACACTAGTGCATGGCCGAGCCGCCATGCAGGCTTTTTATAGCCATGCGCTTCCGGGACCTTCCAGTAACCTGGGAAGAACCAATCAGGTCCGACGCAGGACCTGGACATGTGACCCCTGCTCTCCACTGAGAGGACAAGTTGCGGATGTTGCTGCCACCTCTGGTGCAGCAATGATAACGCAACCTGCTTTGCAGGGAACTGCTCTAGAGGCTAAGTCCTCGCGCCGTGCGACTGGGCATGCCCGCAACTTGTCCTCTCAGTGGAGAGCAGGGGTCACATGTGAAGGTCCTATGTCGGATCTGATTGGTCCTTCCTATAGTACTGGAAGGTCCCGGAAGCGCATGGCTATAAAAAGCCTGCATGGCGGCTCGGCCATGCGCTAGTGTAGCATATTATGCTGTGTGTGTATGGTGATGGATGCATGGACTGGTGTCTGACTTATTATGAAACCCCTTCCCTCGGATATTACGAATGGTGACAGTATGTTGGGTTAATCAGCTCCAGATTGTGGCAGGCTACACGCCACTGAGCCTTCCTCACCTACACTAGCGTCCGTCGGTGCCCGGCTCCTCCGGCATCGTCGCTTAGCGGCTTCAGTTACGGCCGCTCTGCAGTAGTAGCAGCTTTTGGTGTTCGCGGCTGCGACGCCACACGCCGGCTGACCTGTGCAGCTAACAGGATTCAGCCTTTACGTCTAGTTCATACTTTGGCGTCTCTGTGACTAAACAGAGTCCGCTCTCAGGCTCTCGGGTGACGTTAACCCGAGCGCTGTATCGCACTTCTAGCGTATCTGCCATTGTCCAGCAGCGGTCTTGTCATCTACCGCACGGTGGACCCCGGGCGGCGAACGCGCCTTCCATTATTTATATCTGGTGCGTTCCGCCGACCCTAACACTTACATTGGCTCGCCTTGGATATTTCTGGAATCCTTCATCGACACTGGTCTTTGAACAGGTGTGACGTCTTTGGTCAGCAAAGCAAGGGTTAAAATAACTCTTCCTTGCTAAACATAGCACCATAACCAGTTCTTAGTCCTAATGCATAGGACACATGTCAGGGTTGTAGCTTCCTGACAATTACCTTCATTGTTCACCAGCTTTTCATTGTAGCTTTACAGGTGATAGGAAACCACTGGAACTTGATAAGAACATAACACAGTTCGTCTCAGCATCACAGGATCATCGTCCTCTGGTTGTCAGGTTAGATACTTTAATTGTGGCTGTCAGTGGTGGATACTGCACTTGTGACTGTTAGTGGTGGATATTGCACTTGTAATTAACACAGTCTATTATTCAGAAATCATAGCTTTGCTACCTTCTGTGACTTCTGGATAGCGGCATTCTTCTTCTTGCAACTGGTAAGAATCAATAAAGTTTAGAAATATAAAAAGTCTTTATTAACGTAATTTCAGTATCTTGCTTGAAGTCTTCATTCCCTATTCTATACCAAATCTGGTAATTTTCCTAACCTATAATATCACAGCGTGCCATAGCAATCAGTAATATCCATATAATTATTATCAGAATTTGTACCATATATGGATTTCAATGTTTGAAATAATAAACCAATAATAAGTGATAATACATTATTAACCGTCTTCTTCATGTGATAGAACATTTTTTATGTCATTTGTGTAATTACCTTTTTTTAACCCATAGGTGTCAGTGTGTTTTATGTAACAAGTGTTTTCATCTTTATTAGTAAGGAATATATTTATTATACCAATAATATGTAAGAATGTATAGCCATGAACCAAAATACCAAAAAATATTGTTTCATGAAATAATTCATTTATCAAAACCAAAATTAAAAATAACTAATTTTTAAATTGTGTGAATATTATTCTTGCGTTATACCATTTATTTGTCTGAAGATGTGTAACCATTAAAATTAATTTGAATATCATAAAATTATCTTTTGGAAAAATTAATTTAAATGTAGAGTTCCTTCATAAACCATTTTGATGTGCGATTGCACTTATCCACAATTAACTAAATCAAGAAATAATTACTAAAGAAATATAGAAATATATGTTGTGTAGATAATATTTCATTATATATCTTAATATTCTAATAATTTAGCCGATCTGCATATTTCTCCTAAAAATAAAGGTTTTTGTTTTTTTTCCTTGAATTCAGAATCCTAAGGCCTCACATACATCAAACGTATCACATTACTCGCTTAGCAGCTGCTCATACACGCATCTGTCACTCAGACTGTGTCATATATAAGTTCACACCACAGATTCCACATTCGAAGGTGTGATGAATACATGTATTTTAACCCAAATTATAGTATCCTAATTATTGATCAATGCACATTGTAAACGATTAAATTTATTATCTTAATATTTCTTTGAATATTCCCCAAATACACATAACATAAAAATATATGTTGAATTAGCTATACACTTGAAACTTTAGGCCTGGGAGAAAAATTCCTTTGATTTGCAAAAGCTGAGACCCCTTAAAAATTCTTTTCACTAAGGCTACAGGGACATGGTATACTTATTATTATAACAAGGTTCAGATTTCACCTGCTGTGGTTTGTCATGTCAAGCCATGCAATAAAGGCATACACACAGAACACATTTAAGATGCAGTTAGTTATATGAATATTATTTAAGTGTTAAATGTATAAAATCATGCAATTATTACAACTTCCTTTATAAATAAAGGCATAAATCCTTGTAAGAGAATTTTTCCTGATTAAGTCCTGCTTTGAAATGAAAATTCTAAGGAAAAATAAAAGATAAGGTTAATATCATATTCATAATTCTAAATATTATTACTGGAGTAGATTTTAATTTTCACTAAAAAATACAGTTCTACAATCTCTACTTCTACAAACACTCTATATATACTGTATGAATATGTATATCTACAAAACTATAGAACTACAGAATTATATTCTATAAAATAATTACATATAACTGACTAATACATTGTATAACACTTTTACACAACATATCATTAAATTTTTTATCCAATTCCTAAACCCAATCTTATTTCTTTGTAGCTGATGGATTCTCTGAGCAAAGTGTTCAGTTTACAGGCCATGATGTCACTCAACACCTGCTTCTGTCTGTCAAATTCCGCCATCTTTTTTACAGAAAGAAGATCAGAACTTCGAATTTTTCTTGACTCAATCTGTGAAGTTTTTTCGGTGGTCTGCATCATTTCATACGGCATAAAGCAAACATGTGATTTTCTTCGTTCTTCATAGATTTGATTACTTAGTTTTGGATGCTTTGATACAGGCTTCTGATAAGATTTTACTCTGCCTGTCTTTACAAAATTAGCATGATTCTCATGTTTTCTAGCAAAATCAAGGGATTGCGCACATTCAAATAAAGAATCTTTGTGACGCAATAACACGAGATGCAGGATTTAGAAAACCAAATTTGCTTACAAAAGTCTTTATCAGGGACTGTGTTTTGACATTTTCAAAGAACATTCTGTACAAGCGGTCAAATATGGACATAAATGTATAAGTGCATTCCTTCCGACCAAGCCTTAATTTTTGAAGAATATCAATATCTGGATAATTTTCATTTGATGCACAAAAAATCTGAATTTTTAATCTGTCTTTATCATTTAAATTCACATGTGTTTCACCAGATATAATTAAAGATAATCGCCTGGAAAAGTTTACAGGGATCCACATTTTAAATAACTGATTCCTTTCCTCGTTACTCAAATCAAATTTGTCAACACAGCTTTCAAAAACCTCAGAGTTTCTACAAACATGGATTTTGTTATCATATGCAGGAATGATTTTGCATATTTTTAACAAATTTTTCCTTACTTTACTTTGGAGTTGGGCCTGTGAGTGGTCTATTTTTAGTGGTACATCTTTCCCTTGTGCGGCATCTACGTCAGTTCTGAAGTCTCCTCCTACTTCTCCATCTTGTTCCACGTCTGCAAGGTCACCTTGAATGGCTGCCACAGACACTTGATTACAGTCTTTTTCAATCTCCCTAACTTTACAGCCAATCTCGGGAACATCACTATTTTCCTTCACACAACAGTCATTTTTGGATTTCTCTGACACCGACCTATGAAATATATCTACCATTTGTAAAATATTTTTTAATTTCTCTCTTTCTCTATTGAAGGACACCAGCTTAGAATCTAACTTCAGATTGTCCATTTCACATTCTGCATATAAGCTGAGCCATAAAACGTTTAAATTAGACCCGTCTAAAGACTTAAATTTCAGTTTACTCTGCTTAGAAAAAGAAGTAATGACATCCATTTTTCTTACCTTGAAATATCTCTGCTTGTTGTTCCTTTGATGGACAACGTAAAAAAATGCGTATTCTTGTAAAATATTCAGGACTAGTTACCAGGTGACAATGTTCTTATAAAAAATAGTAGTGGTTTATTTGGATTATTCCATCAAAGAAAAGATTATTACAGAAAAACATAAAAAGAGGTACATGATTATAAAGAGAGATTGTCCATTTGCTCATAGATCATTCTTTCCCGGAGCTCTGAAAAAGGCCTCTGTCTTGTAGTACGCAGCATCTATGATAGTCACATATGGTGATTAGGTTACATACCAGCTGTCCATTCAATGTTGTGTCCGAGCAGAGATGACTCCTCAAGTGTGTCTCATGGTGGTGAAGGAGAGAGCGACCCCTAGAGTAAGCCCCCACCTTAAATATACATCTTTCAAAGCATGTGGTCTCTACATATGGAGTTGTCCTTTACCATGAGCTAACCTTACAAAAATAACACATGCAGTGTCAGCTGAAGGCATTGTTCAGTACAGAATTGTAATAAGAAATACATACCCAAATTATTAATATTTAACACAAGGGGAGTCATGAAGAACCAAAGCATCCTCAAGAGTCTCGGAAAGACCTTTACGGAACTGGCACCTGAGAACTGCATCATTCCATAGAACTTCAGTAGACCACTGTCGGACCTCAGTTCAGTAGTCCTCAGCAGTGTCACCCCCTGTGCCAGGTTCATAATCTTTCCCTCAGCAACCTAGATCCTGTGGGGTTTGTAATAGATCAAACCTAAGGCGTCAAAAAAGGAGTCAATGGAAGATTGTTCTAGGGCTTGTGGGGACAAAGAAAATCCCCAGGTCTGTGGACCCCTATGCAGTAATATATGATTATCCCCACATGCCGGAACTCAACCCACGAAGACCAAGGTGTTGGGAGTCGGGTTCCTGCGTCTTCTCTGCAGGAATCCAGACCCTTACATTCTGCGGTCTCTTGCTCTTTATCTACCGCAGAGGAGATTGCCTTGCAGCAAATCTCTCCAGGGGCTAAGTCCCTCTGTCCTCCTACTGAGCATGCTCATGAAACGGTTTCCCATTGGAGATCGGGAGTCATGTGCTCAGGTCCTGCTCCAGATCTCATTGGTCCATCTCGGAGATCTGGAAGCTTCCGGAAGGTCTCGGCTGCTATAAAAAGCGTGCATGGCCGTTCCGCCATGCGCTAATATAGACTATACTGCTATGTGTGAATGGTGACGGATGTATGATTCTGGTGACTGACTTATTATGAAACCCCTTCCCTCTGATATTACACATGTGGTTAGGGAATTAGTTCAGTAGTCTGCGCCAGTCTGTGGCAAGCCTTAGGGTATGTGCACACATAGTTTTTTGTCTCTGCGGATTTTGTAGAGAAAACTGCAGGAAATCCGCAGGACAAAGTGCTGCGGTTTTTCTGCGGATTATCTGCGTTTTTTCTGCGGTTTTGCCCTGCGGTTTTACACCTCATAATGGATGAGGTGTAAAACCGCAGCGTTTCTGCACCAAACAATTGACATGCTGCGGATTGTAAACCGCAGCAAAACCGCGCGGAAAAAAACGCAGCATGTGCACAGCTTTTTTTTTATTTCCATAGGAAATAAAGGTACTGTACAACGCAGCAAAATCTGCTGCGTTTCTGCAGAGCCAAAAACGCTGCGGAAACGCAGCAGAATCCGCAGCGTGTGCACATACCCTTATGGATGAGGTGTAAAACTGCAGCGTTTCTGCACCAAATAATTGACATGCTGCGTTTTGAAAACCACAGCAAAACCGCGCGGAAAAAAACGCAGTATGTGCACAGCTTTTTTTATTTCCATAGGAAATAAAGGTACTGCAGAGCCAAAAACGCTGCGGAAACGCAGCAGAAACCGCAAAGTGTGCACATACCCTCAGGCCACTGTGCACACCGCACCTCTGCACCAGCGTCCGACATAGCGCCTGCTTTGTAGCTGTGTCGTCCAGCGGCAGTGTCCTGCGCCGCGCTGCAGTTGCAGCCCTTCTTGGCGTTCGCAGTAGTGACGCCGCACACATGGTAGGTCTAGACGGACGCAGCCCCTCTGTCTTAGTTCCTGCTCCTGTGACCTTATACCATGTGTGCATTTACCTGAGGCCTGTGACTCTAACAGGCTCAGCCTTTTTGTATGTTTATGTTGCGGCGCCTCTGTGTGTGAACAGAGCCCGCTCTGCGTACTTTGGGTGAAGTTGAACCCGTGCACATTATATCGCCATATTGCTCGTCTGCCATTACTCAGCAGTGGTTGTAACACCTACTGCACGGTGGACCCCGAGCGGCGAACGCACTTTATTATTATTTTTATTTAGTGCATTCCGCCGTTCCAAACACAAGGTTGCAGAGTAAAAGATATCCTACAGCTCTACCTGAATAATTGTTTTTTTCTCTCCCAAAAATTTATCAGGGAGGGCCTGTACACTTTCAGGAGAGACCAACAGTTCATAAGAAGGTACTGACATCACAGCCACTGCCGTCAGTGTTAGCCTATAGGAAGTTTTCATCAAACTAATTTTCTGACCCTGCAACGACTCAAGACTCTGGCATTCCTTAGTAGATTCTGAATATCATCTGCGTCAGACTCATCACCTGGTCACAGAGCATGTGAACAGGATCAATGCTGGCAAAAAAAGTCAAAGTATAGGCTAATCGTAATGTGATGATGATTCACTTCTCACGGACAAGGCGTGAGATGTGGAAGTAAAGGAATCCTAGGTCAATAGACAGGTGGGTACGTCATAAACAATTTGAGGAAACAAAGGCATAATAAGGTCACAGTCCGGGGTCAGATTTTCAGGTCAGAGTGCATCAAGTCAAAAGGGGTAATCCAAACAGGTAGTCAAAAGGCAAATCCAATGTCTAGCAACAAAGATCAGAATATCAGAGTTCAGTGCACAGAGCAAACACACCACTGAGGTGAAAGCTATGACTGGCAATTGTCCCAGCATTGCCAACCAGTAAAATTGCCAAGCAATCACCATGAAAAAGCAACATTGGAGGATTTCCAGCAGGCCCAGCTGGACTGCAAGAAAATCCAATACACAAAACTGAGAGCCCAGCCAGTCTGTGCATTCTATAGGATGGCAGAATCTCGTTCACATTGCTCACAGCCCAGCACGACCCTGCAATCCATAGGACAGCTGAGCTGTCACTCACTTAGGATATGGTGAGCAGCGGGATTGTGACAAAGGGTTCGTCCAGGACTATTTTAGTTTTTTTTTACTATGAGCTTAAAAAGTAACAGGCAGGTATTTGCTAACAGAGACAACTATCTGCCTGTTCTACTCAACACTGGCTTAGAGCAGCCGCCGTCCGCTCCTGCCAGCGATTCAGCTCCTCCACATCAAAAGAACAGCTATTCTTCTGGGCTGCTCTGTTGATGGGGCATGACTGCCTACATCATGCTGATGGACAGCTGACTCTATGCAGTTAGGCAGCAGAGAGCTGGCTGTCAATCATCATGACATCGGCAGTCACGCCTTGTCAACAGAGCAGAGCCGAAGAGTCAGAAGTCACTTAATCACTGACAGGAGTGTCTGGGAGCGCTCTGTGCCAGCAGAGATCAATGATGGGCAAAACAGGCATTGATTTAGCAACCAAATGCCTATTAGTTCTTAGCCACAAAGTAAAAAAATGGCTCTGCCTAGGACAGCCCCTTTAAGTAAAAAAAAATAAAATTTCCTTTGAGTGGACAACCCCTTTAACTGTAATTTCTCTAAAAATCTAATATTCTTTGGGAAAAGCTTTCTTTTTTGTTTTCATTCGATCATATGCATATTAAAGTTTCATTTGTATGCATTCATTGTTCTATTTGGAAATTTTAGCTTTTGGAGGAGATAAATCTCATGATAATGGCAGCCCACTCATTTACATTTCATTACAAGAGGCAGAATGTTATATCAATATTTTCACATATATTTTTGATATTCAGCTACTGCAAAACGTCACAAAAACATATAAATCTTGTTGCACAAATATCACAGTCATTATCACTGATTGTGTTTTTGTAACAGGAACCTTCATTACAAAGACCTGCTGGCATTTCCTTACATAGAACTTCTTTTTTTTCTAAGGAGATTCCTAGCATGGCATTTTCTTACATGAGCAAGATGAGTCATGAAAACTGAGCGATATTAGATTTCATGTTTGACATTGTTTTCGTTTAAACAATGGCAGGCACCTGGATATATAGCACGGTGCATGAATCCTGTCTGGATTAGGATTACAAATGTTTGTGTATTACATGGCATGTTATTGAAGAATCAATTATTGGTAAGCATTGCAGTAATTGCTAGTAAGCTCAAACCAGGCTCAGTTTTAGGTGGTGGAAAACTGAACTGAACAGTTTCCCAGGCCCCTTTGGCTTGGGTATCTCTGAAAACTAGAGCCATTGGAAAAACCTAATAGCCAGCTTAAGTTAAAAATGAACAATAAAGGAAACAACAATAGTCAAAAGGTGAGTTGATCAACCTCCAATTCAGAGCCAGACATATCTTTGGTGCCACCTACAGTTGTGGCCAAAAGTATTGACACCCCTGCAATTCTGTCAGATAATACTCAGTTTCTTCCTGAAAATGATTGCAAACACAAATTCTTTGGTATTATTATCTTCATTTAATTTGTCTTAAATGAAAAAACACAAAAAGAATTGTCCTAAAGCCAAATTGGATATAATTCCACACCAAACATAAAAAAGAGGGTGGACAAAAGTATTGGCACTGTTCGAAAAATCATGTGATGCTTCTCTAATTTGTGTAATTAACAGCACCTGTAACTTACCTGTGGCACCTAACAGGTGTTGGCAATAACTAAATCACACTTGCAGCCAGTTGACATGGATTAAAGTTGACTCAACCTCTGTCCTGTGTCCTTGTGTGTACCACATTGAGCATGGAGAAAAGAAAGAAGACCAAAGAACTGTCTGAGGACTTAAGAAACCAAATTGTGAGGAAGCATGAGCAATCTCAAGGCTACAAGTCTTTCTCCAAAGACCTGAATGTTCCTGTGTCTACCGTGCGCAATGTCATCAAGAAGTTTAAAACCCATGGCACTGTGGCTAACCTCCCTAGATGTGGACGGAAAATAAAAATTGACAAGAGATTTCAACACAAGATTGTGCGGATGTTGGATAAAGAACCTCGACTAACATCCAAACAAGTTCAAGCTGCCCTGCAGTCCGAGGGTTCAACAGTGTCAACCCGTACTATCCGTCGGCGTCTGAATGAAAAGGTAGGAGACCTATGGTAGGAGACCCAGGAAGACCCCACTTCTTACCCCGAGACATAAAAAAGCCAGGCTGGAGTTTGCCAAAACTTACCTGAAAAAGCCTAAAACGTTTTGGAAGAATGTTCTCTTGCCAGATGAGACAAAAGTAGAGCTATTTGGGCAAAGGCATCAACATAGAGTTTACAGGAGAAAAAAAGAGGCATTCAAAGAAAAAAACACGGTCCCTACAGTCAAACATGGCAGAGGTTCCCTGATGTTTTGGGGTTGCTTTGCTGCCTCTGGCACTGGACTACTTGACCGTGTGCATGGCATTATGAAGTCAGAAGACTACCAACAAATTTTGCAGCATAATGTAGGGCCCAGTGTGAGAAAGCTGGATCTCCCTCAGAGGTCATGGGTCTTCCAGCAGGACAATGACCCAAAACACACTTCAAAAAGCACTAGAAAATGGTTTGAGAGAAAGCACTGGAGACTTCTAAGGTGGCCAGCAATGAGTCCAGACCTGAATCCCAAAGAACACCTGTGGAGAGATCTAAAAATGACAGTTTGGAGAAGGCACCCTTCAAATATCAGGGACCTGGAGCAGTTTGCCAAAGAAGAATGGTCTAAAATTCCACCAGAATATTGTAAGAAACTCATTGATGGTTACCGGAAGCGGTTGGTCGCAGTAATTTTGGCTAAACGTTGTGCAACCAAGTGTTAGGCTGAGGGTGCCAATACTTTTGTCTGGCCCATTTTTGGAGTTTTGTGTGAAATGATCAATGTTTTGCTTTTTGCTTCATTCTCTTTTGTGTTTTTTCATTTAAGACAAATTAAATTAAGATAATAATACCAAAGAATTTGTGCTTGCAATCATTTTCAGGAAGAAACTGAGTGTTATCTGACAGAATTGCAGGGGTGTCAATACTTTTGGCCACAACTGTATGCAGCAACACAGGGGACAAAAGGTAAGGAGGTAACCTCCAATGCAAGAGAAATTGTGCATTATGATGAGCTATTGGGCTACAAAGGGTCCATATACTGTTCTAGCAAGCAAGTTCTGTCTGTGTATGCCAGTGCTCCAATTTATATGGGAAAAAAGTATATAACCAGCTCACACTTGAGAATGTAGACAGGTATATCCAGGCGATAAGGAAGCGCATGATCATGCTACTACTAAGAGTCCAGTGAGAGTGCAAAAAGAGAATCCAGCTTCCAATCCAAATATCATTAACCCCTTCCCTACATTGGACGTACTATTCCGTCCATGTGACCTGGGACCTAAGACCCATGGACGGAATAGTACGTCACACATGATCAGAGGCACTCTCGGGGGGAGCGCCGCTGATCGCGGCTGGGTGTCAGCTGATTATCACAGCTAACACCTGGCACTATGTGCCAGGGGCAGTCAGAAAACATGATCGCAGTGTACTGGGGGCACAGGGAAGAATCGCGCAGGGAGGGGGCTCCCTGCGTGCTTCCCTAAGACCCTCGGAGCAGCGCTATGTGTTCGCGCTGCTCTGAGGGTCTCCTCCCTGCAGGCCCCTGGATCCAATATGGCCGCAGGGGCCTTCGGGGTCCTGCAGGGAGGCGGCTTCCTCAGTGCCTGCTGAGAGCAGGCACTGAGAAAGCCTCTGCAGCGCCTGTCAGATCTCTAATCTGACACAGTGCTGTGCAAAGTGTCAGATCAGCCGATCTGACACTTTATTGTAATGTTCCTTCCGGGACAATATAATAAAGTAAAAAAAATCATGTGTAAAAATAATTAATAAAAAATACCTAAATAAAAAAAAATCCCCAATAAATATTTTTTTTGTAAATAAATAAAAAAAACAATAAAAGTGTACATATTTAGTATCGCGACGTCCATAACGACCTGCCCTATAAAACTGTCCTGCTAATTAACCCCTTTAGTGAACCCCTTAAAAAAAAACAAGGCAAAAAACAATGCTTTATCTTCATACTGCCGAACAAAAAGTACAATAACACACGATCAAAAAGACGAATATAAATAAGCATGGTACCGCTGAAAACGTCATCTTGTCCCACAAAAAACAAGCTGCCATACAGCATCATCAGAAAAAAAAATAAAAAGGTTATAGGTTGCAGAATAAAGCGATGCAAGAATAATTATTTTTTATATAAAATTGTTTTTATTGTATAAAAGCGCCAAAACATTAAAAAAATATAAATGAGGTATCTCTGTAATCGTACTGACCCGAAGAATAAAACTGCTTTATCAATTTTACCACAAGCGGAATGGTGTAAACGCCCCCCCAAAAGAAATTCATGAAATCGTGGTTTTTGCTCATTCTGCATCCCAAAAATCAGAATAAAAAGCGATTAAAAAAGTCACGTGCCCGAAAATGGTACCAATAAAAACATCAACTCGTCCCGCAAAAAATAAGCCCTCACATGACTCTGTGGGTCAAAATATGAAAAAATTATAGCTCTCAAAATGTCTTTTAGCGTGTGACAGCTGCCAAACATAAAAACCCGCCATAAATAGTAAATCAAGCCCTCCTTTGTCACCCCCTTAGGGAAAAATAATAAAATTAAAAAAATTTATTTATTTCCATTTTTCCGCTAGGGTTAGGGCTAGGGTTAGAGTTAGGGTTAAGGTTAGGGCTAGGGTTAGTGGTGTGTTAGGGGTTAAGGGTGGAGTTAGAATTGGGGGGTTTCCACTGTTTAGGCACATCAGGGGCTCTCCAAACGCAACATGGCGTCTGATCTGAATTCTAGCCAATTCTGCGTCAAACGGTGCTCCTTCCCTTCCAAACTCTGCCATGAGCCCAAACAGTGGTTTACCCCCACATATGGGGTATCAGCCTACTCAGGACAAATTGCACAACGACTTTTGGGGTCCAATTTCTCCTGTTACCCTTGGGAAAATAAATAATTGGGGGCAAACATATCTTTTTTGTGGAAAAAAATATGATTTTTTTATTTTTATGGCTCTACGTTATAATCTGTGAAGCACTTGTGGGTTCAAAGTGCTCACCACACATCTAGATAAATTCCTTGGGGGTCTAGTTTAAAAAATGGGGTCACTTGTGGGAGGTTTCCACAGTTTAGGCACATCAGGGGCTCACCCAAACGCGACATGACACCCGCAGACCATTCCATCAAAGTCTGCATTCCAAAACATCACTACTTCCCTTCTGAGCCCCAACGTGTGCCCATACAGTAGTTTTCTCCCACATATTGGGTATCAGCGTATTCAGGACAAATTGGACAACAACTTTTGGGATCCAGTTTCTCCTGTTACCCTTGGGAAAGTTAAAATTGGGGGTGAAAAGATCATTTTTGTTGAAAAAATATGATTTTTTAATTGTACGGCTGTACGTTATAAACTTCTGTGAAGCCCTTGGGGTTCAACGTTCTCACCGCATATCTAGATAAGTTCCTTTGGGGGTCTAGTTTTGAAAATGGGGTCACTTGTGGGGGGTTTCCACTGCTTAGGCACATCAGGGGCTCTCCAAACATGACATGGCGTCCAGGGCTTCACAGAAGTTTATAACGCCCGGGCGTGAAAATAAAATAATCATATTTTTTCCACAAACATGATCTTTTAGTCCCCAATTTCTTTATTTTCCCAAGGGTATCAGGAGAAATTGGACCCAAAAGTTGTTCTGCAATTTGTCCTGATTAGGCTGATACCCCATATGTGGGGGTAGACCACTGTTTGGGGGCATGGCAGAGCTTGGAAGTGAAGGAGCACCATTTGACTTCTTCAACGCAGAATTGTCTGGAATTGAGACCAGGCGCCGTGATGCGTTTGGAGAGCCTCTGATGTGCCTAATCGGTGGAAACACCCCAATTCTAACTCCAACCCTAACCCCAACACACCCCTAACCCTAATCTCAGCCCTAACCCTAGCCCTAATGTGAAAATGGAAATAAATCCTTTTTTCTTAATTTTATTATTTTTCCCTAACTAAGGGGGTGATAAAGGGGGGTTTGATTTACTATTTATAGCGGATTTTTATGTTTGGCAGCTGTCACATGCTAAAAGACACTTTTTTTGTAGAAAAAAAACACATTTTGAGAGCTATAATTTTTGACCCACAGTCATGTGAGGTCTTATTTTTTGCGAGACGAGTTGACATTTTTATTAGTACCATTTTCGGGCAGGTGACATTTTTTGATCGCTTTTTATTCTGATTTTTGGAACGCAGAATGAAGAAAAACCAGCATTTTGTGAATTTCTTTTGGGGGGGGACATTGACACCGTTCCGCGTGTGGCAAAATTGATAAAGCGTTTTTTTCTTCGGGTCAGTGCGATTACAGCGATACCTCATTTATATAATTTTTTTTATGCTTTGGCGCTTTTATACAATAAAAACAATTTTATATAAAAAAATTATTATTTTTGCATCACTTTATTCTGCGAGCTATAATTTTTTATTATTTTGCTGATGACGCTGTATGGCGGCTTGTTTTTTGCGGGACAAGATGATGTCTTCAATGTTGCCATGGTTATTTATATTCGTCTTTTTGATCCCGCATTATTCCTCTTTTTGTTCGGCGGTATGATGATAAAGCATTGTTTTTTTCCTTGTGTGTTTTTTTATGGGGTTCACTATAGGGGTTAACTAGTGGAACAGTTTTATAGGGTGGGTTGTTACGGACGCGGCGAAACTAAATATATGTATGTTTATTGATTTTTTTTATTTACAAAAAAAAAGAATTTATTAGGGTTTGTTCTTTTTTTTAAAATTTATTTGGGATTTTTGTATAAATTATTTTTACACTTGATTTTTTTTGTAACTGTATTATATTGTCCCAGTGTACACAGCAGTGTTTCAGATCAGCGATCTGACAGGCGCTGCTGGAGACGCTGCTGTAGGACCCCGAAGGCCCCCACGGCCATATTGGATCCGGGGGCCTGCAGGGAGGGAGGACCTCGGAACAGCGCGATCACATCGCGCTGTTCCGAGGGTCCAGGGAAGCACGCAGGGAGCCCCCTCCCTGCGCGAGTCTTCCCTGTGCCCCCTGTACACTTCGATCATGCTTGATCGCAGTGTGCCAGGGGTTAATGTGCCGGGGCGGTCCATGTCCGCCCCTGACACATAGTGCCGGGTGTCAGCTGTGATGATCAGCTGACACCCGGCTGCGAAAATTGTGGCGCCCCCCCCACCCTGAAGCGCCGCTGATCGCTATGACCTACTATCCCATCCATGGGAATTAAGTTCCAGGTCACATGGATGGGCTAATATGTCCAATGGCAGAAAGAGGTTAAAACATCTAAAGAAGCCAGCCCAGTTCTAAAAAAGCATTCTTTGGACTGATGAAACTGAGATCAACCTGTACTAGAATGATGGTCAGAAGAAAGTATGGAGAAGGCTTGGAACGGCTCATGATCCAAATCACACCACATCTTCTGTAAAACATGGTGGAACTAGTGTGATGGCATGGTCATGCCACTGGGTCACTAGTGTTTACTGATGATGTGACTGAAGACAGAAGCAGAGGCTTTACATTCTACTAAGATTCAACCAAACGCAGCAATGTTAATTGGACAACGCTTTACAGTACAGATGGACAATGACCCAAAACATACTGCAAAAAAAAGTTTTTTTAAGGCACAGAAGTTAAATATTCTGCAATGGCCGAGTCAATCACCAGATCTTAACCCCTTTGAGCATGCATTTCACGTAATTAAGACAAAACTTAAGGTGGAAAGACCCACAAAAAAGCAACATCTGAAGTCAGCTACAGTAAAGGCCCGGCAAAGCATTACAAAGGAAATCCAGCATTTTATTTATGATACAGTTAATTTGTCGAATTACTTTTGAGCCTTTAAAAGGAAGTGGTTTTGTTGAAAAATGGTTGCAAATATTAAACATTTCACAGGATAATTCACTTGCATCTCAGTTGTTTCAGTTAAAATACAAAATAGTGGCATGCCGAGCCCAAATCTCAAAGATTCTGTCACTGTCCAAATATTTCTGTATAAAAAAACCCACAAGGGTCACTGAAATAATTTGAAACTGACAAAAGTAATATTCAATTTAAATTTACTGAATATCAACTAATGAAAATCTGACATTGTGAGTCAACAGAAAAAATAAATAAATAATAACTAGCTTGGCCCATGCGAAATTTTCGCATATTGGTCGTCGGGGGCGCAGGCAATTTCAGAAAAAGAAAGCTGGTCAAATGTAAATGTATTTCATGAGATCATGAACACAGACAGATATTTATATATGTAGATTGGTAATACAATAAATTGGTTTGATAAGTAGAGGCCAAAAAAAATGTTTTCCGGTTGAGGTGCCACCTGCAGGTCATTGTGTCTTTCTGCAGGTTTATGAAAATTAATGTTTAAACTGTATTTAGTGATAAAATCATGAATATATGGTTTGTTTGGCTCTTTTCTTGCTGAAGGGGGCAAGTTTACCTTTCAAATGGTGTATCATTTGTGTGTGTGGGGTGAAGTAATCAGTGAAAAAGCAGTGCATGTTTACGAATGTGTTTGCATAAGTGACTCACCTTCAGTGAAGTGTGCAATCCTCCAATGTTCCTGAAATAGGCTGGGCAAGCACTTGAGCAAGCTGGAAAGCCCCCAAGGCAAATGTTTGGATTTGTTTGTGATGTCTGTAAGCAGCTTTGTGGTAGTGTGCTTTGGGGTAGTGTGCTGCCACCTGCAGGTCATTTGACCTTTCAAATGGTGTATCATTTGTTTGTGTGGGTGGAGTATTAACGGAGCAAGTGTGCAATTCAGTAGGCAGTGTATGTTTACAAATGTGTTTGCATATTGTAGTCCACCTACAATTTGCCCATGCTGACAAATATGAAGACTACTGGGACTCTTGAGTGATGATACCAATGTTTTGGAACTGATAGCTTCAAAAATATTCACAGATGCACTGCTCTATATAGAAAGAGAGGATGCTACCATCACTCCTTGCACTCGGTCGATGTGCACTTTTCCAATGTCACAATGGTCCAATACTCACTTTAAGCCCATTGGTGCTTTTTTGAAGAACAGGGTAAAAGTGATTCAGTGGCCAAATTTTCTCCTGATCTGAACGCAACCGAACAACTATGGGGACTTCTGATTATAGAAGTTGAGCATCACTATCCACCCAGTATCCAGGCTCTAAAAGAGGTTGTTCTTGATAAATGGAAAAAGACAGATGGTACAATATGTCACCTACTTATTTATTCCATGCCTAGAAGACTTGGTGCAGTCCTTAAAAATATCATGGAGGTCATCCAAAAATACTAGACATAGTAGTATTTGATGCAGGGTGTATTCATTTTGCATCAACTAATTAGATTAAAGCTGAAGATTTTGTCATGAAAGTTATATTATTAGCGTTACTTTCATGTTATGGGTTAAAAAATTTTCTATGAAATTCAGTCTTGGGAACATTTTGAACATTTTTCTTGTGTTTATTGAGGTATTAATTAAAATCTTACTTTTCAAAGTGGTGTACTTGTTTATGCTGAGCACTATATCTTGTGCTGTAGGCAACAAGCCAGTGGCAGCAGATGCACAACTTTCCTCATTCACTTATAGAGGAGTTTAGAAAATAGGCAAACTAGTACCTGAAGGAGAGGGTCTTGGTCCTTTTATCAAAAGACACTGTACATGGTAGGTGGATATCTCCTTAAAGACTGGTAAATAACCTAGTCTTGAATTTAGATGCTGCTATTGTAAGGAGGTGGAGGGGTAAATGACCTTTGAATGGGCCACAAAGTTTAGTAAGTTTACAACGGCATAGGTACTTCCTAATTAAAGTGGTTTACTCAGTTTGATAATGGCAGTGACTGATTGATCTAGGTTTTTTATGTTTATTAAAATAAAATAAAAAAATAATAACACACAGCTGCTAATAAAGTACTTATTCAGATTTAGGATAGCACTGTACAGGGACTATGGCTATGTCAGAAGTATGGCAATGCTACATTGCAACATAAGGAAAGTATATTTGCGGCCCATAAATTGGTGAGAATCTTACACTCACCTGCTAGACTTCATACCTCTTGGGTATCATGATGCTAACAACATGAAAGTTGCAACATGACCACATTCATGGTCATTATCGTATGATGTAGCTTCATCATACTGTGATCTTTGCTAGGGCAATATTAATCTAATCATTAAAGTTGCTGTGTAGCCCCAGCCTTAAAGGGGATGACTGCCTCTTTTTTTCCTTTTCCTTTAAAATTGGGATCAGAATGTTTTTAGAAAATAATACCAACTGATTTTTCTGCTGCTCTTATACAGCGCTGATCGAGTTCATCACCGGGCTCTTTATCTTAAAACCGCTGTAGCCAATCATGGCCATACTAGAGATGTGTTGGTCAACTTTGAAGCCACTCTTGTGAAAAGACCATCAAGGTCCGCAGGTGGCAGTACGAAGAGTAGTTAGGTATAATTTTTAAATTTACTTTCAGACTATGGTGTTGTTTTTAGCAAATTAAAATAAGTTTCTGTCTCTTGAGGGAAGGATGCATTGAGCTGCTCTCCATGGAAGAAGAGAGTTCAGATGATTCACCTACTCGCCGACTTGCTATTGTATTATAACTCACCTTGTTACCCCTAGTGCCCTGCTGGCTTCTCCTCTGAACATTGAATATAAGGGTGTGTTTCCACGGTCAGGAAACGCTGTGGGTTTGACGCTGCGTACCGCCGGATGGTATTTGTAGCTGGGGGGGACAATATCCATGGACCCTCTCTAGGCTATGAATATCAGCCCGCAGCTGTCTGCATAGCCTTTCTGGCTATAAAATAAATATATATTTTTTGGGGGTCCCCCTATTTTAATAGCCAGTAAAGGCTATGCAGACAGCTGCGGGCTGATACTCATAGCCTGGGAAGATCCATGGGTATTACACCTTTCCAGGCTACAAATTGACCCCCGGCCGTCGGCTTTCCCACTATGGCGCAGAAAATTGCGCGGGAGCCCACGTCATTTTTTTTTGAGGGGGCCACCCTATTTTAATAGCCAGATACATAGATATATTGATAGATACATATATATATATATATATATAGCTTACAAAAAACGCATACAAATCCACATAAAAAAGCATAAAAAACGCATGTAAAAATGCATCAAAAACGCAGGTGACCTGCCAGTGACTTCAGGTACAGATTTGGTGCAGATTTTACCTGCGTCAAATCCTGAGCAAATCCTCATGCAATCCTGACCATGGAAACATACCCTAAGTCTTAACGCTTCTTATTAGTTACAGTTAATGTCTCAATAGGACAAATAAACATTGGTTGTCCATATACTGTATTAGAGCTTATTGGTCTCATAGAATGGGTCCATGATGTGATCCAGAGGTCTCAGTTGGGCCCTATACTAATGGTCACCTATTGATTGAATGGACACCTTGTAATACTACTAACTGCCAATTACCAACAAATACACCTTTATAAAAGGGGTTATCCAAAAATGTATGTGGTAAAGTTTCCTGACATTATGTTAAATTGAAGGGTGAAATGATTTCTATCATCGCGATTGGGAATTATTATTACATATTTTTGGGGTACAGTAGGTGTATGTCCATTGGTGCACTGACTTAAAATGTGTTTAGTACATGTATAGAACACATTCTTTTATTGGAACAGGAAATAGTTTATATTGAAACAAAAAATATATATTCTCCTATAAAACTAGAAGCAAGCTACAGAAATGGGAATTTATAAAAAAAATATCCCTCTGGGCTGTAATTATGCAGTGACAGGAAGAAATAAGGAATCAAGAAATGTAAAGGTCATTGAAATATCACCAATAACTGAGATGTAACTTTCTTGACAGGAAAAACTACATTTCTATTATGTCATGATTTGATGCTGGATATAGCTTGAAATTGGTTGTTGTGTTGATCCAGCCTATCATTCACATGGCGTAAGGAAGGAGATATTTCACATCTTAGATCTAGCTCATGCCATATAGAAGTCTGTTTTGCTATCATTGGATCAGTAATGGTAAAGAAAGATTCCTTTATGTCATTTTGGTCCTTCTCAACCTCTTTTTATTTGTTCCGTTGCATCTTAAATTTTAACGAAATGAAGATGAATGTTTTAATTATAAATCTAATGTTTATGCCCACATCTGTCTGTGGTGCCCCTGAGGGTTCAGTCACCACAGAGGTACTGCACCTCACCCAGAGGTCTGGTATCCCACTTCCCAGGTAAGGTGGAGGCACCTGATAGCACTTTGACACCTGCACCCATCATACACACTATAGCAGCAGGTGCTCCTATATCCCTGCTGGGTAGGAAAGGGTGTTGGTAGGTGGGTGGAGCTTGAGGGTTAGAGTGGGAGAATAGAAGGGAAGTTAGGACAGTCTTCCCATAGGGGAAGAAGTGCAAGGATGTGTGGAGCAGCTCCTGGTTGGGAGGAGCTGCTGGAAGGGACAGTGACAGAAGGAAGCTCTCTGTAGAGGAAAGGGATCTGTTGTGAGTTCATTCTCCCCTTCACCTTTGATGTCTGATGAACTCCCTCTGCTGGTGAAGAGAGGTAGTGAAATTGATTGGGATGGGAAGAACCTGTCATCTGAACAGGCGGAGTGTGATTGGACATCTGGAATTTCTGAGTGAATATAAGGCAGCCGATGCCCTGCAGGGCTGCTGGTGATCCTTTCTGCTCTTAGCTCTTGCATCCAGCTTAGTTCCTGTCTACTAAAAGCTAAGTTTTGCCCTGCTATTATTCCATGAGATTTTGTCTGGTTTCCTTAGTGTTTGTATTCAGACAGTCCTGGTTGGGACTGGCTGAATTCCATTTTTGTCTCTGATCAGTTGATCTCTTTGCTCTGTTTTCAGAATATACCTGAGTGCTGATATAGTGATTTTGAAGTCTAGCGACTTCAAGGCCTTTTTCCCTATCAGACGGTTGGGACAATTTTGGTAGGGTTTTTTGCGGATTGCAGCCAGCATCTTTTCTGTCCTGTCCTATCTAGTTAGTTGGGCCCCATCGTTTGCTCAGCCTGTCTTTCTGTCTGTGTTTTCATCTGTTTTTCACCGACAATACATGTTGGGGGCTGTCTATTGCTTTGGGGTCTGCTCTGGGGCAGTTTAGATTTCGCCTTTCCTTCTTTATGCTTATGTAGGTCTCCGGCTGTGTCGAGGGGTCTAGGGCACTGTAGGAACCCCCCACGGCTACTGTTAGTTGTGTATAGGATCAGGGGTCTGCAATCCGATAGCTACCAACCTCTCCGATTTTCTGGACTTAGCTTGTATTTTTGTTTTTTCTTCCTCCGGTGACTCATTCATAACAGAATCACCAGCCATACCGCAGATTCTAGGGTGCTCAATAGCAGGAGAGAATTGTAAAAAAAAAAAGTGTCAGAATTTTTTTTTTTGTTTGTGTATATTTTTTCCTCTATTTCTCTGAGGCTGTAGGGGGAATTTTTTCTCAATGGAGATTAAGCAATTGTCTGATCGTATGGAGCAGATTACTGCTGAAGTGTGGTGAATTTCCGCCTATCTTGCTCATTCACATGCTGCTGAACCAAAAATTCCTACTCCTGATGTGTTTTTTTGGGATCGGTCTAAATTTCTGAATTTTAAGAATAATTGTAAATTATTTTTTGCCTTGAAGCCTAACTCATCGGGGAGCTCCACGCAGCAGGTTAAAATTGTCATCTCTTTGCTGCGCGGCAATCCCCAGGATTGGGCGTTTTCTTTGAAACCTGATGATCCTATTCTGACTGATGTGAGCGCATTTTTTCAGGCCTTGGGGTTGTTTTATGATGAACCCAATGCTATTGATCAGGCTGAAAAGGCCCTGTTGGCATTGAGCCAGGGTGGGGATTCTGCAGAGTTGTACTGTCAAAAATTCCAAAAGTGGGCGGTCCTTACTACCTGGAATGATGGTGCCTTGGCAGCTCTCTTTCGGAAGGGTTTGTCAGAAACCGTAAAAGATACTATGGTGGGATTTTCTGTTCCCTCTGGTCTTGACGATTCTATGTCATTAGCCATTCAGGTTGATCGGCGTTTGCGTGAATGCAAAACTGCATGAGAGGTGTTGTCACCTGTTGAACAAATGTCTGAACCTATGCAATGTGATAGAGTTTTGTCTAGGGCGCAACGTCAGGAGTTCAGAAGGCGTAATAAGCTGTGTTTTTTCTGTGGAGATGCCTCTCATATTATTTCTGTCTGCCCTAAATGAGAGAAACGTTTTGCACACACATTTGCTGTGGGTGGTGTTCAACCTAAGTTTCTTCTGGCAATTACTCTGATCTGCTCCCTGTCCACATTTTCCGCTAAGGCTTTTGTGGATTCAGGAGCAGCTCTGCACCTGATGGACTTGGATTTTGCTAAACGTTGTGGGTTTCCTATGACACCTCTGCGGACGCCTATCCCTTTGAGGGGTATTGATGCTACTCCTTTGGCGAAGAATAAACCTCAGTTTTGGACCCAGGTGGTAATGCGGGTCGCCCCAGACCATCAAGAAAATTGCAGATTTTTGGTGTTGCATAATTTGCATGATACCATCGTTCTGGGGTTTCCCTGGTTGCAAATCCATAATCCAGTTTTGGATTGGAAATCTGTGTCTGTGGTGAGTTGGGGTTGTCGGTGTGCCCTTAGTGACGCTCCTATTTTCTCCACCTCTCCCCAGTCGCATGATGTTCCTGACTATTTGGCTGATTTTTATGATGTATTTAGTGAGAATGAGTCTGCATCTTTGCCTCCTCATAGGAGTTATGACTGTGCAATTGAGCTGAGCCCTGGGTGTAAATTTCCCAAGGGTCGACTTTTCAATTTATCTGTACCCGAGCACGAGGCTATGCGATCCTATATTAAGGAGTCGTTAGAGAAGGGTCATATTAGACCATCCTCTTCACCCTTAGGTGCTGGTTTTTTTTTTGCGGCCAAGAAAGATGGTTCATTAAGGCCTTGTATTGACTATCGTTCCCTCAACAAAATTACTGTTAAATATCAGTATCCGTTACCCCTGATTTCTGATCTATTCTCCAGAGTTAAAGGTGCTTGCTGGTTTACCAAGCTTGACCTCAGGGGGCGTATAATCTTATTCGCATTAAGCAGGGGGATGAATGGAAGACGGCGTTTAATACTCCGGAGGGACATTTTGAGTACCTGGTGATGCCTTTTGGGCTCACTAATGCCCCTTCTGTCTTCCAGTGCTTCATGAATGATATTTTCCGAGACTTTGTGGATACATTTTTGATCATCTATCTGGATTATATTTTGATCTTTTCCAAGGATTGGGACTCTCATGTGGAACATGTTCGGACTGTGTTCCGGATTTTGAGGTAGAATTCTCTGTATGTCAAGGGATCGAAATGCCTTTTTGGTGTACAGAGCATTTCATTTTTGGGATTTATTTTGTCTCCGTCAACTATTGAAATGGACCCGGCCAAGGTACAGGCCATTTATGATTGGGTTCAGCCCACTTCTTTGAAGGCCCTCCAGAAGTTTTTGGGTTTTGCTCATTTTTATCGTAAATTTATAGCTAATTTTTCTGGTATTGCCAAACCATTGACTGATTTGACTAAGAAGGGGGCTGATGTGCTGAATTGGTCTCCGGAGGCTGTTTCTTCTTTTCAGGAGCTGAAGCGAAGGTTCACTTCTGCTCCGGTTTTGCGGCAACCTGATGTCTCACTCCCGTTTCAGGTAGAGTTGGACGCTTCTGAGATTGGTGCAGGAGCTGTTTTGTCCCAAAAAGATCCTGTAACATCTAAAATGAATCCCTTTGCTTTCTTTTCCCAAATGTTCTCCCCATCCGAACGTAACTATGATGTGGGGAATCGGGAACTGTTAGCCATGAAATGGGCATTTGAGGAGTGGAGACATTGGTTGGAGGGAGCTAAACATCCAGTCGTGGTCCTTACTGACCACAAGAATTTGATTTACCTGGAGTCGGCCAAACGCTTGAATCCTAGACAGGCTAGGTGGGCCTTGTTTTTCACACGTTTTGATTTTGTGGTCTCTTTTCTCCCGGGCACTAAGAATGTCAAGGCAGACGCCCTCTCTAGGAGTTTCTTTGCTGATTCTCCTATTGTGACCAAGCCTGCTACCATCTTAGGTGAGGGGGTAGTTCTTTCTGCCATCTCGCCCGATTTGAGACGTGTTCTGGAAGAGTTTCAGGAGGACAAACCTGAGCGTTGTCCCATTGGAAAATTGTATGTTCCTGACCGGTGGAGGAAGAGAGTGATGTCTGAGGTTCATTGCTCCGCATTGGATGGTCATCCAGGTATTTTTGGTACTAGAGATTTGG
The DNA here is from genome assembly GCF_039654945.1 of Dendrobates tinctorius. Taxonomy (NCBI): domain Eukaryota; kingdom Metazoa; phylum Chordata; class Amphibia; order Anura; family Dendrobatidae; genus Dendrobates; species Dendrobates tinctorius. Next base: position 493,745 of record NW_027362049.1, on the reverse strand, counting down.
TGAGTCGGTCTTTTTGGTGGCCCGCCTTGTCTCGTGATGTCAGGAATTTTGTGCAGTCCTGTGGGACTTGCTCCCGGTCTAAATCTTGTTTTCGCTCTAGTGGGTTGTTGATGCCTTTGCCGGTGCCCATGAGGCCATGGACCCATATTTCAATGGATTTTATCTCTTATATGCCTGTCTCTCAGAGAATGACTGTTATTTGGGTGATTTGTGATAGATTCTCTAAGATGGTCCATCTTGTACCACTCCCTAAGTTGCCATCTTCCTCAGAGTTGGTGCCCTTGTTTTTGCAATAGGTGGTTCGCTTGCACGGGATTACTGAGAACATTGTATCTGACAGAGGAGTTCAGTTTGTTTCTAGATTTTGGAGGACTTTCTGTTCCAAGCTGGGAATTCAGTTGTCCTTCTCCTCTGCGTTTCACCCTCAGACCAATGGGCAGACAGAGAGAACAAGCCAGACTTTGGAGTCGTATTTGAGATGTTTTATTTCTGCTGATCAGGATGATTGGGTTTCATTTTTGCCCTTGGCCGATTTTGCTTTAAATAATAGAGCTGGTTCTGCCACTTTGATGTCACCTTTTTTTTGTAACTTTGGGTTTCATCCTCGATTCTCTTCAGGGCAGGTGGAGTCTTCTGCCTGCCCAGGTGTTGACACTGTGGTGGAGAGAATGCACCAGATTTGGGACCAAGTGGTGGATAAGTTGTCTCTCTCCCAGGAAAAGGCCCAGCGGTTTTCCAACCGGCATAGGACCATTGGTCCCCGGTTTAAGGTGGGTGATATGGTTCGGTTGTCATCAAAGAATATCTCTATGAAGGTGGCTTCTCCAAAGTTTAAACCTAGATTTATTGGACCTTACAAGATTTTGAAGATTCTTAATCTGGTCTCTTTTCGATTGGCTCTTCCTGTTACATTCAAGATCCATAACGTGTTTCATAAGTCTCTGTTAAAGAGGTTTGTTGAGCCAGTAGTTCCTGTGGTGGCACCTCCAGACCCTGTATTGGTTGAAGGTAATGTGGAATATGAGGTTGAGAAGATACTGGATTCTCGTCTGGCTAGACGGAGACTCCAGTATTTGGTTAAATGGAAGGGTTGTGGTCAGGAGGATAATTCTTGGGTCCCTGCATCCGATATTCATGCCGAAAGATTGGTTCGTGCTTTTCATCGGGCCCATCCTGATCGCCCTGGTGGCGTGGATGAGGGTTTCGGTGACCCCTCCTCAAGGGGGAGGTACTGTTGTGAGTTCATTCTCCCCTTCACCTTTGATGTCTGATGAACTCCCTCTGCTGGTGAAGAGAGGTAGTGAAATTGATTGGGATGGGAAGAACCTGTCATCTGAACAGGCGGAGTGTGATTGGACATCTGGAATTTCTGAGTGGATATAAGGCAGCCGATGCCCTGCAGGGCTGCTGGTGATCCTTTCTGCTCTGAGCTCTTGCATCCAGCTTAGTTCCTGTCTACTAAAAGCTAAGTTTTGCCCTGCTATTATTCCATGAGATTTTGTCTGGTTTCCTTAGTGTTTGTATTCAGCCAGTCCTGGTTGGGACTGGCTGAATTCCGATTTTGTCTCTGATCAGTTGATCTCTTTGCTCTGTTTTCAGAATATACCTGAGTGCTGATATAGTGATTTTGAAGTCTAGCGTCTTCAGGGCCTTTTTCCCTATCAGACGGTTGGGACATTTTTGGTAGGGTTTTTTGCGGATTGCAGCCAGCATCTTTTCTGTCCTGTCCTATCTAATTAGTTGGGCCCCATCGTTTGCTCAGCCTGTCTTTCTGTCTGTGTTTGTGTTTTCATCTGTTTTTCCCCGACAATACATGTTGGGGGCTGTCTATTGCTTTGGGGTCTGCTCTGGGGCAGTTTAGATTCCCCCTTTCCTTCTTTAGGCTTATGTAGTTCTCCGGCTGTGTTGAGGGGTCTAGGGCACCGTAGGAACCCCCCACGGCTACTGTTAGTTGTGGTGTATAGGATCAGGGGTCTGCAATCCGATAGCTACCAACCTCTCCGGTTTTCTGGACTTAGCTTGTATTTTTGTTTTCTCCTCCTCCGGTGACTCATTCATAACAGGGATCCTAGAGGCATTGGGCAGTGATTATACTGCCCATGGGGCTCGTTCCATGCTGACGGACGTCAGATGGAGGGATCAGGTCGCAGATGGCTATCGGCTCCTAGCCTAGTGAAGTGGACAACGGACTCAGCTAGAAAGCTGACTGTTGAGGCACCTTTTGGTACCTCAGCCACGAACCAAAGTTATCTTCACTGGAAAGGAAGCCAAAAGGACGCAAGGAAACGCAAGGAGAGCGTTATCTGACAAGGTCCGCGGCTGCTGGCCTGAGACACTGACTGTGAGGTATTGGGTAGGAGAGGCGAGAAAGCAACACTGCGAGAGGGCCAGGAAAGGCATATACTGAAGGGAGTGCTGGAGAGGTATTCTTCATCTTCCTGGGAGTTGACTGGGCCCCTCACCCGAAGGACCCAGTATCAAGCGGGCATCTGTGTGCACCAGAACTGTGAGTAATGCTTTGGAACTGCACCTAGCTTTGTCCTCTGAATTCTTCCTGCAACACTCACTCAGCACTGCTACATCTAACATCAGCAAATACAACATCTTTTGCATCACAACAACTGCCCTGGGTCAACAGCTCTGCCTGTGGACAGCTATTTCAACTCTGCTGCATCACACCATCAGTCCCAGAAGATCTGCACTGCAGCGTTGGTCTCCTCTGACCAGAAACCACAGATGGCGTCACGAACACTTTACAAACTCTTCATAACTGGCTTAGTGATCGGACCCAAAGAGTGGTCGTAAATGGCTGCACATCCAGTTGGAAGAATGTCTCAAGTGGGGTACCACAGGGCTCTGTCCTGGGCCCTGTATTGTTCAACATCTTTATCAACGATTTAGATGAAGGAATTGAGGGTAAACTGATTAAATTTGCTGATGACACAAAGCTAGGAGGGATAGCTAATACTAGAGAAGAGAGAGAGAGGATTCAAAAAGATTTAAATAAACTGGAGAAGAGGGCAGCAACTAACAGAATGGTTTTTAACAGGGAGAAATGCAAAGTACTACATCTGGGCAATAAAAATGGAAAAAGCATATATAGAATGGGAGGAATAGGGCTAAGTGACAGCACATGTGAAAAAGACTTGGGTATACTAATAGATCACAGACTGAATATGAGTCAACAGTGTGATGCAGCAGCAAAAAAGGCAAATGCAATTCTAGGATGTATTAACAGAAGCATACAGTCTAGATCACGTGAAGTCATTATTTCCCTCTACTCCTCTTTGGTCAGACCTCATCTGGAATATTGTGTCCAGTTTTGGGCACCACATTTTAAAAAAGACATCAACAAACTGGAGCAAGTTCAGAAAAGAGCGACCAGAATGGTGACCGGTCTGCAAACCCTGTCTTATGAGGAAAGGTTGCAGGATTTGGGAATGTTTAGTTTGCAAAAGAGAAGACTGAGAGGAGACTTAATAGCTGTCTACAAATATCTAAAGGGCTGTCACATTGTAGAAGGATCAACTTTATTCTCATTTGCACAAGGAAAGACTAGAAGCAATGGGATGAAACTGAATGGGAGGAGACACAGATTAGATATTAGAAAAAACTTTTTGACAGTTAGAGTGATCAATGAGTGGAACAGGCTGCCACGAGAAGTGGTGAGTTCTCCTTCAATGGAAGTCTTCAAACAGAGGCTGGACAGACATCTGACTGGGATGATTTAGCAAATCCTGCTTTGAGCAGGGGGTTGGACCAGATGGCCCAGGAGGTCCCTTCCAACTCTACGATTCTATGATTCTTTATATTTTTAATCCCCTGTAAATATCTCCTTTTACTGGACACCCAGGGCCTCGGACCAGGTCACCGCCGCTGTGACACTGCCCCTTTAAGAAGCGGCCCCGTACCGAGTAACCCCACAGCCCTGGTGGGCGCTCCATGTCTCCATGGCAACAGACTACAAACAATCCCTTTGTTATATCAAACACCAGACTCATAATCAATTGCCCCAGGTGTAAAAACACCCTGTAACTGCACCATAGTACTCAACTGCCTAAATGATAGAAACCAGAGAAACGCAGGAGTTTAGAATAAAAATGCAAAATCTTTATTGCAATGTACAAATAGTTAAAATTATTCACATATTAGACAATGCATTACAATAGACACCAAAAAACCGAGAACTGTCACGCCAAGCATTAAGTCATTCCTCAAAAGGTGTTAGTATCATAATAAGTTTTCCCTAGGTAGTAACCCTCTATACAATCATGAGTTCCCCCACAAATCTCCAGGAAATAGCCCATTGCAATTTAATTGGACCTGTATAGCCGTTTACACTCCATAATGTCCCACATCTTATGCTGTGCAATAAATATCAAAGGACCAATCCTGAGGATAAGGGGAGGGAGAGGGAAATACTCACACCTAAACACTTGGCAGCCACGTCCCGGGACACCCCGACGCGCGTTTCGCTACGCTCCTTTCGCTTTATCGAGGGGAAGTGTGTGGAGACTGGCAGCATAGGACCTTATGTATCCATAGTAATTGGTCATGTGACCATCAGCTGACCTGCTCAACAAACGCTGTATATAAGCGGCGCATGCGCCGATCCCCGACGCCCACGAGCCCTGAACACCCAGCGGTGCCCGGTCAGTGAGTGAGCGGGGACCAATGAGGACCCCAATCACACACCGCCACAAGCCGTGCCGGATGCCCAGGGCCGCGAGACATCAGGCGAGCCACGCAGGTGCGCTACAGCGGCACAAGGTCCTGAACAATCATAACACAGGATAAAAGACAACGAACTAAAAGTAATAATGCCGGTTAAATCCATCCAAATCAGAGTCGTCTGGTTATACTGTAATAATATTTCCATAAATTTCCGATCAGCTTCCTTAATTCCATGGGGATCCAATCACAGATTCATTATTAATTTCATTTCATTCCCAGGTATGATGTAACACTATTGGTAAATAACTGAATAAAGAGAACATATACGTTAAAAACAAATAAAACACACCACAATAAAAAATACAAAGTGGGGACATATATCAATGTACTCTGTGGCATTATAAGAAAGGGCCAAAATTTAGGGACTCATTCAGGCCAGCAGGCTTCATAGTGCCTAGCGTCACTATCCATTTTAATTCTCGCTGGGCGAGCAGTTTTTTCACATTGCCCCCCTTATCCCTGTGTGCACAATTTCGATCCCTCTCACCATGAACTCTGAAGGGTCGCAGTTATGCACTGCCCTAAAATGTCGTGGGATCGTTTTTAGATCCAAATCATTGTCAACCTTCCTAGCTGTAACAATATCCCGAACGTGCTCTCTCACGCTTACTCTCAATTCCCTTGAGGTTAACCCTATGTAAATTAGGGAACAGCTGCAGGTAGCATAATTGATTACATTAACACTATTGCAAGATATATATTCATTAATTGTGTAATCTTTAGTGTTGTCAGCTGAAGAAAATGAGCAAGTTCTAAGGATATTGTTGCAGGCCAAACAATGACCGCATTTAATGCATCCCTTCGTCTGTTTAGTATATCCAAATAGATTTTCTTTTGGTGGCACATAATGGCTTTTTATCAGTAGATGCTTTAAATTTTTGGATCTACGTGGAGTCATCTGCGGTCGATCAGTTAGGAATGATCTCAGGGAGGGCTCCGTGCATAGAATGGGCCAGTGCTTATGGAGGATATCCCTCATACTATCCCATTCATGATTGTATTCAGAGATGAAGCGTATTACTTCATCATCCTTCTTCGTCTTTTTTTGGGAATACAACAATTGATCACATGTTGTTGGTTTTGCCCTATTATACCCTTTCTTTATGCATCTCCTACTATAGCCCCGTTGCCTAAATCTTTTCCTCAAATCCAAGGCCTGTCTCTCGAATTTCTGGTCTGTTGAGCATATCCGCCTCATCCTCAAGAACTGTCCGACCGGGACGGCCCTCGCGGTGACTTGGCTATGTGCAGATTTTGCATGCAATAAAGCGTTGACTGATGTTGTTTTTCTGAACACATCAGTCTGGACCAAGGACAAAGAGTCCACCTCCAGACTAATGTCCAAAAAATCTATTTTAGCAAAATCATATTTGTATGTTAATCGTATATTAAAACAGTTAGTATTTAACATAGCCATGAAATCCTCCAACTGCTGCATCGTCCCTCGCCAAAATAACAAAATATCATCAATATAACGCAGCCAATGACGCCCATAGTCGGCGGCCTCCACATCCGCGTCCCCCAAACACCAACCTCTCCCAATACCCCAAAAAGAGGTTGGCATACGCGGATGCACAGGCCGCCCCCATGGCCGCGCCACGTTTCAGCTGGTAAAATTGATCTTTAAAAGTAAAAAAATTATGCGTCAGGACAAAGTGCAGCAGTTCGAGGATTAGCTCACATAGAGGGCAGTCTGTTATGATTGAGTCACCGTAGGAGTCAAAAACAAAAATGCTAGCTAAGTCCAGAAAACCAGAGAGGTTGGCAGCTATCGGATTGCAGACCCCTGATCCTATCACAACAACTAACAGTAGCCGTGGGGGGTTCCTACGATGCCCTAGACCCCTCGATCACAGCCGGAGAATTAAATAGGCCTAAAGAAAGAAAGGGGAAATCTAAACTGCCCCAGAGCAGACCCCAAAGCAATAGGCAGCCCCCAGCATATAATGACGGTGACGCAAGATGAAAACACTAACACAGACAGAAAGATAGACTGAGCAAAGACGGGGCTCAAACTACCTAGATAGGAAAGGACAGGAAGGCTGCTGTCTGCAATCCGTGAAAAACCCTATGAAAATAAGAGCCAACAGACTGACAGTGAAAAAGGCCCTGAAGACGCTAGGCTTCAAAAAAGCTATGTCAGTACTCAGGAATATTCTGAAGACAGAGCAACCGGCAAAAGGAGATTCAGCTCATCCCAGCAGGGAATGGCAGAATCCAGAAAAGCAAGGAAAACAAACACAAAACATAAATGCAAACAGGCAAAGCAGAAACTTAGCTTTAGGGAAGCAGGAATCAGACTGGAGTCCTAGAAGTCCACAGAGAAATCACCCGCAGGGCAGAAGGGCGTCGGCAGCCTTATATCCAGTCAGTGACTCCACTCAGCCAGTCATCCTCATTAGACTCAGGTGCCTGATAATCAGGCTCATTACCTTCCTTTACCAGAATAGGGAGTTCACCAGACCTCAGTGACGAAGGGGAAAATGAACTCACAACAGTACCTCCCCCTTGAGGAGGGGTCACCGAACCCTCAACCACGCCACCAGGGCGATCAGGGTGAGCCTGATGAAAGGCACGCACCAATCTTTTGGCATGAATATCAGAGGCAGAGACCCAGGAATTATCCTCCTGACCATAACCCTTCCACTTAACCAAATACTGGAGTCTCCGTCTAGCCAGATGGGAATCCAGTATTTTCTCTACCTCATATTCCATGTTACCTTCAACCAATACAGGGTCTGGAGGTGCCACCCCAGGAACAACTGGTTCAACAAACCTCTTCAACAAGGACTTATGGAACAAATTATGGATTTTAAATGTGACAGGAAGAGCCAAACGAAAAGAGACCGGATTAATAATCTCCAAAATCTTGTAAGGTCCAATAAATCTAGGCTTAAACTTAGGAGAAGCCACCTTCATAGCAATATTTTTTGAAGATAACCACACCATATCACCAATCTTAAACTGGGGACCAATGGTCCTATGTCGATTGGAAAACCGCTGGGCCTTTTCCTGGGAGAGAGATAACTTATCCACCACTTGGTCCCAGATCTGGTGCATTCTCTCCACCACAGTGTCAACACCTGGGCAGGCAGAAGGCTCCACCTGCCCTGAAGAAAATCGAGGATGAAACCCAAAGTTACAAAAAAAAGGTGACATCAAAGTGGCAGAACTAGCTCTATTATTTAAAGCAAATTCGGCCAAGGGCAAAAATGAAACCCAATCATCCTGATCAGCGGAAATAAAACATCTCAAATACGACTCCAAGGTCTGGTTTGTTCTCTCTGTCTGCCCATTGGTCTGAGGGTGAAAAGCAGAGGAGAAGGACAACTGAATTCCCAGCTTGGAACAGAAAGTCCTCCAAAATCTAGACACAAACTGAACTCCTCTGTCAGATACAATGTTCTCAGGTAGCCCGTGCAAGCGAACCACCTGTTGCAAAAACAGAGGCACCAACTCAGAGGAAGATGGCAACTTAGGGAGTGGTACAAGATGAACCATCTTAGAGAACCTATCACAAATCACCCAAATAACAGTCATTCTTTGAGAGACCGGCATATCAGAGATGAAATCCATTGAAATATGGGTCCATGGCCTCCTGGGGACCGGCAAAGGCATCAACAACCCATTAGAGCGAGAACAAGATTTAGACCGAGAGCAAGTCCCACAGGACTGCACAAAATTCCTGACATCATGAGACAAGGTGGGCCACCAAAAAGAGCGACTCACCAGATCTCTAGTATCAAAAATACCTGGATGACCAGCCAATGCAGAGCAATGAACTTCAGACATCACTCTCTTCTTCCACTGGTCAGGAACATACAACTTTCCACTAGGACAACGCTCAGGTTTGTCCTCCTGGAACTCTTGCAGAGCAAGTCTCAAATCGGGCGAGATGGCAGAAAGAACTACCCCTTCGCCTAAGATGGTAGCAGGCTTGGTCACCACAGGAGAATCAGCAAAGAAACTCCTAGAGAGGGCGTCTGCCTTGACATTCTTAGTTCCAGGAAGAAAAGAGACCACAAAATCAAAACGTGTAAAAAACAAGGCCCACCTAGCCTGTCTAGGGGGTTCAAGTGTTTAGCCGACTCTAGGTAAATCAAATTCTTGTGGTCAGTGAGGACCACAACTTGATGTTTAGCTCCCTCAAACCAATGTCTCCACTCCTCAAATGCCCATTTCATGGCCAACAGTTCCCGATTCCCCACATCATAGTTACGTTCAGATGGAGAGAACTTTCGGGAAAAGAAAGCACAGGGATTCATTTTAGATGTTACAGGATCCTTTTGGGACAAAACAGCTCCTGCACCAATCTCAGAGGCATCCACCTCTACCTGGAACGGGAGTGAGACATCCGGTTGCCGCAAAACCGGGGCGGAGGTAAATCTTCGCTTCAGCTCCTGAAAGGAAGCAACAGCCTCAGGAGACCAATTCAACACATCAGCACCCTTCTTAGTCAGATCAGTCAATGGCTTGGCAATACTAGAAAATTTTGCTATAAATTTCCGATAAAAATTAGCAAACCCCAAAAACTTCTGGAGGGCCTTCAAAGAAGTGGGCTGAACCCAATCATAAATGGCCTGTACCTTGGCCGGGTCCATTTCAATAGTTGACGGAGACAAAATAAATCGCAAAAATGAAATCCTCTGTACTCCAAAAAGGCATTTCGATCCTTTGACATACAGGGAATTCTCCCTCAAGATCCGGAACACAGTCCGAATATGTTCCACATGAGAATCCCAATCCTTGGAGAAGATCAAAATATCATCCAGATAGATAATCAAAAATTTATCGACAAAGTCTCGGAAAATATCGTTCATGAAGCACTGGAAGACAGAAGGGGCATTAGTGAGCCCAAACGGCATCACCAGGTACTCAAAATGTCCCTCCGGAGTATTAAACGCCGTCTTCCATTCATCCCCCTGCTTAATGCGGATAAGATTATACGCCCCCATGAGGTCAAGCTTGGTAAACCAGCAAGCACCTCTAACTCTAGAGAATAGATCCGAAATCAGGGGTAACGGATACTGATATTTAATAGTAATTTTATTGAGGGCACGATAATCAATACAAGGCCTTAATGAACCATCTTTCTTGGCCGCAAAAAAAACCCCAGCACCTAAGGGTGAAGAGGATGGTCTAATATGACCCTTCTCTAACGACTCCTTAATATAGGATCGCATAGCCTCGTGCTCGGGTACAGATAAATTGAAAAGTCGACCCTTGGGAAATTTACACCCAGGGCTCAGCTCAATTGCACAGTCATAACTCCTATGAGGAGGCAAGGACGCAGACTCATTCTCACTAAATACATCATAAAAGTCCGCTAAATAGTCAGGAACATCATGCGACTGAGGAGAGGTGGAAAAAACCGAAGCCTCACTAAAGGCACACCGACAATCCCAACTCACCACAGACACAGACTTCCAATCCAAAACTGGATTATGAATTTGCAACCAGGGAAACCCCAGAACAACGGCATCATGCAGACCATGCAACACCAAAAATCTGCAATTTTCTTGATGGTCTGGGGCGACCCGCATGACCACCTGGGTCCAAAACTGAGGTTTATTTTTAGCCAAAGGAGTAGCATCAATCCCCCTCAAAGGGATAGGCGTCTGCAGAGGTGTCATCGGAAATCCACAACGTTTAGCAAAATCCAAGTCCATTAGGTTTAGCGCTGCTCCCGAATCCACAAAAGCCTTGGCGGAAAATGTGGACAGGGAGCAGATCAGAGTAATTGCCAGAAGAAACTTAGGTTGAACACCACCAACAGAAAACGTGTGTGCAAAGCGTTTCTCTTGTTTAGGACAAACAGAAATAATATGCGAGGCATCTCCACAGAAAAAACACAGCTTATTACGCCTTCTGAACTCCTGACGTTGCGCCTTAGACAAAACTCTATCACATTGCATAGGTTCAGACATTTGTTCAACAGGTGGCAACATCTCTCATGTAGTTTTGCGTTCACGTAAACGCCGATCCACCTGAATGGCTAATGACATAGAATCGTCAAGACCAGAGGGAACAGGAAATCCCACCATAGTATCTTTTACAGTTTCTGTCAAACCCTTCCGAAAGAGGGCTGCCAAGGCACCATCATTCCAGGTAGTAAGGACCGCCCACTTTCGGAATTTTTGACAGTACAACTCTGCCGAATCCCGACCCTGGCTTAATGCCAACAGGGTCTTTTCAGCCTGATCAATAGCATTAGGTTCGTCATACAACAATGCCAAAGCTTGAAAGAATGCGTTCACATTAGTCAGAATAGGATCATCTGGTTTCAAAAAAAACGCCCAATCCTGGGGATCGCCACGCAGCAAAGAGATGATAATTTTAACCTGCTGCGCGGAGCTCCCTGACGAGTTAGGCTTCAAGGCAAAAAATAATTTACAATTATTTTTGAAACTCAAAAATTTAGATCGATCCCCAAAAAATACATCAGGTGTAGGGATCTTTGGTTCAACAGCATGCGAACGAGCAAGGTAGGCGGAAATTCCCAGCACTTCCGCAGCGAGCTGCTCCACACGATCAGACAATTGCTTTATCTCCATTGAGAGAAAAAAAAATTCCCCCTACGGCCTCAGAGATATAGAGGAAAGAATATACACACACCTTTTTTTTTTTTTTTTAAACACAATTCTTTCCTGCTATTGAGTACCCTAGGAATTGCGGTATGGCGGGTGATTCTGTTATGATTGAGTCACCGTAGGAGTCAAAAACAAAAATGCTAGCTAAGTCCAGAAAACCAGAGAGGTTGGCAGCTATCGGATTGCAGACCCCTGATCCTATCACAACAACTAACAGTAGCCGTGGGGGGTTCCTACGATGCCCTAGACCCCTCGATCACAGTTGGAGAATTAAATAGGCCTAAAGAAAGAAAGGGGAAATCTAAACTGCCCCAGAGCAGACCCCAAAGCAATAGGCAGCCCCCAACATATAATGACGGTGACGCAAGATGGAAACACTAACACAGACAGAAAGATAGACTGAGCAAAGACGGGGCCCAAACTACCTAGATAGGAAAGGACAGGAAGGCTGCTGTCTGCAATCCGTGAAAAACCCTATGAAAATAAGAGCCAACAGACTGACAGTGAAAAAGGCCCTGAAGACGCTAGGCTTCAAAAAAGCTATGTCAGTACTCAGGAATATTCTGAAGACAGAGCAACCGGCAAAAGGAGATTCAGCTCATCCCAGCAGGGAATGGCAGAATCCAGAAAAGCAAGGAAAACAAACACAAAACATAAATGCAAACAGGCAAAGCAGAAACTTAGCTTTAGGGAAGCAGGAATCAGACTGGAGTCCTAGAAGTCCACAGAGAAATCACCCGCAGGGCAGAAGGGCGTCGGCAGCCTTACATCCAGTCAGTGACTCCACTCAGCCAGTCATCCTGATTAGACTCAGGTGCCTGATAATCAGGCTCATTACCTTCCTTTACCAGAATAGGGAGTTCACCAGACCTCAGTGACGAAGGGGAAAATGAACTCACAACAGCAGTCCAAGTCGGAGGCCTCAAGGAAAAAGTGGACTGCCCGCAGACCATCTTCATGGTTGATGCAACTATACAATGTCTCCACATCAGCGGTTACCAATAGCGTCCTTGCATCAACACAGACTCCGTCAACCCTAGTCAAGACGTCCGTTGTGTCTTTAACTTAGGATTGCAATATCTCCACCAATCCTTTGAGATAGTAATCTATAAATTTACAGATTGGGTCACATAACCCATCTATTCCTGACACAATCACACACCCTGGGAGGTTGACGGAGTCTTTATGTACCTTTGGAGGTTAACCTCAAGGGAATTGAGAGTACGCGTGAGAGAGCACGTTCGGGATATTGTTGCAATTGGAAGGTTGACAATGATCTGGATCTAAAAACGTTCCCATGACATTTTAGGTCAGTGCATAACTGCGACCCTTCAGAGTTCATGGTGAGAGGGATCGAAATTGTGCACACAGGGATAAGGGGGGCAATGTGAAAAAACTGCTCGCCCAGCGAGAATTAAAATGGATAGTGACGCTAGGCACTATGAAGCCTGCTGGCCTGAATGATTCCCTAAATTTTAGCCCTTTCTTATAATGCCACCTAGTACATTGATATATGTCCCTACTTTGTATTTTTTTTTGCGGTGTGTTTTATTTGTTTTTAACGTATATGTTCTCTTTATTTAGTTATTTACCAATAGTGTTACATCATATCCGGGAATGAAATGAAATTAATAATGAATCTGTGATTGGAACCCCATGGAATTAAGGAAGATGATCGGAAATTTATGGCAATCATATTACAGTATAACCAGACAACTCTGATTTGGATGGATTTAACCGGCATTATTGCTTTTAGTTCGTTGTCTTTCATCCTGTGTTATGATTGTTCAGGACCTTGTGCCGCTGTAGTGTGCCTGCACGGCTCGCCTGATGTCTCGCGGCCCTGGGCATCCGGCACGGCTTGTGGCGGTGTGTGATCGGGGTCCTCATTGGTCCCCGCTCGCTCACTGACCGGGCACCGCCGGGTGTTCAGGGCTCGTGGGTGTCGGGGATCGGTGCATGCGCCGCTTATATACAGCGTTTATTGAGCAGGTCAGCTGATGGTCACATGACCAATTACTGTGGATACATAAGGTCCTATGCTGCCAGTCACCACACACTTCCCCTCGATAAAGCGAAAGGAGAGTAGCGAAACGCGTGTCAGGGTGTCCCGACACGTGGCTGCCAAGTGTTTAGGTGTGAGTATTTCCATCTCCCTCCCCTTATCCTCAGGATCGGTCCTTTGATATTTATTGCACAGCATAAGATGTGGGACATTATTGTATAAACAGCTATGCAGGTCCAATTAAATTGCAATGGGCTATTTCCTGGAGATTTGTGAGGGAACTCATGATTGTATAGAGGGTTACTATCTAGGGAAAACGTATTATGATACTAACAGCTTTTGAGGAATGACTTAATGCTTGCCGTGACAGCTCTCGTTTTTTTGGTGTGTATTGTAATGCATTGTCTAATATGTGAATAATGTTAACTATTTGTACATGGCAATTAAGATTTTGTATTTTCACAATCCCTTTGTTGCCTGATCCTGCAGTGATACTTTCTTCCATTTGCCTCCTGATTGTAATGCAACTGCGGACCAGTTGCGTGCAGCCACCATCAGGGGGCACTGTTACAGGATAAGGGTTGTACTTACTGTGTAGCACCTCAGTGCAGAAGTGCAGGCCGCCATCAGAAGGCGGCAGAGTAGTCAGACAGGTCGGAGTCAGCAACAACTAGGAAGACGAAGTACCAGAGGTCACAGCAATGCACGAGGTCAGGGACGAGCCAAAAGTGAGAGCCAAACGGGAGAGCGGTATACAAAAACGTGAGACGGAAAGAGGAGTCGAGGCACAAGCCATTGGGTTAAGCCAGTGGGGGAACGTAGTAACAGAGACAGAGAAACCAGAGGCGGAGTTCAGAGTTCAAGCCGAGTCACACACAGTAGGGAAATCATGAAACGTACAAAAAGTCAGGGTAAGGGAACAGGTCAGACACACATGGGAAGTCAGAGGCAGAAGGATCACTAGGGTATATGGATCAGCTGCTCAAGCCAAGGACCAGAACTATCACTGACAAAGGCTACCAAAAACAGCACCAATAAATAGCCACCCAAGAACCAAAGAGAGGCAGGAAAAGTTAACGCCTCCATGACCAGGCCGGGGAAAGAAAAGCAAGAAGCAAACCCCGACCTGGATCATGACAGCTTGCAGTCAGTCCGGTACCTGACATTGATTCCGTCTTCTCAGCTGCTAAAGGCACCTCAACATGGCTGAAAATAGCAGAACAGGGTCGGGCAAGTATACAGCCTTGTATTACACCGTTTGCAACTGGGAAGAACTCCTATTCATCTCTCATCATTCAGGACCTTCACCATCATACCATCATGGAGCTGCCGGACGATTGTAATGAACTTGCTCAGGCAGCCAAATGTAGCCATGATTTTTTCCAGGCTGTCTCTGCTGACTGTGTCGAAAGCCTTGGTCAAGTCAACAAAGGTCAAGAAAAAGGTCGCTACGTTGCTCCTGGCACTTTTCATAGAGTTGAAGTGCCGCAAAAACCATATCTGTTGCAAGATTGGTGTTTGCCTTCTTTCTTGTAGCTGTGGATTATGCTGGCATCTGTAAGAATCTATTTATTTTTCTACATGGACTGGAATAGTTTAGTCATTATTCATATCAAGACAGGGCCTCTTGCTTTGTATACCTCCCCTAATATAGGGGACGCAGGTCGAATGCAGCATCATGCACTCATAGGAGAAGCTGACCGGAGGGGGTGCGGCTGGGGGCGGAGTTTAGCGGCGGCCGAGCGCTGCGCCTCTGAACACAAGTGTACAAGTAGCCTTATTGCTCCATAACGCTTTGCTGGGAATCGCTTTTTGAATCTTAGATAGTTTCTTTCACACAGTCCACCAAATCCAGCCTTCAAATACAAGGGTAGGTAGGATGCCCTCACACCCAGGGCTGTGGAGTACTCAGTACCGGGCCCGGTGGATCTCAATGGAAGTTGTCACGGTAGCTGTGACCCAGCCCGTGACCCTGGGCGCCCATTGTAAATGTTGAGTGTGAGTGAATAAGTCGTGACGCCACCTGTGGTGTTCGGCAATGTAGATGTTAGGCCGACGCTGCAGACAGATCCTCTGGGACAGATGGTGTGGTGCAGCAGTGATGGTATAGCCCTCCACAGGCAGGGAAGTAGTCCCAGGGCAGAGTAGATATGGTGACACTTAGATGGTGTAGTGTCAGGCGCAGGGAAGGTAGCAGTGCCGGGCAGGTTGACGCAGGAATAAGTGGAGGACACCAGGGCATGTAGTTCCAAAGCTTTACTCACAGTCTGTCGTACAAGCAGGTGCCTGCTTCCGTGCCGTGTCCTCCGGGTCTGGGACTCAGTCAACCCCCAGGCCAGATGGAATACTCCTTTCCAACACTCCGCCAACATGTGCCTTTCTGAACATCTCTTATAGCGCCTTTAAGTGAAGTACTCCTAGTACTGAGTTACACTGGAGTTCCTCCTGTCTGATGTTCCTATGAACTCTACTTGTACGGCAGACAGCTGTAGCCTGCTTCAGGGACTCCTTGCTACTAAGTCCCGGCTCACTATCCAGTTGCTGTTGTGCCCCTAAGTCTTGTGTGGGAATAAAGTGGTCACTACTTCCATTCCTCCGGTGTCTGCTGCAGGACCATTAGTTTCCGTACAACCTCGGGACCGGGCCCCGGCCTTGCGCTTAGAACTTCTAGGAAGGGTTCTCTTCTCACCCACGTCCTCTGTTCTCTTTTACTCCTCACGTTCCGTACTAATCCTTTCTTTCTATGGAGAGTCAAGCTTTCAGTCTATGTTGCTCTCTCTTTCTCTCTTTCCCGTGCCAGCAGACCCAGATCACTGGGATCTGCTGCAGCACTTCCATCCATCTATCCCTCTCTCTAGGGATCTTCTTCTCTCTCCAACCAACTACTGACTAACTAACTTAAACTCTTCCCGCTCCTTGAAATGTAATCTAACTCCACCTACCTCCCAGCACGTTTCGTGTTCCAAGCAGGGAGCCACCAATGGGTGCTTTGCTATACTCCAAGCAGGGAGCCGCCGAAGGTGCTTTGCTACACTTCTTTGTGGTGTGGGGTGTAGGTGTAGGAGCGTGGTCAGGAGTTTCCACCTTACCTGGATGGTGGGGTACCACACCACAGGAGGAGGTGCAGTACCTCTGTGGCGACTGAGCCTCATGGGCGCCACATAGGCAAACCCTTAAAGTCACTGTGCGCCTCAAAACCGATGGCTAGTCTCACCTGGTTTGGCTCACCTGCCGAGGTACTGTTCCAGTGTGTACCCACTGCCGTAGCATGCTAGCAGTTACTTGGAGGTACAGGAGAGAGTTGAATACTGGATGAGGACCAAAGATGTGTGAGCTGTCCTAAAAAGACACTGCCAGCCCTCCACCAGAGGTGCTAACTCTATGTGGATCACCAAGCCTAAGAACTAACAGGCAAGTAATTGCTAACTACTTGTCTGTTCTGCCCGCTGCCGATTTCTTCCAGCTCAGAGTGGTTAAAGACTGATCCTGACGGTGATTTTTCAGCTTCCAATAACATCACACCAACAGAGCAGCTGTTTCTCTTTCTGACTGCTCTGTTGATGGGGCATGATTGCAAGCGTCATGCTGATAGACAGCCAGCTCCCTACTGCATAAATACAGGCAGCCAGCTGTCTATCAGCATGACATCTGTAGTCACGCCCTGTCTACAAAGCAGCCATTAAGGGAAAGAGCTGCTCTATTGATATGAAGCAGCTGAATCGCCGGCTGGAGTGGTCCATGACTGCTCTGAGCCGGCGTTAGGTAGAGTAGGCAGGTAGTTTGCAACTACCTTCCTGTTAGTTCTTAGGCCCATAGCAAAAAAAAAATAGTCCTGGATAACACCTTTAAGGTGGTCATGATTTTTTGAAGCAGAAAAAACAGATTATTTTGACTGTAATTATCATCATTTAAGAGTCTGCAGTGAATGCAGTTGATGTCTACATATCAGAATTATGAGCTGTAGACATAATTGCAATATACTGTATATTATATTAGTATAATCATAATGATTTATTGACGTTTTCCAATGTGTCCATAAAAAAAATTATCTGATTTTCTGAAAAGTTGTCCAGAAAAAGTAAAAATTCAAGTGGCAATCCTGAACTCCAGTACCCCTGGTGTATTTTCAATATGCCAGTATTTTGGAGCATTTTTTCCAACTTTTTGGCACCAATGTGTGACTTTGGGCACCAGAGCCTGCAAAACCAGTTCAAGAAAAGAAGTAAGCTCATTTTTTTACTTTGTACCAAATTCATGAATCATGGGCACCATCTTGATGGATTTGACACTAAAAACATCAACTGATACACAAGACAAAAAAGGAAAGTGACTTGATAAAAACGCAAATTTTGAATTGGGGCCTTTGTGTCCAAATTGCACAACAGAGTTATATTTTGGGGGAAGCAACCAGGGCATGTGGTCCACAATCAGCTGGAAGAAGGGTTGCCGAACACTATCTTAGCCAGACCATTCAGTGAGAGCATTCTCCCCGACCAACACACTTATCAGTGACGTGTAAGTGTGCTTGACCATTGAGGCATATGTTATTTTCTTAGGGTTTGCTCTCATCTGTGTATTAAAAATCGATCTGATGTTCATCCTGAAAAGTTGGACGAGTGTAATAAATATGTAATTCCGTACGTCATGCGAGTGCTATGCGAGTGTGCAATTTTTTTCTCACCCAGCATTGACATGATATGCGTTGGCAATGCGGTTTTAACATCATCTTTTACATACTATAAAACTCTATGTAATTTGAAGCTAGTTTACAAAAATAATAAAGCAACCTTATATAAAGATGATCGAAAGATAGATGATAGATGATAGATAGATGATAGATAGATGATCGAAAGATAATCTATCGAAAGATAATAGATATCTAACAGACAATAAATAGATATTAGATAGAAAGAGTAGATAGACAGATATATAGAATAGATAGAAAGAGTAGATAGACAGATATAAAGAATAGATAGAGTAGATAGCTAGAGTAGATAGATAGATAGATAGATAGATAGATAGATTAAAAAAAAAAGAAAAAATCAGCAAAAAGAAACAGATTTCAATAAGGGTGCAAAGCCCTCCCAGGCATGTACCAAACCTTATATGCAAGATGTAAAAACAAAAAAAAAATGGAGGCAGCAGACTGTTCAGATCCAGGGTTTAAAGTTGCTAAATTTTAATAGCCCACCACAGAGACGTTTTGGCTCAAGTTGAGCCTTTTTCAATCAACTTTAAACCCTGGCTCTGAATGGTGTGCTGCCTCCATTTTTTTGGGACCTTAGATAGATAGATAGCCTGCAGAAATATAATTTCACAAACTCCCTAAATATTATAAACTTGGACCCTTATTTCATGTGTTTCATGTGGAGTTTATTCTACAGATTTTTATGCTTGTTTAACCTAATAAATAAATAAAAATGACATGGGGTCCCCTCTATTTTATGAAACCAGCAAAGGTAATTCAGCATGGGCTTTAGGAGAGACTTCCTTTGTGGACAAAACCTATGAAAGCATTTCTCTTCCATGTGGTGCCGTTGCTGACAGCATGAAATGGGAAGGTTTTCTTTAAGTAACACCCTTTTATAGTCAACTATCTGCAGATTGTAAATCCAATAGGCTTCACGAGCCAGTAAGCGGCGTCTAATATCGGCACCCCGCAAGGGTTTATTAACCCGTTCTAGTTCGCATACCTGAAGAAAGACCATACTGTTGTTGCTATATAAAGTGTTTGGTCACTGAAGAAACGTTACAACTAGTATCAGTACTCGCAGTATTACTTATATCATTATGGTGTTCAGCACAGCAATGCAGTTGTTTAATTTCCTCGATGTGCATCCCACATATGTTATGTTGCATGCAGTACAATCAATTTTGTAAATTATCGGATATGTATTACAGTTAATAAATTCTTTTATATTAAATTTCTGAGTATTATCATAATTGTTAAAAACCTTAGTATAGTTGTGGCCAAAAGTATTGACACCCCTGCAATTCTGTCAGATAATACTCAGTTTCTTCCTGAAAATGATTGCAAACACAAATTCTTTGGTATTATTATATTCATTTAATTTGTCTTAAATGAAAAAACACAAAAAGAATTGTCCTAAAGCCAAATTGGATATAATTCCACACCAAACATAAAAAAAGGGTGGACAAAAGTATTGGCACTGTTCGAAAAATCATGTGATGCTTCTCTAATTTGTGTAATTAACAGCACCTGTAACTTACGTGTGGCACCTAACAGGTGTTGGCAATAACTATATCACACTTGCAGCCAGTTGACATGGATTAAAGTTGACTCAACCGCTGTCCTGTGTCCTTGTGTGTACCACATTGAGCATGTAGAAAAGAAAGAAGACCAAAGAACTGTCTGAGGACTTGAGAAACCAAATTGTGAGGAAGCATGAGCAATCTCAAGGCTACAAGTCCATCTCCAAAGACCTGAATGTTCCTGTGTCTACAGTGCGCAGTGTCATCAAGAAGTTTAAAGCCCATGGCACTGTGGCTAACCTCCCTAGATGTGGACGGAAAAGAAAAATTGACAAGAGATTTCAACGCAAGATTGTGCGGATGTTGGATAAAGAACGTTGACTAACATCCAAACAAGTTCAAGCTGCCCTGCAGTCCGAGGGTACAGCAGTGTCAACCCGTACTATCCGTCGGCGTCTGAATGAAAAGGGACTGTATGGTAGGAAACCCAGGAAGACCCCACTTCTTACCCCGAGACATAAAAAAGACAGGCTGTAGTTTGCCAAAACTTGACTGAAAAAGCCTAAAACGTTTTGGAAGAATGTTCTCTGGTCAGATGAGACAAAAGTAGCGCTTTTTGGGCAAAGGCATCAACATAGAGTTTACAGGAGAAAAAAAAGAGGCATTCAAAGAAAAGAACACGGTCCCTACAGTCAAACATGGCGGAGGTTCCCTGATGTTTTGGGGTTGCTTTGCTGCCTCTGGCACTGGACTGCTTGACCGTGTGCATGGCATTATGAAGTCTGAAGAGTGCCAACAAATTTTGCAGCATAATGTAGGGCCCAGTGTGAGAAAGCTGGGTCTCCCTCAGAGGTCATGGGTCTTCCAGCAGGACAATGACCCAAAACACACTTTAAAAAGCACTAGAAAATGGTTTGAGAGAAAGCACTGGAGACTTCTAAGGTGGCCAGCAATGAGTCCAGACCTGAATCCCATAGAACACCTGTGGAGAGATCTAAAAATGGCAGTTTGGAGAAGGCATCCTTCAAATATCAGGGACCTGGAGCAGTTTGCCAAAGAAGAATGGTCTAAAATTCCAGCAGAGCATTGTAAGAAACTCATTGATGGTTACTGGAAGCGGTTGGTCGCAGTTATTTTGGCTAAAGGTTGTGCAACCAAGTATTAGGCTGAGGGTGCAAATACTTTTGCCTGGCCCATTTTTGGAGTTTTGTGTGAAATGATCAATGTTTTGCTTTTTGCTTCATTCTCTTTTGTGTTTTTTCATTTAAGACAAATTAAATGAAGATAATAATACCAAAGAATTTGTGTTTGCAATCATTTTCAGGAAGAAACTGAGTATTATCTGACCGAATTGCAGGGGTGTCAATACTTTTGGCCACAACTGTATTAGTGATTGGCTTCCAGGTCTTGCAATTTGTAGTACCACTTTTGTAGCTACCTTTGATGTCAAGCCATGTTCCCTGAGAAGTTTTAGATCGGAACATGCTAGGGGATAGCATGTTCCCCAGAGTGAGGTCTCTTCTTGTAACTATATTGCATCCTAATTTCAATATAGACGCCAGGGTAGGGGTCTTCATAAAGAATAGGTAAAAATTTATTAATGACAAGTTTAATTTGTAAAAATTGAGGACTGTATTGAAGACACAAAAAAGGTTTATTGGCCAAAAGGTTCGCTTTTTTTCTTGAAGAGTGATCACTCTGAGAAGAGATCAATTCCTCATGATTCTTTATGATACGACTAGTGTTGAGCGATACTTTCCGATATTGAGAAATATCGGATCGGATAGGATCGGACCGATACCCAAAAAGTATCGGGTATCACCGATTCCGATACCGGAAACCTCATGCAAGTCAATGGGGCACAAATATCGGAATTAAAAAAAACCCTTTCTTTACTTGCACATCCAGTTCGGGAGGGGGGAAGAGTGTGGGCGGTGCGTGCGCGGACACTGTGCGTGTCTGTGTGTGCGGGCGGGGTCTGTACGGGCCTCTCGGGGGTCTGTGCGGGCCTGCCGGGGGTCTGTGCGGGCTGCCGGGGGTCTGTGTGGGCCTGCCGGGGATCTGTACGGGCCTGCCAGGGGTCTGTGCGGGCCTGCCGGGGGTCTGTGCAGGCTGCCGGGGGTCTGTGCGGGCCTGCCGGGGGTCTGTACGGGCCTGCCGGGGGTTTGCGCGGGCTGCCGGGGGTTGTGTGTGTGTGCAGGCATCGTCCGATGGGACTACAAGTCCCATCGGGCGATGCCTGCTACAATGACAGTGATTGACACATTAGCCAAAGATGGGACAGTAGTAGTCCCATCATCCGGCTAATGTGTTGAATGTAAAAAAAAACAAAAAAAACCCTACATACTACATACATACTACATTCATACAACATACATACATACATACTACATACTATATATACTACAGTCATACAACATACATACATACTACATACATACTGTACTTCATATATACTACATTCATACAACATACATACATACTACATACATACTACATATGTACTTCATTCATACAACATACATACATACTACATACATACTTCATATATACTACATTCATACAACATACATACATACTGCTTACATACTACATATATACTATATTCATACAACATACATACATACTGCTTACATACTACATATATACTATATTCATACAACATACATACATACATACTACATACATACTACATTTATACTACATTCATACAACATACATACTACATACATACTATATATACTACATTCATACAACATACATACATAGTACATACTACATACATACAACATACATAAAACGTGCTGCAGACATACAACATACATACTACATACATACTACATACAATACATTCATACAATACATACATATAGACATACAGTACATATAACATAGAGTACATACTCACCATCACTTGTCACTTTGATCCCCAAAGCCAGTGTCATCTGTAAAAAATAATAAAATAACAAACAACCGATATACTCCCTGATCCGCAGAAATCCACGAGTGTCCCACGACGATCTCCCGTGGAGAACAGCAGCATCAGCTGATGCGACCGCTCTCTAGGGGCCCCAGGAATACAATGACGGGAGGTAGGTATCCTTCCGCACTGTATTCCTCCTCCACTGTAAAAAAATAGTCCCTAGTCTCACTTTTGGCATTGCTGTGTGAGAAAGTTCCCATGCAGCTTTTGCCATAAAGTGAGACCAGTGAACTATAGTAACCTCTCAGTGATGCACTACAGGAGATCGTCGTGGGACACTCGTGGATTTCTGCGGATCAGGGAGTATATCGGTTGTTTGTTATTTTAATATTTTAACAGTGAGATGACACTGGCTTCGGGGATCAAAGTGACAAGTGATGGTGAGTATGTACTCTATGTTACATGTACTGTATGTCTATATGTATGTATTGTATGAATGTATGAATGTATTGTATGTAGTATGTATGTAGTATGTATGTTGTATGAATGTAGCATATATGTAGTATGTATGTTATATGAATGTAGTATATAAGTAGTATGTATGTATTATGTAGTATGTATGTTGTATGAATGTAGTATATATGTAGTATGTATGTATGTATGTTGTATGAATGTATGTAGTATATATGTATGTAGTATGTATGTTGTATGAATGTAGTATATATGAAGTATGTATGTAGTATGTATGTATGTTGTATGAATGTTGTATATATGTAGTATGTATGTAGTATGTATGCTTTTTTTTTTTTTTTACA
Organism: Dendrobates tinctorius; assembly: GCF_039654945.1. Taxonomy (NCBI): domain Eukaryota; kingdom Metazoa; phylum Chordata; class Amphibia; order Anura; family Dendrobatidae; genus Dendrobates; species Dendrobates tinctorius. The sequence continues at coordinate 470,465 of NW_027362049.1, read as the reverse complement.
TTCAACACATTAGCCAGATGATGGGACTACTACTGTCCCATCATTGGCTAATGTGTCACTCACTGTCATTGTAGCAGGCATAGCCCGATGGGACTTGTAGTCCCGTCGGACGATGCCTGCACACACACACAACCCCCGGCAGGCCCGCACAGACCCCCGGCAGCCCGCACAGACCCCCGGCAGGCCCGTACAGACCCTCGGCAGGCCCACACAGACCCCCGGCAGCCCGCACAGACCACTCATCATGATGCGCACAGACCGTGCATCATGATGACATCATTTCAGCAGCCAATCACAGCCACAACACTGGCTCATTGCATTATGGGAACTTCCGATTCCGGTATTCGATATTGTAAAAATATCAGTACTCGGTATCGGAAATCCGATACAGCGAATATCGGTCGATGTCCGATATTTGCAGTATCGGAATGCTCAACACTAGATACGACATTTAATGCCCTACTAAGCATCCAGTTAGGATATTTTCTATTTCTGAGTTTTCTACATGATTGTTTTAACCCCACATCTAAATTGTTACTGTCACTACAATTCCTTTTAATTCTAGTGAACTCCACTACAGGAATAGATCTAATTGTGTGTTTGGGGTGGCTGCGATTTGCGTGAAGAATTGTATTACAAATTAATAGTTTAGAATAAGTTTGTGTAGAAATTTTTTCATTATGTACATTCCAAAGTCTAAGATCCAAAAAAGAAATTTGATGATTATCACTTACATGTGTAAATCGGAGATTAAATCCATTGTAATTATTATTATTATTATTATTATTCATTTTTATAGCGCCATGTATTCCATGGCACTTTACATGTGAAAAAGGGGCATACAAAGACAAGTACAATAAACATGAGCAATACAAGGCCCACACAAGTACAAAAGGAGAGAGGACCCTGCCGCGAGGGCTCGAATTGAGATAATTGATGAAGTCTGGAATGGCAGATACATCCCCCCTCCAAATGATGAGAGTATAATCAATGTATCTGCCATACTAGACAATTGAGGACATGAATGCATTGGAAACAGAAACAGGTAATGAAATTCCCAAAAAGCCATAACCAGATTTGCTAGGGAAGGTGAAAAGTTGGCACCCTTGGTCACTCTGGTGCACTGCAAATAATAATGCTGGTCAAATGAAAAAAAAAATATGAGTTAATAAAAAAAAGTGACTTGGAGAATAAAATTAATTAAATCCTGAGAATAATTGCTGTATTTGACAAGAAGAAAGTTGAGAGATTCCATGGCTATAGTGTGTGGTATACATGTGTATAACGCTATTACATCAGAACTTAACAAGGTATAATCAGAGGACCAAGCTTTGCAAGATAAAGCATTAAGTATATCTCTTGAGTCCTTAACATAGCCAGAGACACAATGAACTGATGGCTGCAATAGCGAGTCCAGCCATTCACATAAGTGCTCTCTGACAGAGCCTATCCCAGGAAACATTCTGCTCATGGATTTTGGGTAGTCCAAGCAGTATAGGTAATATGGGATGTGACACTTCCAAAAATTCAGCTTGCTTTTTTGATAAAACTCCAAGGTTCAATCCATCCTTAAAGGGAATCTGTCACCCTATTTTTCGCCTATCAGCTGCCGACACCGCCATCAGGGGCTTATCTACAGCATTCTGTAATGCTGTAGATAAGCCCCCGATGTTACCTGAAAGATAAGAAAAATGAGTTATATTATACTCACCCAGGGGCGTTCCGGGTCCAGTTTCGGTCCGATGGGTGTCGCGATCCTGTCGACGCCTCCCATCTTGTAGCGGTGACGTCCTCTTCTTTCCTTCCCGTTGCGGTGTGGGGAGGTTGAGCTGGCAGATGGATCTGCCTGTGGTGAGGGGCAGAGGGATAGCTCAGTGTAGGAATGGAAACACTGAGATGTAGAGAAAATGGGTGCCGTGCTGTAGAGTGACCATTAGAGGGCAGTGGGGCGTGAAGAAAGTGGTTATGTAACTGCCAGGGGTCAAGGTCACTGTCATTGGTTAGAGGTCTCTGTCAGGTGATAGTGGGCGGAGCTATCAGTGCAGGTAGTATAAAGGTTGAGGGAAGGTTCCAGAAGTTTCAGTCAGCCAGGGGAGCTCACTAGATAGGAGGGTCTGCTGTGAAGTGAAAGGCAGCGGAGGGCCCTCAGACAGGATCTGACAGGAGAGATTTTCAAGGGGGGTTGCCCAAAAGACAGCAACGACAGACAGAAACGGTCTGTGAGTGACCAGTAACGTTGTACTCTGGATGGTGAAGCACTGTGGTGGAAGTGCCTAGGGCAGCCACAGTGAGGAGAGCCACAGAGGATGCCACGACAGTGAAACAGAGGAAGTGAAGGTACCCGGGTCTGTGTGAGAAGGGAGGTGTGAAATTCCTGTGACAAAGTCTGGAAGTCGTCAAGGAACGGTGAATAAACACGGACCTGTTGAACTCAATTTCTGTCTCAAGTCTCCAGTCTGTCGGCGTCAAGAAGTGGGTCACCCCCCCCCAGTTCTGTAGGATTAGTACACCTTCCCCGCCTATCAGCATCAACAACACTAGATCACGCCCTCCCTCAGCCTGACCTTACAGCGGCTCCTGTGCAGGCACACTGCTCTTCCCTGTTGAAACTAACATGCGATTTATTCTGAAATTTTTTATGATTATTACCACGTTTGAGAATTTGGGAGTCTTGGAGGCACGCTCCCAAATATTCCAATCATACTTTATACTCTCTTTTGTGAATAATCATTTAAATCCCGTTGAAATGTACGTTTCTTTCTCTGCATAATATCATCCTTCAATGCAGATACAACCTCATGTGTTCTTTTCAAGAGTTCATCATAGATTGATGCGCTTTTGAAATTTTCCAACATCAATTTGGTGTTATCTATTTCTTTCTGCATATCACTTAATTTTGGTTCTTCATATTTGATAATCAAGCGCACGAGATTCAATGAACAATCACTTAATATGTTATTCCAATCCTCTGAAAATTTTGAACAAAAAATAGTTGTGCATTTTTTTTTCAATCTCAGTCCTTTAGGTATCATGTTTTTGTTAGGCGTTGGATTTCTGCCTTTTCTCCGCAGGGATCCAGACCCTCACATTCTGCAGTCTCCTGCTGTTTATCTACTGCAGAGGAGATTGCAGAGGAGATTGCCTTGCAGCAAATCTCTCCTGAGGCTAAGTCCTTCTGTCCTCCTACTGAGCATGCTCATGGGACGATCTCCCATTGGAGATCGGGAGTCATGTGCTCAGGTCCTGCTCCAGATCTCATTGGTCCATCTCAGAGATCTGGAAGCTTGAGGAAGGTCCCGGCTGCTATAAAAGGCACACATGGCTGTTGCGCCATGCACTAGTATAGACTTACTTGCTGCTGTGTGTATGAGGACGGATGTATGATTCTGGTGAATGACTCATTATAAAACCCCTTCCCTCTGATATTACGTATGTGGCTAGGGACTGAGTCAGAATCAGCGCCAGCGCTCCTCAGCTGCAACATCCACAGCTGCCAGCATCCGACATTGCGCTTGCGCCTTAGCCTTGTCGTTTAGCGGCAGTGTCCACGCCGCGCTGCAGTAGCAGCCCCTTTGCGTCCGCAGTTGCGACACTCCGCACACGGTAGGTCTAGACGGACGTAGTGCCGCCGTCTTGGGTTAGTCCTGTGACCTGATACCATGTGTGCGTTTTTACTGAGTACTGTGACCTCAACAGGCTCAGTCTTTTGTGTTTGTACTTATTTGGCATCTCTGTGAATTAACTGAGATTGCTCTGCACACCTGGGTGAAGTTTAACCCTGTGCGCATTTCCACCATATTGCTCCTGCCACCACTTAGCAGCGGTTATATCACCTACTGCACGGTGGACCCCGAGCGGCGAACGCACTTTATTATTATTTTTATTTAGTGCGTTCCGCCGTTCCTAACAGTTTTTAGACACACAACTTTGCAATGTGGTTAAATCCCACCAAACTTTCGTTTCTTGCACCATGTCTGAAAAGTCATTTGTCTCATCAGGTTTGTCGTAGAACACTTGTTCTGCTTTGTTTAACCTTTCTCTGGATAAATTCGACATGATTGATTAATGGCAGTTGTGACAAACTGTGAACTGAAATAGTGTCCACATAAAGTGAAATAGTGCTTGATTATATCGGTCTATAATATGTTGGAGCAAAAGAATCAGGTGGCAGGCAAACATCAAACAATCATAGATAAGAAAGGAAAAGCCAGCTCACCAATACTTCAAGGTGCAAGGAACTCCAAGCGAAATCCTTCGCTCTTTGTCCCAGTGTGCACTTTAGAGCGGTCTAGGAGCATCTCACTTTTTAAAATGTTTGAATAAATTTGAAGAATTTTTTATCTAAAGGAGCTGGAACATCAAGTTTTTTCTTTTCTTAAATGCATGTACGTCTCATCAGGACGGAGTTCCGTGCACCGTGAAGTATCGGTGAGCTGGCTTTTCATTTCTTACCTATGATATTAATAATGGCCCATTCCCTAGCTGTTAATATCAGCCCACAGCTGTCTGTTTAGCCTTTGCTGGTTAGAATTTATGGGGGGATCTTACATAATTTTTGTGTGGGGGGTCCCACTGTAAACTAACAAGGAAAGGCTAAGCAAAGAGCTGTGAGCTGTTATTAATAGCCTGGGAACATTTAGGACTAATGTCCCCTTCCGAAGTTTCTTAATATCATTTCCCAGCGGTCAGCTTTCCCTCTGCTAGCTTTGTAAATTAGAGAGCCCACACACTTAAAGAAAAAACATATTTTATTTAATAAAAAAACACGAAAACCCCCACAAAGAACTGATTATATAGCACACTGATATATTTCTACCTATCTATTGACCGATGGATCTACCTACAGTCATATGTAAAAGTTTGGGCACCCCTATTAATGTTAACCTTTTTTCTTTATAACAATTTTGGTTTTTGCAACAGCTATTTCAGTTTCATATATCTAATAACTGATGGACTCAGTTATATTTCTGGATTCAAATGAGGTTTATTGTACTAACAGAAAATGTGCAATCTGCATTTAAACAAAATTTGACCAGTGCAAAAGTATGGGCACCCTTATCATTTTCTTGATTTGAACACTCCCAACTATTTTTTACTGACTTCCTGAAGCACTAAATTGGTTTTGTAGCCTCATTGAGCTTTGAACTTCATAGCCAGGTGTATCAAATCATGAGAAAAGGTATTTAAGGTGGCCACTTGCAAGTAGTTCTCCTATTTGATTCTCCTATGAAGAGTGGCATCATGGGCTCCTCAAAACAACTCTCAAATGATCGGAAAACAAAGATTATTCAACATAGCTTTTCAGGGGAAGGATGCAAAAAGTTGTCTCAGAGATTTAACCTGTCAGTTTCCACTGTGAGGAACATAGTAAGGAAATGGAAGAACACAGGTACAGTTCTTGTTAAGCCCAGAAGTGGCAGGCCAAGAAAAATATCAGAAAGGCAGAGAAGAAGAATGGTGAGAACAGTCAAGGACAATCCACAGACCATCTCCAAAGACCTGCAGCATCATCTTGCTGCAGATGGTGTCACTGTGCATCGGTCAACAATACAGCGCATGCATAACGCCTTTTTGTATGACCAAACAACTCAATCTTTGTTTCATCAGTCCACAGGACCTTCTTCCAAAATGTAACTGGCTTGTCCAAATGTGCTTTTGCATACCTCAGGTGACTCTGTTTGTGGCGTGCTTGCAGAAACGGCTTCTTTCGCATCACTCTCCCATACAGCTTCTCCTTGTGCAAAGTGCGCTGTATTGTTGACCGATGCACAGTGACACCATCTGCAGCAAGATGATGCTGCAGGTCTTTGGAGGTGGTCTGTGGATTGTCCTTGACTGTTCCCACCATTCTTCTTCTCTGTCTTTCTGATATTTTTCTTGGCCTGCCACTTCTGGGCTTAACAAGAACTGTACCTGTGTTCTTCCATTTCCTTAATATGTTCCTCACAGTGGAAACTGACAGGTTAAATCTCTGAGACAACTTTTTGTATCCTTCCCCTGAAAAGCTATGTTGTTTTCAGATCATTTGAGAGTTGTTTTGAGGAGCCCATGATGCCACTCTTCATAGGAGAATCAAATAGGAGAACTACTTGCAAGTGGCCACCTTAAATACCTTTTCTCATGATTTGATACACCTGGCTATGAAGTTCAAAGCTCAATGAGGTTACAAAACCAATTTAGTGCTTCAGGAAGTCAGTAAAAAGTAGTTAGGAGTGTTCAAATCAAGAAAATGATAAGGGTGCCCATACTTTTGCACCGGTCAAATTTTGTTTAAATGCAGATTGCACATTTTCTGTTAGTACAATAAACCTCATTTGAATCCAGAAATATAACTGAGTCCATCAGTTATTAGATATATGAAACTGAAATAGCTGTTGCAAAAACCAAAATTGTTATAAAGAAAAAAGGTTAACATTAATAGGGGTGCCCAAACTTTTACATATGACTGTATCTATCATGTTTCTCATCGCTATCTCTACTTTGAACATCTTTAATACCTAACACTCTTTATTTTCTATTCTGCATTTCATTCCATATGTGTCACACTGACAGAACACTGACAACACATGGTTACAGACAGCACATGGCCAAACGGATGCCACACGGATGTGACACATGGATTGCAAATGGATACACGGATGTTACATACGTACATAAAGATGGCACACGGACACCGACCACAGATCTCACCAGTACAGGAATTACCAGGACATGTGAAGGAGACCTAAGCTAGTGTGTATTCATACTGATTTATTTTGGAGCATAAACTCTCAAAATCTTCCTCAAATACTGAAAACTTGGTTCTGATGATTATTAATGTACTGATGGTGGTTCTAGTGATGTATTCATGTAAGAATACCTTTAAAGGGAACATGTCACCTTGTTTTTCAGCTATAAGCTGTGGCCACTGCCTTTCAGGGCTTATCTACAGCATTCTAGTACTGCAGTGTGCAGGCGCCGGGAAATGTCAGAGAGGCCCAGTGCCTGCGCACTGCAGTATTTGGCTCTGCCCTCAACAGGACAGATCAGTACGCCTGCGCAGGAGCCACGACACGAAGCAAGGAAGATGACGACTTTGCATGAAGATGGGAGGTGCCGGATCCGGGACCAGCGACGCCCATTGGGCCGGACCACCTCCGGGTGAGTATAATAAAACTTGTTTTTCTTATCTTTCAGGTTAGATCGGGGGCTTATCTACAGCATTCTAGAATACTGTAGGTAAGCCCCGAAAGGCTGTGACCGCAGCTTATAGCTGAAAAATGAGGTGACAGGTTCCCTTTAAATGTTTTTGCAGCCCTTGGAATTGGTTCATTGTGGCAATGTGGTCCTTGCGCCAAAAATGTTGTGCTTTCCTGCCTTAAGGTGTACTCATTTTTAACAACATGATCTTAGAATAATTTGTTGGGAAAATTACTTTTTTGGATGTGCAAAATAACAAATCTTGTTTGCATTCAATGGTCCACATTTGTGAAAGTATTTTAGAGTATATTACTTCATAGAAAATGTTGATTCTGAATGGAAGCTAAAGTTTTTTTTTTTAGACAAATCTGTACTCATTTATGCTGAGCAATGTATATAGTTTTGCAATAGTTTTATGCAGATGTGGAAAATGCTGCACGGTAAGAATGCTTTTTAAAATAGAAGTGTTAATGGTTTATTTTTCGCAATTAATAAAATGGAAAGTGAATGAGCAAAGGAAAAATCTAAATCAAATCAATAGTTGGAGTGACCGGCCTTTGCCTTCAAAACAGAATCAATTCTTCTAGGTATAGTTGCACATAATATTTAAGTATTTAGCCCCTTACCAACATCTGCCATATATGTAAGTTGCAAGTCGGTAGTAGGTGTATAGAGTGGTATTAAGAGCGTACCAGCATGTAAACGTGCTTTTTAATGCACCTATCAGCGCTCCCGGGGCACTAATCGGATGCTATGACAATCGGGGGTCTGTTAAAGATCTCAATGTCTGTCATTACAGAGCTCCATTGAAACCAAGTTTGTGGATGAGCTTCAAAGAAGACCATGATTTTTACTATTTGCAGCAATATTGCGGTATTGCTGTATGTAAAACAAGCGATCAGACAATCGCACGTTCAAGACCCCTGTGGGAACTAATAAATACAGTGAAAAGTAAAAAAAAAAGGTTTTAAAAAATATGAAAATAAAATAAAAAACCCTATAAAAGTTCAAATCACAACACTTGGCCAGAGTGAAGAAAGACATTGTTATGCAATGTTTTCTCTTCAATATCATATTAAGAGTGGGTTGCCTGTAAATGTTTAAGTTAGACATATCTGGAGAGCATTATTCTGGAGTAGGCTAGTTATAACTGTAAGAGAGGCACAAGTGTAATTAAAAGCATAACTATGCCAAGAATTCTTTACCTGTACTATTGAACTATGCTTAGTTTCACTAGGTATCCTGCTCCTCAGAGGTGTATCTAGGCTTTCTGGCACCCGGGGCAAGAAGTCGGTTCGGCGCCCCCCCCCCCCCAGTACATATGCGATTTCCAAACTTAGTCATGTACTGACGAGCTGCTCTCCCTAATGATCTCAATGTTCAATGAAAAACTGAAAGAAGCAGGAAGAGAAGCTCGTTGTCACAAGACCATAAGTATGAAAATCGCATATGAGTGAAGTGTCCATGTGATGACTACTGGAACCTGCAGAGCTGAATCCTGACATTGCAGCTTCTGAATTCTCACAACGAATGCCCTGCACACTTTCTCCCTTACCGGTGGCAAGATAGCAAGAGTACACGGTCATGTCAGCCCAAGTATTTGATTTATATACTTCTGGCCACATTCCGACTAGATGTGCCCGGCCTTGCTCCGTTCATTTTCACTGAGTGAGGCCACACAGGTCTAGTCAGCATGTGACCGCATGTATGTAAATTACCGGCACAAGAGAATCCTGACAGCGTTCAGTGAGCACTGTGAGAATTCAGAAGTCTGCAGTCACATAGACTGCAGATTCAGCACAAACCTGGACAACCCCTTTAATGTTTCTAACATAAATAAAAACATGAGAAAGAGTCAGTATCACAAATAATATTTACATCCAGGTACCTTATAGATGACGTCGTCTCTGGAGTCGTTCTCCTTCTTTTCTTCTTGTCCAGACCCCATGATGAGTTTTCTCATCCACAGCGGCCTCTGCAGACTTCCATCTTCTCCGATCTTCTGCAGCAAATCCCCACACGATGCCCTTAAAGACAGAAGTGTCATTATAATGCTCCTAAATAAAAATATCTGCAATACAGTGTATACTGTCGCCTCACACTATTCCCCTCCCTCCTCATACTGTCTCCTCTAACATCCCACCTGTTCACCATACTGTCTCCTCTTATATTTACCCCCTCACTCTCTATACTGCCTGCTCACACATACCCGACTCCCCATACTGCACACATCCCATCCCCCACTCACAATATTGTGTCCACATAGATTTTTCCCATCGCTACTCATACTGTGTCCACATACATTTACCCATTTGGCTCCCCATACTGTCTGCACCCATCCCCCACTCACCATACTGTGTCTATACCCATCCCCCATACTGTTTCCTCATACATGCCTTCATACATACTCTTCATTTGTGTCCTCAAATCTCCCCACACACATATGTATCCCCCATCCCCACTCCAAATCCTCCCACACATTAAATATCCCTACTCCAAATCCTCCCACACATTAAATATCCCTACTCCAAATCCCCCCACACATTATGTTCCCCCATCCCCACTCAAAATCCCCCCACACATTGTTCCCTTATCCCCACTTATCCCTATAATGTCCTCAGGTTTCTGCCCCCATAATGTCCTCAGATTTCTGCCCCATAATGTCCTCAGGTTTCTGACCCCAATCCCCCATAATGTCCTCAGGTTTCCCCCATAATGTCCCCAAGTTTCCCCCATAATGTTCCCAGGTTTCCCCCATAATGTCCCCAGGTTTCCCCCATAATGTCCTCAGGTTTCCCCCATAATATCCCTAGGTTTCCCCCATAATATCCTCAGGTTTCCCCCATAATATCCTCAGGTTTCCCCCATAATGTCCTCAGGTTCCCCCATAATGTCCTCAGGTTTCCCCATAATGCCCTCAGGTTTCCCCATAATGCCCTCAGGTTTCCCCCATAATGTCTTCAGGTTTCCCCATAATGCCCTCAGGTTTCCCCCATAATGTCCTCCTCAGGTTTTCCCCTCCTCTCCCCATATGTTCCTCATCTTTCTCCACCACACCACATGAATATGTCTGCACCATGGCCTTGCTCCGAGTCCTCACACACAGTCCTCAGTAAATTTACTCCCCCTGCTCCCTCCCTATCCATTCCATGGGACTCTGCAGCCATCCCCCAATCTTCCCTTGCACAGTCGGTGGTGTCTTCAGCTCCATTACCCTTTTGGAGCACTTACCACACCAACCGCAATGCTGCCTCACTGCCTGAGTCTTCGCCTCTGAAGAGCCAGCGTGTGACGTCAGCAGCGTGATCATGTGACCTGATCATGCTGCTGGCGCATGCGGAAGTGCTGGCGGTGAGGTGCCGCTGGCAGTGGCGGTGCAGCGGCGCTTACACCCGTCCCCAAGTGAGTCCGAGTCAGACCGTGTATGTACTAGCGTTTGAAGACGCTAGTACACAGACCTGCAGCACTTTCTCTGCGCCAGCTGTCAGTTTGACAGCCGGCTCAAAGAACGGGAGAATTTGAGTATGGGGGCTGCAGAATGCCGCCGACGGGGAGTCTCCTCCTTGGACCGCCGCATCAGGCAGCCCGATGGCGCCCCCTGTCGGCTGCCCCCCCTGGATACGCCCCTGCTGCTCCTAATATCAAAACTCCTATTCATTTCTGTTTAGTAAGCACTAAGCAGTCCATCTTAGAAACTAGCGCATTTATTAAAGCAGTTAGAAATCAGAGGACCTATCACTTTCTATAAACATGTACATTTTGCCTGGTTTAAATACCACTGTTCTCTGTTATCTGGCACTATTTCTTATTTGTTCCTTTCCCTCTCAATCCCTCAGACATGATCCTCTCTTCCCTTTAAATAAATTTGCTTTTTGTTTTTTTTAGCCAACAGGGATTGGTCGTTTAGAAGACTCCAACAGAAAAAAGTTGAGGACGATGCCCGCTTGGCATAAAAGACAAGATTTACATACAGGGAAGAGGGACCATATCTTAGAAATGAATAGGAGCATGAAGAAAAGAAAACATAATGCCAGATTTCGGAGAAAAGCAGCATGTATGCTAGGTATTACAATTATATACAGTACTTATGGCAAGTGACAGGTCCTCGTCAAAGATATTGTAATGAATAGAAGCGGAGGCAGAGATGGTAAAGTTCACATTCGTTTTTATTTTTAAAGTGGAACCTTGGGACCACGGTCCGGGGGCTTCGAAGGGGGCGTGACTAGTGAGCCCCGTGTACCCGTAGTAAAGCCCCTCAGACAGGGCCATAATGGAATACCCGGAGGACACAGGTGCTACCTCCAGTTAGACCCCGAACACGTGGCAGCTGTCCCAGCGGGACCAAAAGGGATAACAGTAGTTACAGCAGAGTCCGTAATGAGCCGGGTCCTGGGTAAGGAGTCGGTTCCAGTGACCTTCACACAGTCCTTAGACACGGATAGCTGTTGGCGGAACGGGATGGCTTTCGCCCAGATGGTTGCAGATATTACCAGGAAGCACAGGATACTGCTATGCTGTCGAGACAGAGAGCATTAGAAAATGCACAGAGACTGCAGACGCAGCGCAGACAGGTTAGCATGAGAACCGGATGTAGCAATGATAGATACTCGTTGCTCCGGCACTCTCCCTATGGAGGAGAGGCCAGAAATAGCAGCCAGTGAGCTGCCATTGGTTAATTGCACTTTTTGAATAATGTACGCCGTTCCTTTACGAAGGTAGGAGAGCGGGCGGGTGTGCCCTAATAGCCTTAGCTACAGATCTCCTCACAGGACGCCAGGAGTTGGAGGCAGGAGGGAGGCCTGAATACTGAGCAGCAGCATGAGATCCTAAGGACAGCATGTGAGGCTCGAGGTGAGTGCCCATAACGGAGGGCAGCGGCAGACCTGGACGCAGCGCCAGGACGGGGACCAGGTGAAACAGTGGCAGACCTGGGCGCCGCGCCAGGACAGGGATCGAGTGTAACAGATATTGTTACTTAAGGCTCCCATATGAATGTAGCTCATTGATATATGTGGGACAACGGCAGGAAGCCCAGTTGCTGCCAACAAGACACTCAGCTATGTATACTAGGACAGCAAACTAAATATTTGCCCCTGGTGAAAGAAACTTTAGTTATGACTCTACCCAAAGCAGAATCAAACCATATAAGCGGATTCATCTCATTGATAGTACATTTTTCACAATTCTTGTAGTTTATATTGCTTGTCTGCTACTCACTGACAACACCAAACCATGTAGGATATTAAAATCAGACCCTGACATTACAATATTGGAAAACTATCTGAATATGATGACCAAATGGAAAAACAGTTGGCAAATGAGATTTAATGTAGATAAATGTAAAGTAATGCACCTAGGACAGAGTAATCCTATAGCTGCATATGCATTGAATGGGATCATACCTGGGACTATAGATCAAGAGAAGGAGTTGGCTATTCTGGTTACAAGGAAGCTGAGCAGCAGTACCCAATGTCAAGCAGCAGCAGCAAAAGTAAACAAGATTTTAGGGAGTATAAAAACAGAGATAAAATTCTGTCATTCCAACGTATTATTACCCTTTTATAAATCACTAGTGACGCCACATCTAGAATATGGGTTCCAGTTTTGGGCTCCACATTGAATAAAGGATATTCAGAAGTTAGAATCAGTTCAAAGACGAGCGACTAGATTATTACAAGGGATGGAAGGCCTCTCATTTAAGGAGAGGTTGGAAATGTTGAGCTTGTTTAGTTTATAAAAAAGACGCCTCAGAGGAGATCTCATTTACATGTATAAATACAGTATATGTGTGGTCAGTACAAAGGACTGGCGCATGACTTATTCCTTCCAAAGATCATACTGAGGACCAGGGGGCAGTCATTACGGGTGGAAGAAAGGCAATCCCAGCAGCTAAACAGAAAAGGGTTCTTTACAGTTAGAGCAGTCAGACTGTGGAATACCGACCACAAGAGGTAGTAATGGCAGACACTATAACAGCTTTTAAAAAAGGGCTGGATGATTTCCTTGATACACATAACATTGGAAGTTATAGTTATATTAGTAACGAATAGAGTTGAGCGAAACGAGTCGAAAAAATTCAAAAGTCGCCGACTTTTGGCAAAGTCGGGTTTCATGAAACGAAACCCGACCCTAGGATGAGGTCGGCCACGAGGTCGGCGACTTACGCGCCAAAGTCGCGTTTCAAAAGTTTGTTTTGCGCTCTTTTTCAGCCAATCAGGATCCACGGACACTGTGGGCAACGTGATGACATAGGCATGGGTCACCACCATCTTTCAGAAGGGCATGCAAGTGATTGGCTTGCTTTGGTGGGCGTCACAGGGGGTATAAAAGGGCGTGCACGCTGACCGCCATCTTACTTCTGCCGATCTTAGTATAGGGAGAGGTTGCTGCTGATTCTGTAGGGAGAGCGTTAGGCAGGGAAGAAGACAAAAAAACTGCTTCTGCTGCTAGCGATTTGGCCTGCACAACACACCAGTCACTGTGTGTGCAGTGCAAGGGGAGGCTATATAGTGGTGTATCAGTGGTGTTGGTTGTTGGGCTGCCTTCTAAGGCTTCCTGACATTCCTGCATTGCTGTTTACCTACTGCTCCGCAAACTGCTTTTTTAAAAGCAATCCCAATTTTTTTTTTTGTCCTGCTGAGAAGAAAAAAAAACTGCTTCTGCTGCTAGCAATTTGGCCTGCACAACACACCAGTCACTGTGTGTGCAGTGCAAGGGGAGGCTATATTGTGGTGTATCAGTGGTGTTGGTTGTTGGGCTGCCTTTTAAGGCTTCCTGACAGGCTGACATTGCTGTTTACCCACTGCTCCGCAAACTGCTTTTTTAAAAGCAATCCAATCTCCCTTATCCTCTAGTCACTTTTGTCACAGCTGTGCCATCGAGCCTGTCACATAGCGCTCAGATATTCATTGGGCCTCACACAATCCAAAAGTGTCCAGTGTCCAAAAGTGTGTGCAGAGATTCAAAATCTCCCTTATCCTCTAGTCACTTTGGTCACAGCTGTGCCATCGAGCCTGTCACATAGCGCTCAGATATCAGTGGGCCTCACACAATCCAAAAGTGTCCAGTGTCCAAAAGTGTGTGCAGAGATTCAAAATCTCCCTTATCCTCTAGTCACTTTGGTCACAGCAGCTGTGCCATCGAGCCTGTCACATAGCGCTCAGATATTCATTGGGCCTCACACAATCCAAAAGTGTCCAGTGTCCAAAAGTGTGTGCAGAGATTCAAAATCTCCCTTATCCTCTAGTCACTTTGGTCACAGCTGTGCCATCGAGCCTGTCACATAGCGCTCAGATATCAGTGGGCCTCACACAATCCAAAAGTGTCCAGTGTCCAAAAGTGTGTGCAGAGATTCAAAATCTCCCTTATCCTCTAGTCACTTTGGTCACAGCTGTGCCATCGAGCATGTCACATAGCGCTCAGATATCAGTGGGCCTCACACAATCCAAAAGTGTCCATCCAGTGTCCAAAAGTGTGTGCAGAGATTCAAAATCTCCCTTATCCTCTAGTCACTTTGGTCACAGCTGTGCCATCGAGCCTGTCACATAGCGCTCAGATATCAGTGGGCCTCACACAATCCAAAAGTGTCCATCCAGTGTCCAAAAGTGTGTGCAGAGATTCAAAATCTCCCTTATCCTCTAGGGTCTAAGAGATAAGGTTTCTCCTTGCGGAGAGTGACATGCCAGCTGTGGCTTGTCAAGGTAAGGAGGCTTATTCGCCGTGCAATGCTCCTCTGGGAAAATAATATGCAAATTGCCTCTTCAGAAAGAAAGAGGACTTTTACTCTACAGCGCCACCTATTGGTAGTGGCGATCCTTGTGACTTGTAGGATCGCTACTACCAATAGGTGGCGCTGTAGAGTAAAAGCCCTTATCCTCTAGTCACTTTGGTCACAGCAGCTGTGCCATCGAGCCTGTCACATAGCGCTCAGATATCAGTGGGCCTCACACAATCCAAAAGTGTCCATCCAGTGTCCAAAAGTGTGTGCAGAGATTCAAAATCTCCCTTATCCTCTAGTCACTTTGGTCACAGCAGCTGTGCCATCGAGCCTGTCACATAGCGCTCAGATATTCATTGGGCCTCACACAATCCAAAAGTGTCCAGTGTCCAAAAGTGTGTGCAGAGATTCAAAATCTCCCTTATCCTCTAGTCACTTTGGTCACAGCTGTGCCATCGAGCCTGTCACATAGCGCTCAGATATCAGTGGGCCTCACACAATCCAAAAGTGTCCAGTGTCCAAAAGTGTGCGCAGAGATTCAAAATCTCCCTTATCCTCTAGTCACTTTGGTCACAGCAGCTGTGCCATCGAGCCTGTCACATAGCGCTCAGATATTCATTGGGCCTCACACAATCCAAAAGTGTCCAGTGTCCAAAAGTGTGTGCAGAGATTCAAAATCTCCCTTATCCTCTAGTCACTTTGGTCACAGCTGTTCCATCCAGCCTGTCACATAGCGCTCAGATATCAGTGGGCCTCACACAATCCAAAAGTGTCCATCCAGTGTCCAAAAGTGTGTGCAGAGATTCAAAATCTCCCTTATCCTCTAGTCACTTTTGTCACAGCTGTGCCATCGAGCCTGTCACATAGCGCTCAGATATCAGTGGGCCTCACACAATCCAAAAGTGTCCATCCAGTGTCCAAAAGTGTGTGCAGAGATTCAAAATCTCCCTTATCCTCTAGTCACTTTGGTCACAGCTGTGCCATCGAGCCTGTCACATAGCGCTCAGATATCAGTGGGCCTCACACAATCCAAAAGTGTCCATCCAGTGTCCAAAAGTGTGTGCAGAGATTCAAAATCTCCCTTATCCTCTAGTCACTTTTGTCACAGCTGTGCCATCGAGCCTGTCACATAGCGCTCAGATATTCATTGGGCCTCACACAATCCAAAAGTGTCCAGTGTCCAAAAGTGTGTGCAGAGATTCAAAATCTCCCTTATCCTCTAGTCACTTTGGTCACAGCTGTGCCATCGAGCCTGTCACATAGCGCTCAGATATTCATTGGGCCTCACACAATCCAAAAGTGTCCAGTGTCCAAAAGTGTGTGCAGAGATTCAAAATCTCCCTTATCCTCTAGTCACTTTGGTCACAGCAGCTGTGCCATCGAGCCTGTCACATAGCGCTCAGATATTCATTGGGCCTCACACAATCCAAAAGTGTCCAGTGTCCAAAAGTGTGTGCAGAGATTCAAAATCTCCCTTATCCTCTAGTCACTTTGGTCACAGCTGTGCCATCGAGCCTGTCACATAGCGCTCAGATATCAGTGGGCCTCACACAATCCAAAAGTGTCCATCCAGTGTCCAAAAGTGTGTGCAGAGATTCAAAATCTCCCTTATCCTCTAGTCACTTTTGTCACAGCTGTGCCATCGAGCCTGTCACATAGCGCTCAGATATCAGTGGGCCTCACACAATCCAAAAGTGTCCATCCAGTGTCCAAAAGTGTGTGCAGAGATTCAAAATCTCCCTTATCCTCTAGTCACTTTGGTCACAGCTGTGCCATCGAGCCTGTCACATAGCGCTCAGATATCAGTGGGCCTCACACAATCCAAAAGTGTCCAGTGTCCACAAGTGTCTGCAGAAATTCAAAATCTCCCCTGTCCTATAGACACCTTGTACCTTGTTTTACATTACTATATAGTTTGTTGGATTTTGTCTACATTTCTACCAAAAATGAGGAAGGCTGGTGGAAGAAGCCGTGGAATTGGGCGGGGGTTGGCAGCTGGTAATGATGGTGTTGGTGGTGGATCTGATGGTAGTGGCAAGAGCAAAATAGGACCGAATGCAGGAGGTGCTGACCCTGCGTCATCGTCTGGCTACATAAGGCCTCGAACGCTTAGTTTTCTAGGAGTTGGCAAACCGCTTTTAAAGCCAGAGCATCAGGAAAAAGTTTTGTCTTACATTGCTGACTCAGCCTCCAGCTCTATCGCCTCCTCTTCTTCAGTTGTAAAAAGTAAAAGCACTGAGTCGTCATTGGAGGCTCATGTTCATGAACCACACCTTTCCTTGTGTCCTTCACCCCAACCAAGATTGAAGGATGACGCAGGCCATACTACTGATTACTCCATGGAGCTGTTTTCACATACCATGCCTGGATTATCAAGTGAAATGGTGAATTACCCAGGCCAAGATGAATCTGACATGGATTTCACTGATGCACAGCCGCTGATAGATGATTCTGCTGGTACATTCACTCAGAGCACTACATTGTCCTCGCAGTGTACAGAGCCAGATTCTGACCCTGATGAGACTCAGGTGCCCCTTCCCGCACACTATACCACCATACACGGTGACACAGAGGAAGGTGCACATGACATAGAAGAGGAGGTGATGGATGACCCAGTTGTTGACCCAGATTGGCATCCATTGGGGGAAGAGGGTGCTGCTTCCAATAGCTCAGATGAGGAGCATCAACAGCAGACATCGACATCGCAACAGCTGTTATCTGGCAGGCCCGGAGCACTCCAAAGACAGGTTCCAAACATCAAAAGAGTTGCTGGACAGCTTGTCCAGAGGGTCAAAAGATCACAGCGTGCTAGGCCGCAAAATGTCTGCCAAAGTAGGAAGAGTGCAGTGTGGCACATTTTGAACAAAATCCTCATGATCAGGCCAAAGTTATCTGTAAGAAGTGCACAAAGACCTTTAGCCGAGGGAAAAATCTGAAAAATTTGAATACCAGTTGCATGCTTAGACATTTAACCAGCATGCACTTGCAAGCGTGGACACAACACCAAACCTCAAGTGCCACATGTGCAACTGATCACAACGAAGGTAGTCAGCAACGCTACATTGTTTCCCCCACTGTAAGCCCACCGGTTAGCACAGCAGCAAATGTTGAGGTGTCGTTGCAAGACCACAGCAGTCAGGGAATCCCACTGTTATATCAACGAAAGACTGATTCTAGGCCATCAGAAAGAACACCAACTCCATCACCATCATCAACCCTCTCTCAGTCTGCCCTGTCCACCGCTACTTCCACCATATGCAGCTCTCAAGTCCAGCTCACCCTCCCAGACACTATGAGTAGGTCAAGAAAGTACTCAGTCTCTCATCCGCGTACACTGGGTTTGAACGCCCACATTGCCAAACTAATCTCGTTTGAGATGATGCCCTTTCGGTTGGTGGAAAGCACAGCTTTCCGCGAACTCATGGCCTATGCAGTACCACGCTATGACCTACCCAGTCGCCACTTCTTCTCTCGCAAAGCCATCCCAGCCCTCCACCATCATGTGAAAGACCGCATTGTCCATGCACTCAAGCAGTCAGTGAGCGGAAAGGTGCACCTCACAACTGATGCATGGTCCAGTCGGCATGGCCAGGGCCGTTACGTGTCCATCACTGCGCACTGGGTTAATGTGGTGGATGCAGGGTCCACAGGGGACAGCGGTGGTGGGACAGTGCTGCCTAGCCCACGGTATAGGAAACAGTTGGCTGTAGGCGTTCGACCCTCCTCCTCCTCCAGAAGTGAAAGCTCGTCCACAGAGCGCAGTCGTACGAACACTCCATCTGCAGCTGCCACTGTTGCACACGATGTGTCCCCCTATCGAGCAGCTAGTGGAAAGCGTCAGCAGGCTGTGTTGCAGATGATGTGTTTGGGCGACAGACACACCGCCGAGGTGCTGGCCTAGTACTTGAAGTGACAAACTGAGTCATGGCTGGGCAGTGTACATCTTGAGGCAGGCAAGGTAGTTAGTGATAACGGCCGTAATTTTGTGGCAGCCATAGCCCTTTCAAAACACAGCCACATACCTTGCTTGGCTCACACCTTGAACCTGGTGGTGCAGTGCTTCCTCAAAAATTATCCGGAGTTAACAGCCCTGCTCCAGAAGGTGCGAAGACTGTGCGCGCGCATCCGCCGGTCGCCTGTACACTCCGTTCGTATGCAGAAGCTGCAGCGATTGCTCCACCTTCCCAACCACCGCCTCATTATCGACATTGCAACAAGGTGGAACTCCACCCTGCACATGGTGGAGCGGCTGTGCGAGCAGAGGCAGGCCATAATGCATTTGTGGGAGGATACACGGCCAGGCACTTTGAGAGCAGACATAGAGTTGACAGGTGTGCAGTGGTCGAAGCTGAAAGACCTTTGTAAAGTCCTTCAGTGTTTTGAGGAATGCACACGGCTGGTAAGCGCAGAAGACGCCATCCTAAGCATGAGCATCCCACTTATGCGTCTGCTCATGCAAACTTTGACGCACCTTAAGGAGCAGGCGTCTGCAGCCAATGTTGATGAGGAGGAAGAGGAGGAGGGAATCCTTGATGACATTCAGCCATTGTCTGCTCAGGGACCTCTCCTGGACGAGGTGGAGGAAGAAGAGGAGGAGGAGGATGATGATGGGGATGATTACTTAGGGGAGGAGGATGCATCTCGTGGGGCAAGTGAAAATGTTGGTGTGGCAAGGTCTGGTACAGGGTTTGTGCGTGACTGGAGGGATGTGGATTTGCCAAAAAGTGCTCCTCCACCCAGCACTCGCAGTGCATCATTGATACCGGGAACATTGGCCCACATGTCAGATTATGCCTTGCGGATCCTAAAAAGGGACCCCCGCATTGCCAAAATGATGAACGATGACGACTACTGGTTGGCCAGCATCCTGGATCCACGCTATAAAGGCAAATTACAAAACATCATGCCACAGGAGAACCTTGACCTAATATTGGCTAATAAACAAGCAACTCTGGTAAATCGGTTGCTTGAGGCATTCCCAGCACACAGCAGCGGTGATGGTTCTCACACGAGCCGTACGGGCCGGGGGCAGCTTGGCAGAGGTGTTCGTGGTGCACACAGCAGAAGTGGCGTTGGAGACAGGGGTTTCATGACAATGTTGTGGACTGATTTTTCAAATACCGCTCACACAACTGGTAATACTGCATCGATGGAAAGTGACAGGAGACAGCAGTTGTCAACTATGGTTACAAACTACTTTTCCTCCCATATCGATGTTCTCCCACACAGGTCATTCCCCTTTGACTATTGGGCCGCTAAACTGGACACCTGGCCTGAATTGGCCCAATATGCCTTACAGGAGCTCGCTTGCCCAGCTGCAAGTGTGCTATCGGAAAGAGTCTTCAGTGCAGCTGGATCAATCCTGACAGAAAAAAGGACCCGTCTGTCAACCCAAAATGTGGATGATCTAACCTTCATTAAAATGAACCACGCATGGGTTTCCAAGGATTTTGTCCCACCTTCCCCTGATGACACATAGGGTGACAGAAAAATGGCTTGCTTTGGTCCACCTCTTCCTGGTACTTCACCTATTTCGCCTTTTGCATCAGCTGAATGTCCAACATCAACATATGCCACTTTCTAAAACTCCCTAACTGTGCTGCCTCCCCCCCATGGCCGGGGTCACCACCTAGCGCACGACACCGTGCGAGTGCCGTTGCCCTGGACAGGTGGGTAGGCCGACTCTTGGGCGCGGGCACTGGCACAGGGTCCCTCATAGTGCAATCAAATGTCTCTGATGGTGGTGGTGCACACCCGCCGTCAGACACACCGCTGTACTATGAGGGGCCCAGTGCCAGTACCGACGCCCACGAGTGGGCCCCCCTTGCTTGGGCAGGGCCCCAGCATTTGCAATCTTTACCTCTCCCTGCTCCTCCGCTGTGTAATCTGGGCCGTCAAATCCATACTGTGCCTGACACCGTCTGAGCCTGCCTCCTGATGTATAGACATATATTTTGAATGTGTACGCTATCCATACATGTTATCCGGGGATACGGTACCCTTTCTAACCTTTGTGCAATCACGTGCAATCCATACTGGGCCTAACACCGTCTGAGCCTGCCTCTTGAGACATATATTTTGAATGTGTACGCTATCCATACATGTTATCCGGGGATACGGTACCCTTTCTAACCTTTGTGCAATCACGTGCAATCCATACTGGGCCTAACACCGTCTGAGCCTGCCTCCTGAGACATATATTTTGAATGTGTACGCTATCCATACATGTTATCCGGGGATACTGTACCCTTTCTAACCTTTGTGCAATCACGTGCAATCCATACTGGGCTTAACACCGTCTGAGCCTGCCTCCTGAGACATATATTTTGAATGTGTACGCTATCCATACATGTTATCCGGGGATACGGTACCCTTTCTAACCTTTGTGCAATCACGTGCAATCCATACTGGGCCTAACACCGTCTGAGCCTGCCTCCTGAGACATATATTTTGAATGTGTACGCTATCCATACATGTTATCCGGGGATACGGTACCCTTTCTAACCTTTGTGCAATCACGTGCAATCCATACTGGGCCTAACACCGTCTGAGCCTGCCTCTTGAGACATATATTTTGAATGTGTACGCTATCCATACATGTTATCCGGGGATACGGTACCCTTTCTAACCTGTGTGCAATCACGTGCAATCCATACTGGGCCTAACACCGTCTGAGCCTGCCTCCTGAGACATATATTTTGAATGTGTACGCTATCCATACATGTTATCTGGGGATACGGTACCCTTTCTAACCTTTGTGCAATCACGTGCAATCCATACTGGGCCTAACACCGTCTGAGCCTGCCTCCTGAGACATATATTTTGAATGTGTACGCTATCCATACATGTTATCCGGGGATACGGTACCCTTTCTAACCTTTGTGCAATCACGTGCAATCCATACTGGGCCTAACACCGTCTGAGCCTGCCTCCTGAGACATATATTTTGAATGTGTACGCTATACATACATGTTATCCGGGGATACGGTACCCTTTCTAACCTTTGTGCAATCACGTGCAATCCATACTGGGCCTAACACCGTCTGAGCCTGCCTCCTGAGACATATATTTTGAATGTGTACGCTATCCATACATGTTATCTGGGGATACGGTACCCTTTCTAACCTTTGTGCAATCACGTGCAATCCATACTGGGCCTAACACCGTCTGAGCCTGCCTCCTGAGACATATATTTTGAATGTGTACGCTATCCATACATGTTATCTGGGGATACGGTACCCTTTCTAACCTTTGTGCAATCACGTGCAATCCATACTGGGCCTAACACCGTCTGAGCCTGCCTCCTGAGACATATATTTTGAATGTGTACGCTATCCATACATGTTATCCGGGGATACGGTACCCTTTCTAACCTTTGTGCAATCACGTGCAATCCATACTGGGCCTAACACCGTCTGAGCCTGCCTCCTGAGACATATATTTTGAATGTGTACGCTATCCATACATGTTATCCGGGGATACGGTACCCTTTCTAACCTTTGTGCAATCACGTGCAATCCATACTGGGCCTAACACCGTCTGAGCCTGCCTCCTGAGACATACACTCACTGGCCACTTTATTAGGTACACCATGCTAGTAAGGGGTTGGACCCCCTTTTGCCTTCAGAACTGCCTCAATTCTTCGTGGCAGAGATTCAACAAGGTGCTGGAAGCATTCCTCAGAGATTTTGGACCATATTGACATGATGGCATCACACAGTTGGCGCAGATTTGTCGGCTGCACATCCCTGATGCGAATCTCCCGTTCCACCACATCCCAAAGATGCTCTATTGGATTGAGATCTGGTGACTGAGGAGGCCATTTGAGTACAGTAAACTCATTGTCATGTTCAAGAAACCAATCTGAGATGATTCGAGCTTTATGACATGGCGCATTATCCTGCTGAAAGTAGCCATCAGATGTTGGGTACATTGTGGTCATAAAGGGATGGACATGGTCAGCAACAATACTCAGGTAGGCTGTGGCGTTGCAACGATGCTCAATTGGTACCAAGGGGCCCAAAGAGTGCCCAGAAAAAATTCCCCACACCATGACACCACCACCACCAGCCTGAACCGTTGATACAAGGCAGGATGGATCCATGCTTTCATGTTGTTTACGCCAAATTCTGACCCTACCATCCGAATGTCGCAGCAGAAATCGAGACTCATCAGACCAGGCAACGTTTTTCCAATCTTCTACTGTCCAATTTCGATGAGCTTGTGCAAATTGTAGCCTCAGTTTCCTGTTCTTAGCTGAGAGGAGTGGTACCCAGTGTGGTCTTCTGCTGCTGTAGCCCATCTGCCTCAAAGTTCGACGCACTGTGCGTTCAGAGATGCTCTTCTGCCTACCTTGGTTGTAACGGGTGGCAATTTGAGTCACTGTTGCCTTTCTATCAGCTCGAACCAGTCTGCCCATTCTCCTCTGACCTCTGGCATCAACATGGCATTTCCGGCCACAGAACTGCCGCTCACTGGATTTTTTTTCTTTTTCGGACCATTCTCTGTAAACCCTAGAGATGGTTGTGCGTGAAAATCCCAGTAGATCAGCAGTTTCTGAAATTCTCAGACCAGCCCTTCTGGCACCAACAATCATGCCACGTTCAAAGGCACTCAAATCACCTTTCTTCCCCATACTGATGCTCGGTTTGAACTGCAGGAGATTGTCTTGACCATGTCTACATGCCTAAATGCACTGAGTTGCCGCCATGTGATTGGCTGATTAGAAATTAAGTCTTAACACACAGTTGGACAGGTGTACCTAATAAAGTGGCCAGTGAGTGTATATTTTGAATGTGTACGCTATCCATACATGTTATCTGGGGATACGGTACCCTTTCTAACCTTTGTGCAATCACGTGCAATCCATACTGGGCCTAACACCGTCTGAGAATGATAGATGGGGCCCACCATACACTGGAACATTCCAAAGGTGGACATCAGACACTGGAGCAGCATTTACAGGGCCCATTATACACTAGAGCATTAGAAATGGGGCCCATTATGTGGAGCTTCATCCATGGGGACCAACATATACTGTAGCATTATGTGGAGCTCATCATATACTGTTTCAAACATTATATGGGACCAATGATTCTGTATGGAGAAATAGATGGACCTCGTCATGAGATGTAAAAAGTGAGGTATTTTTCATTGTACTATACCGCTATTTCTCTGCCGTATCGGAGCATGATGAGTTGTGGTATGTGTTAAAGGGGCGCTCTTTCGCCCAGGGCACATGAAAACCTGGAGCCAGCCCTCCCCCCCCACAGTCTGTAGCCAAATAACCCCCATTTTTCAGTGCGTAACTTGTATTATGAAGTTAATTAAGGTTGACAAGCTTAAGTAAGAAGAATTGATGCTTTTGGCATTCAAATGGGCACTGTTGGTGTGTTTCCTGTCCTCCTCTCACTGCCGACTTTTATTCCCCATTGACTTACATTGGGTTTCGTGTTTCGGGACGACCCCGACTTTTCCCTATAATCGGACGATGTTGCTCGACCCGACTTTTGGAAAAGTCGGGTTTCACGAAACGAAACGCGACCCTAAAAAAACAAAAGTCACTCAACTCTAGTAATGAAATATGTACTTGCTAGAGAAAGGTTGAACTTGATGGACCTAGGTCTTTTTTCAACCTACATAACTATGTAACCCTCCCACCTTTACTTCTCTGCACATGCTGATCTCTGGTATTAGGCACCCACATTTGGGAATGGTTTGAATTGAGCTGTCTTCTGCAATTTGTTATTGAGAAGCCACAGGGTAGTTATGGGGGAAGGGGTCTGGCATGTGCCTCAAGTTCTGGGTAGCAGATGGATGTGTCCATACGCCACTCTGTCTTAACTATGGTATTTACCGTAGATAGAGGGAAGCCTAAATCTTTGCCTATGCAAAAGAAAACTAAGCTAAAACTGCTGAAATTACTGTCCAACTAACAGTAGCAGATGTAATACCCTGAAGTCATGTTAATATCCTTGTAATATACTGTATTTCCATATGTCCATATTCATATAGAATGTGTGTCCACAACTATCACTACTGCTGGAGCTTTAGAATTAATTCCTAGCATACCTCAATGATAATGATATTATACGGGAAATACCAAATAATTTTAAAAACCCGGTTATATAAAGAGTATTAGCATTTTGTGCACTGTGGTAGTAATCCTGGATAGCATTAGCTCATGCAGAAAATATCCAGATCTGTGTAACAGATTGTAATGATTTTTGGTGGTCAAGGCAGTGAAGGTTGTTCTGATAAGAACAGCGGACCTTTGGTCTACAACCTTCAATAAATATTGACTTATTGATGTGTTTATATCCCAATGTACACATGCTCAAGCTGAATATAAATGTTCTGCCTTCTTCCACGTATGACGCTGTGTGGATTCCAGCATATAGCTTAACCTTTCATCCACTCCCAGAAACAAGACTGCATGGGTGCTTAAGTTTATATTTATTGGGATGATATGGACAACAATGGGAGATGATAACAGATGGTATAGTAGAACACAGTAGTAGATGAGATCAGGGGTTGTTGTACAAAGTTGTAGACGATATCAGAGATTGTTGAACACAGTTATGGATGATTCAGGTAAAAACCATAAGAGACAGATAATGCAGCATGTCACTAATGGTAGATAATAAACAATACACAAATACTGGCAGGTAATCACAGCAATACAGGGTATTATCACAACAGTAGCAATGATACAGGATGCTGTTATATCGGCAGCATGCATTATATAGAAGCTGAGCAGTACAACATACTCAGCAGTAAAGAGAAAGATGTCTAAACAACTAATGGCTGCAAGCTTTGCACTCACTGAACAGAGGATGCATATCCAGAGGATGCATGTTACTAATCATAGCATTACAGAAGCTGAACATGCATTGCAAACATCATGGAGGGCTGCATTATGGCTGCTAATACAGATGCTTAACTCATAATTGCATTAACCTTACCGGAATCCACTTGTTATAAGCAATGGTTTTGCAGGGAGCTGAGCAGATGTGAGCTACTCAGAAGACGGCTGAAAAATGGTTACATGATGTTGACCAGGGCAGGAAGAAGGGGCGGTTCTGAACAGTTAACCATTTGGGGAACAGAATATTCCAAACACATGAATAAAAAGAGAAGGGCAACTTATGACACCTACTGGCGATAGCTGGAACAGCACTTAAAAATATCTTGCTGCACAGAATGGGCAGAACACTCCCCGCTTGGCATCAACAGATGCCACAATTTGGCTCCTTTGGTTGAGGGCGGTATACGAATGCTTGTAGTGTTGCCAACCTTTACAAGGTCTCTGCCTGCAGATGATGCTGACTTGAAGGACTGGGCCACATAACTTAGACAGGCTATGGCTTGAGCAAGTGACTTCCAGGATGAGAACCTGCTTAACCCATGAGATTCCAGATGATGGCTTGAAGTCCCTGTATGCAGAGCAGACACTTGAGGGTGGAGCTCTTCGTCGGCATCTGGATCCACTAGTTCAAATGTATCGGGCCTGTCGATGTGGGGCATCGAACGGTACAAGGAAGCAGGGCCTGTGAACCACATAGTGTCCTTAAGATGACTAGGAGCAACGGATCTAGTCGCATGGTCCGCAGGATTGAGGTGAGTAGGCACATAGTGCCACTGATTAGGGCAGGTGGATCTTCTTATCCTCAGTACCCAGTTGCTGACGTAGACATAAAATCGTCGATTTTCATTGCAGATGTATCCTAGTACCACTTTCCTGTCAGTGTAGAACTCTGCGTCTTTGATCTCCAGATTCATAGCATCTGAGATAAGCTTGGCCAACTCAACTGCGAGGACAGCAGCACAGAGTTCCAGTCTGGGTATCGTGTGTTCACGGAGTGGTGCCAGTTTAGTCCAGCATATCACAAACCCGATGTGGCTCTGTTCGTTCATGTCTATGGTTTTGAGGTATGCTACTGCTGCGATCGCTTTGTCTGATGCATCACAGAAGATTCAAAGTCTTCGTGTCTTGACTTCTGTGGATGGCACAGGAGCATATGGTCGTTTCACACGAAGGTCGGTCAAGGCCTCGAGAGAACTCCTCCACTCTTCCCACAGGTCTGCCTTTTCTGTTGGAAGTGGATCATCCCAATTAGACGTGTCTTGGGTGAAGTCTCTTAGCATCATTTTCCCTTGGACAGTTACCGGAGCTACGAATCCCAGGGGGTCGTATAGACTATTCACAAAAGAGAGGACTCCTCTGCGTGTGAAGGGTTTCTCCTCTTTGCTGATCTGGAAGGTGAAGGCATCTGTCTTCAGGTCCCAAAGCAATCCAAGGCTCCGCTATATGGGTAGGGAGTCGATGCTTAGGTCTAGGTCCTTTAGATTGCTGGCATAGTCTTGAGAGGGAAAGGCTTCCATCAATTCTCGGCTGTTGGAGGAAATCTTGTGCAACCTTAGGTTAGACTGGGTGAGCATTTCTTGAGCCCTTTTCAGTAGACTGATTGCAGCCTCATTTGTCGGTGTGGACTTCAAACAGTCATCTACATAGAAGTCCTTTTCTACGAAGGATCTGACATCTGACCCATACTTTTCTTCGCCCTCTTTGGCGGAATTTCGGAGGCCATAGATAGCGACTGCTGGGGAAGGGCTGTTTCCGAAGATGTGCACCCTCATCCGGTATTCTGTGATGTCTTTATCCGGATTGTTGTCACGGTACCAGAAGAATCTCAAGTAGTTTCTGCGTTCCTCTTTGACCAGAAAACAGTGGAACATCTGTTGTATGTCAGCCATAATTGCCACCGTATCTCTGCGGAAAGAGTAGTACCTCCAGAAGTCTGTTGTTGAGGTCTGGACCCGACAGTAGGACGTCATTCAATGAAACATCTTCGTATTTGGCGCTTGAGTCAAATACCACTCGTTTCTGACCTGGCTTCATAGTCCGAAGATGGGCAGGTACCAACACTCCTCTGAGGGTCGAAGTACAGGTACAACCTCTGCGTGGTTGTTTTGGAATATCTTCCCCATGAAGGTAAAGAAGTGGTCCTTCGTCTCAGGTGATTTCTGAAGCTTGTGCCTGAGGGAGATTAATCGGCTGTAGACCAGTTCCCTGTTATTGGGTAGGCGCCTTCTCTAAGGCCCAAATGGTAAAGGTGCGACCCAACTGTTTGATTCGTCTTTGACTATTTGTCTATCCATGATGTCAGAAACATCCTATCTTCTATGGACATCGCTACCTTGTCATCCTCCTTTGTCCTGTGGAAGACAGTACTTCCCATGTGGTCTTGTTCACCTTCACAGGCGTGGTCTTCATTGGTAGGTGCTGAGAAAGGGCAAGGCAGTGGAGTGCTGTTTGGCAATTCCTTTACTAGCAGACTGTTGTGACATGGCCGGAAGAGAGATGGACGACCATTTTCTAGTGTGCTGGTAAGCATACTGTTGACTGAGGCCGGCTTGTGTGCTCCTCCTAGACCCATGATGACCCATCCAAGGTCGAGCCTCTGTGCATATGGAGCATTCCTGGAGCCGTCTATACATTCTCTAGTCTTGTGGACTCGTAGTAGATCTCTTCCCAGGAGTAGAGCTATTGGGGTTCCTGGATCCATCTCAGGTATCAGGTGGGCTATACGCTTTAGATGGGGGTAATGTGTCCCACCTCCCGTGAAGGTATCTCTGACCTGTTGTCAGGAATCTGGTTGCACTCCAGGATGGTCGGTAACGATTGGCAAGTTTGGCCAGCTATGGACTCCACTTTGTGTCCGATTGCTTTTCTCCCCGCCGTCTCAACGGTACCTGAACACGTCCTCAGGGTGTAAGGAGAACCAGGGCCTACAATGCTGAAGTTGTCAAAGAATATGGACCTGGCTAGAGACCTGGTACTTTGGTCATTCAGGATTGCGTATATCTTGAGGGCTTTGTCCTTGTGGCCTGCAGGATAGACTCGGATAAGGCAGATTTCTGAACAGGACCTTCCTCCTGTGAGTCCCCTACAGATCTCCGTACACTTAGAGCTGACCTCAGGGGTGTCTTCGTCAGTGTCCTTCTGCTTCCCATCGTGCTCCTCTGCTTGTGACAACACTCATGGAGGTGATCCAGAGTGCAAGGCTGTATTATGATCCGTGCTGCTGCATTTTGCACATTTCACGCTATCTTCACAGTTCCTGGCGAAGTGAGAGGTTGTAGCACAACATTTGAAGCTGATGTTGTTTTCCTTGAGGAAGCCTTTGCGATCCTCTAAAGACTTCTCCCTGAAGACTCTGCATTTTAGTAGAGGATGTAGTTTCTTGTGTAGAGGACAATGTTTACTGACATACTGACATACTGAGGCTTACTCTCGTCCGTAGGTGGCTTATTCACCTTGTGAGGAGGGCCTGTGGAAACAATGTTAGTTTTGTGGACTGCCACGGGTGTCTTACCGGGTTTGACATCGGTGGCAGTGGAACATGACAGAGTAAAGTCAAAACTAGGGTCATTTTGGATCCTAGATTTTTTGGTGACAAAATTAACAAATACAGTGAAAGGAGGGAATGATACATTATGATTTTGCTTATACTGTGAACTACATGTAATCCACTTTTCTTGTAGGTTGTAAGGAAGTTTCTGTACTATCGGATTGACCTACAGGGTCCCAGGAAATAAGGGGGCAACTTCCACCTCTAAGGCCATGTTCACATTATCGTTTGGCTGGTCTGCATAGGGCTGTGTTTTTTTTCCCTTAAGCTCCACCTACGCTCCGCCTACTTCCGCATGCGTCCTGCGTCGTCCTTAAGCTCCGCCTATGCTCCGCCTACTTCTGCATGCGTCCTGCGTCGTCCTGCGTACCTATCTTTAACATTGGGTATGCAGGGACATGCGTTGTATGCGGATGTGTGCGTCGTTTTGCCATGCCCGCCAATTGCATGGGAACGCAACATATTACGTTCCCGTGCGGTCAGCGGGCACGTAAAAATGATTCATGCGGACACATCCGCATACAACATTTGTCCCTGCGTACCCAATGTTAAAGATAGGTACGCAGCACGACGCAGGACGCATGAAGAAGTAGGCGGAGCTTAAGGGAAGAAGTACGCAGCCCTACGCAGACCAGCCAAACGCTAATTTGAACCCGGCCTTAAGCAGGTGGAATTGTACATTATGATGAGCTATTCTACAGCAATGGTCCCATATACTGTTTTTGCACAGGGGCTCTGTTAGGTAAGGGAGACAGCGGACAGGCAGGAATTCGGGAACAGGTAGCAGAGGGCCTGGAGACTGCAGACAGGTAGGAGAGGTCCTCAAGACCGCAGACAGGTAGCAGAGGATCTGAGACTGCAGACAGGTAGCAGAGTTACTGGAGACCACAGACAGATAGCAGACAAACTAAAAGTCTTAATACAAATAAACAGGTCTATGTCTTGATAGGCCTTATATAGGCTTAGGTAGATGATAACATGGGAGCACACTGGGCTATTTGCAAAGCCCGAAGAGCACACAAGAGAGTTTAGCAGACCGTGGTGAAGGGAGCAAAGCCCAGACCTGAGACAGGTGTGTAACAGACTCTTTTCTGTCTGTACTAAACACACTAGTCAAAATAACATATTATGCATTACCCTTCATTACCCGGTCCTTTCCCGCACTGTGGCCAGGGAGCAGGCCACCAGGATGCCAGGGTGCAGGCGCTCCGAGTAACATGGTTCCACCTGCACCTCCACGCCCTCCAGTGGTATCGGGGCGCGGATCGGCAGAGCCACCATCGTCTGCCCCGGAGGAAGCACGAACGGGGGGCCGCCGGCACGATGACCTTGCCCAGTGCCTCACCCTCCTGACACTCCTGGAGCATTCGCACCTCCCGCACAAACCGCTGGAAGACCTGCCCCTGGGCCGTGTGAGAACTCCACTGACTTAGGGTCTCCTGCGTGGAATCGTTGAGGAGTAGATTGCCGAACTCCCGCAGTATATTCATGCCCAAGATGATCGGATGACGGTCGTTAGTCTCTCCTTGGGTTAGGACCAATCCCCGGTGGCTGAGGGATTTACCACACAATGTCATCTGAAGCCACACCACTCCAGCGACAGGTACCTGCAGTTGGTTTGCGGCCACTAGTCGTATCATGGTCCCCCACTGGGGCCTTGCCGCTTCCGGGAAATGCTGCCGGAAGTACGTTGCCGGCATGGTCATTACCTGCGACCCTGTATCCATTAGGCACCGCACAGCACGACCCTCGACTTCGGCCCATACTATTGGGCACTTAGCGACCAGTTCTTTGGGACTTCCACCACCCCTCGTGGTGGCTTTCGGCTCCGAGCGGCGTCCCCCATGCCCGGAGCCCTCTAGTTTAATGTCCGCCGGGGTGGGTATTTCCCACGCCGTGGACACTCCCGTGCGAAGTGGCCCAGTTCTCCACACTCATAACACCGGGGCGGTGAGGCTCGGCCACCCCGGGTATTGCGCGGCCCCCAGGGCCCAGAATTGTAGCCAGGTCGGCCGGGCGCGGGCTCAGTTCGTTTCTTCACTTCACCCAGCTCGCCCCGGATACTCTTCAGTTCTTGTCTCATTTCCTCAATCCATTGAGGTTCTTCGACAACACTTACGGAAGACTCCATGCTCCGGGCCTTCCCCACAGGAGCCGTCATCCCCTGCTTTTGCTCTCGCACCCGGGCCTGACTCCCCACTTCAGAGGCTAAACATGGGTTCACTCGGACCTGTTCCCGCAATGCCTGCTTGATTAGTGGGTCCTGGAGTCCAGTCACTAGCAGGTCACGCAGGGTAATGTCGATGGGCCCTACCCCTATTCTGTCCTTCCTTTCTATGGCGGTGTGTAGCTCCTGGAGGGCGTTCATATACTGGGCGATGGTCTCCCCCTCCATCCGACTGAACAACCAGGTTCTCAACTCCTCCACGTCTGTTGGATCCCCGTGGGTCTCTTCCAGGATCTGTAAGACCCTGGCAAAGGTGTTGCGACGCCCCGGGGGTCTCAACATTACCGACTTCTGGGCTTCCCCATCTAGCGCCATAAGGGCCACCTCAGCCTCTAAATCGGGGGTCATGGGGTGCATGCGGAAAAGGCCCAGCATACGTTCTGTCCAGCTCCACAACAGCGTATCGGAGCCAGAAAACTGGGGCAAGTTACTTAGCATAGCCCCCAGGGAGATGCTGGAGCGGGGACCCCCATCATCAGCAGCGCCCGCAGCCCCACTCTAATTAGGTGCACCGCCGACTGCGCTCGGAGACTGCATCCTGCTGACTACGCCAAATGTACTGTTTGCAGGTACGCAGGATGCAGTGACGAGTCGCGAGACAATTTGGTGCTTTCTATAATAATGTTTATAAGACTAGAGGGAACTTTCCTCCGTCACGGTCTGATCACCAAAAGGGGTAACACGGGTTGCCCTCGCAGGGGCTCTATACAAGCAAACACAAACGGGTAGAACACGACTACTTCCGGCAACAGCCGGTCACTATAGGGCCGCGGTATGGCCGACTACGGGTCCTTAATTATATGGTCAACATAGCTGTCCAGACGTCCCTCGCCGTTCGGGATGGTGGTCTTTCGGCGTAGTAGTTGCTGGGCCCAGTTGCTGAGGCGTTGATGAAGTCTTCGTGCGCTCCGGCACGCTGATGACACTGAAGCCCCACCGGCCCCGGCGGAGTCCTTGGATGGATGGGCCGCAGCCCCCGGCCTGGGGCAAGAGGCAACGATGTGTGGTGGCGAATGACAGGCCACCTGCGCAGCTAACGGCTGCGACGGGGAGTCCGCGGTCAGCAGAGGCCCAGCCCCTGCTGCGGACCGGAGCTGGACAGTGGTGGCCGCCGACGGCGCTGTACTTGCCGCGGCCACTGGTGAGAGCAGGGCAGCTGCGGGTGGTGGGGAAAAGGCCGCAGCCGCGGGCTGGAGCGAGACGGCAGCGGCCGCGGGCGACCGCGGGTAGGCCACAGCCAAGGGCTGAGGTGAGGCGGCAGTGGCCGCGGGTTGAACTGAGGCCGCAGTGGCTGCGGGCTGGAGCGTGGCAGCAAGTCTTTGATGATCGCCTTGGCACCGTCCCTCTGGAGTCTTCTGTGAGCGTCTTCCCTTGCACTGGTCAGTTGCTCTAGCTTTCAGTCGCTCCCACGGTCTCCTGCTGCCTCTCTCCCGGTCTGCTGACTCATCGTCCCGGGAATTCCGCGCCTCCTTTATACTGGTCCCTCCCCCAGCCCATCTGTCTGTCACAACGGTCCGTTCCCGAATTCTGTCCCCCGGGGAGTTTCCACGGAACCCAGATGACAGCTCCCTTGGTTCCGGCCCGGACAATCGATGGGGGCCGTTCCTCCCACATATGTATCACACATAATGTTAAGCGGTGAACAAAAGGGGCGAGACTTGCTTACTGTTTGATGGATAATATACTATATGTGATGTGATTAAGATGAGCTGAGCTGTAGTGTGCTAATTCTGTTGTATTGTGCCAATGCTGTAATAGTGGTGGTGATGTATAGACTATACATTAAGTAGCCTTATTGCACCTAATGCAGGGACAGACACTGACAGCTTGGGGCCCCTGTGCAAGAAATGTGTCTGGGCCCCCTCCTTTTATGGTGACAAAGCTACAGATATGAATGAATGAAATATTCCAGTTGCAGACATGTATTCATTACATATTGGAATGTGTTGAGAAAAATAAAATATAAAAATGATCAATGTAAGTCAAAATTTGAAAGGTCTGGATTTGGAATGATACTCAAAATCAAAGTGGAAAATCAAATTATAGGCTAATCCAACTTCAGTGGAAATGCCTCAAGACAAGGATATGATGCTCAGTAGTGTGTGTGGCCTCCACGTGCCTGTGTAACCTCCCTACGATACCTGGGCATTCTTCTGATGAGGCAGTGGATGTTCTCCTGAGGGATATCCTCCCAGACTTGGATTAAAGCATCAGTCAACTCCTGGACAGTCTGGTATAATGTGGCGTTGGTGGATGGAACAAGACATGAGGTCTCAGATGTGCTCTATTGGATTCAGGTCTGGGGAACGGGCACGACAGTCTATAGCATCAATACCTTCATCATGCAGGAACTGCTAACACACTTCAGCCACATAAGGCCTAGCATTGTTATGTATCAGAAGGAACCCAATACCCACTGCGCCTGCATATAGTCTCACAATGGCTCTGCATGACATCACATAGTCTGCTGCCTGCAATATCCTCCAGCATGACTGGTTTGGCATTTGGTCAGTAATAGTATTACTGACCAAATACCAAACCAGTCATGCTGGAGGATGTTGCAGGCAGCAGACTATGTGATGTCTGTCACATGTGCTCAGTGTGAACCTGCTCTCATCCATGAAGAGCACAGGGGTGTTGAATCTGCCAATCTTGGTATTCTCTGGCAAATACCGATCACCCTGCATGGTGTTGGTCAGTAACACCTGCTTGTGGATGTCATACCACCCTCATGGAGTCTGTTTCTGACAGTTTGAGCAGACACATAGATGTTAGTGGCCTGCTGGAGGTCACTCTACAGTGCTGTGACACTGCTCCTCCTGTTCATCCTTGCACAAAGGTGGAGGTAGCGGTCCTGCTGCTGGGTTGTTGCCCTCCTACTGCACCCTCCACTTCTCCTGGTGTACTGGCCTATCTCCTAGTATCTGCTCCATGCTCTGTACACTGTGATGACAGACACAGCTACCCTACTTGCCACAGTTCACATTGATGTGCCATCCTGGATGAACTTCACTACCTGAGCAACTTCATCACATAATCACCACTATTACAACATTGGCACAATAATAATAATAATAAATTTTATTTTTATAGCGCCGACATATTCCGCAGCACTTTACATTTCAGAGGGGATTTGTACAGACAATAGACATTACAGCATAACAATAATCACATACAGTAGATTATAACAAATACCAAGAGGAGTGAGGGCCCTGCTCGCAAGCTTACAGTCTATGAGGAAAGAGGTAGACACGAAAGGTGGGTGGTAACAGTTGCCCTGATTGTATGGACCAGCCATAATGTTAAGTGTGTAACAGTACAGACACAGAGGGCTAATGGATGCATAAAGCATGTGGGAACATGATGCTGGGAACCTGGTTATGGTAAAATTTTTGGCTCTGCCACACAGGGATAGGTTAGGTTAATGTGTTGAGGCGATAGGCCAGTCTGAATAAATGCGTTTTCAGGACACGCTTAAAATTGTGGGGACTGGGGACTAATCGTATTAACCTGGGAAGTGCATTCCAAAGAATTGGCGCGGCACGTGTAAAGTCTTGGAGACGGGAGTGGGAGGTTCTGACTATTGAGGATACTAACCTCAGGTCATCAGCAGAACGGAGGGCGCGGGTAGGGTGGTATACTGAAACAAGGGAGGAGATGTAGGGTGGTGCTGAGCCATGGAGGGCTTTGTGGGTGAGGGTAATAAGTTTATACTGAATTCTGGAGTGGATGGGTAGCCAGTGTAATGACTGGCACAAGGTAGAGGCATCGGTGTAACGATTGGTGAGGAATATGATCCTGGCTGCAGCATTCAAGACAGATTGG
This sequence comes from Dendrobates tinctorius, assembly GCF_039654945.1. Taxonomy (NCBI): domain Eukaryota; kingdom Metazoa; phylum Chordata; class Amphibia; order Anura; family Dendrobatidae; genus Dendrobates; species Dendrobates tinctorius. The sequence continues at coordinate 435,103 of NW_027362049.1, read as the reverse complement.
AGAGGGGAGAGTTTTGTAAGAGGGAGACCGATTAGAAGAGAGTTACAATAGTCGAGACGAGAATGAATAAGAGAAACAGTAAGAGTTTTTGCAGAGTCAAAAGTAAGAAAAGGTCGAATTCTAGAAATGTTTTTGAGGTGCAGATGACAAGAGCGAGCCAGTGATCGAATGTGGGGGGCAAAGGAAAGCTCGGAATCAAGTATGACCCCAAGACAGCGGGCATGTTGCTGGGGAGTAATAGTGGAACCACAGACGGAAATGGCAATGTCGGGTGTAGGTACATTAGTAGCGGGAGGAAACACAAGGAGTTCAGTCTTTGATAGGTTCAGTTTCAGATATAGTGAGGACATGATATTAGACACAGCGTTTAGACAATCGCCAGTGTTTTCTAGAAAGGCTGGCGTGATGTCAGGAGAAGAAGCGTATAATTGGGTGTCATCAGCATAGAGATGGTACTGGAAACCAAATCTACTGATTGTTTGACCAATAGGGGCAGTGTACAAGGAGAAGAGGAGGGGGCCTAGAACCGATCCTTGAGGGACCCCAACAGTAAGGGGAAGGTGAGAGGAGGAGGAACCGGCAAAAGAAACAGTAAAGGAGCGGTCGGAGAGATAGGAGGAGAACCAGGAGAGAACGGTGTCCTTGAGGCCAATGGAACGGAGCATAGTGAGGAGGAGCTGATGATCCACAGTGTCGAATGCTGCAGAGAGATCCAAGAGAATTAGCATGGAGTAATGACCAGTAATGACCACAATACAACAGAAATACCACACCACAATTCAGCTGTCTGTCTGTCTGATTGTGTCTGATCTTGCATGAATGTGTATGAGAAAACTAGCAAATAGATATGATATAACTGACTTGGCTATGATATAACTGGCTTAGGGGTGTTCCATGTCCAATTAAACCTTGTGCTATGTGTTAAGGCCCTTCATAGAATCATAGAATTGTAGAGTTGGAAGGGACCTCCTGGGCCATCTGGTCCAACCCCCTGCTCAAAGCAGGATTCGCTAAATCATCCCAGTCAGATGTCTGTCCAGCCTCTGTTTGAAGACTTCCATTGAAGGAGAACTCACCACTTCTCGTGGCAGCCTGTTCCACTCATTGATCACTCTAACTGTCAAAAAGTTTTTTCTAATATCTAATCTGTGTCTCCTCCCATTCAGTTTCATCCCATTGCTTCTAGTCTTTCCTTGTGCAAATGAGAATAAAGTTGATCCTTCTACAATGTGACAGCCCTTTAGATATTTGTAGACAGCTATTAAGTCTCCTCTCAGTCTTCTCTTTTGCAAACTAAACATTCCCAAATCCTGCAACCTTTCCTCATAAGACAGGGTTTGCAGACCGGTCACCATTCTGGTCGCTCTTTTCTGAACTTGCCCTTGTACACATTAGACTAACGTCAGACAAATCTTTCCATATTGATGAGGTCAGGTGACATTTTAGTGTTTCTGGGGGTCCCTTAGAGATGATTGTTTGCAGAGATAAGAATCTGACACTCGGTAGAGTATGGGAGAATTGGGTGAGATAGCTGATGGCCCAATGATCAGTTGTATAAGGGGGCTTTAGACATATACAATTGTTTATAAATATATTTATTATGCATATGCTGCAAAAAATCTTTTACATAGCATACAAATGATTGTTGTAGAAGTATTCAGACCATGGTGACTGTGGGAGTCTAAACAGTACTTTTGCCACATAAGAAGACAGAAGTACAGTACTATCAATGGTATTAATTGAGGGCCAGATTCAAGTTTTGCGCTGTAACTTGTTCTACACATGTCTATATAGAAGAAATACAGATGACAAGTCAATTTTGGTTATTCCTTACAGGTATTTTAGGAGAGCTTTTACATAAATAAAGAATTTAGAAAAACAACAAATACTAATTATGGCCATCTGATCCAGGATATGTAGCTAATTGTCATATTAGTCTGTGTAGTATTGTTTGCATTAGTGGTTAATGAGTAATAATTTTGTTAAAATTTATAAATCAGATACACATTTTTTGAATTTAGAAAAATTCCATTAAGTCACTGGAATGTGGAATGTTCTTTGTAAGCAGAGATATGTTTATATATTCTGGGTTGTAAAAAGTGATTTTCAGTCTTTGCAGAGGCATAGTAATAAGAGGTGCAAAGATGGCAGTCATTCATGGGCATAGGTTCCTTAGGGGTTACAAAGCTCACATAAAATACATCAGTAATATATGTTTTGCATTAAAGGAAGGGGTCTTTTTATAAAGTTTGCTTTATGGCCTAGTTTTGTATATAATTCATTCATAGTAGTGGGCAAGATAAAATTTTTAATCCCTGCCTGAAGAATAGGAGTCTAGGTCTAAACATTATAAATATCTTATTGCTGAGCTGATGAATGGGGATTCCAGAAGTCAGATCCCTATTCCTCTAACATATTAACAGTTCATCCCAAGGATAGGCCATCAATAGAAAGAGACAATTTGCATATTTCACAAAGTAGCATTGCGACTTAAAAATCTCCTCACCTTGGCATATCAGACTTTACATGTCACTCTCTACAACGAGAAACGTTACCCCTTGGATCCCGGTTAGACACCTCTCAGCCAGCCAAATCAGAGCTCACACTTTGCACTGACGAGGGTCAGTACCCCGAAACAGAGTGTATGGAAATTGAGATTTTGGTTTTGGCTTTTATCCTAAGTCATGTGACAAGACTCATTAAAGAATCAATATTGACTTCTAGGATTGCTAATTCCTATAGGTGGCACTAGAGTTCTAGTCCTCTTTCTGTCTGAAGATACAATTTGATAATATTAGTGTAACACTTTGTGGTGTAGTGACCACTGTGTCCGCTAGGGGGTGCTGTGTGGGTGTCCCAGGAGAGAAGATGAGTGGCAGGATGCTGAATGATCGTTATGTATCCCAAGGTAGGTGGCCTTGGGATGGAAGCTTGAATATGTGTTGATCAGCAGAGGTACTGCTGAGCTTTTGCTACACTGTGTCAGGGAGAGCTTTCCAGGTAGCTGGTGAGACGGGCGCGACCAGCTACCTACAAATCCACCCAGGGGTGTGTGTTTAAAAACGCCTATAATAAAGACTATGTGAGTGTGCTTGTAGGACCTGTGATGAGGTCATAGCCATGTGATCCAGTGGGCGTGGCTACGGACCATACAAGGTGGCCAGGGTAGGTCACATGAGTGAATACTTGGACCCGGTTGGTCCATATGGAAGGTCTCGTCTGGGCTGACGTGAGACCGAATGAGGAAGATGTGGCTGCCTTCCTAACAGCACGTGTGGACGCTGTGTTTAATGGCTGCAAGTGCCTGAGAGTTCCCAGGGGAGGGAATGGACGTCTGCAGTGTGGTGAAGCAACCATGAGGTGAGATAACTGTGAAGCTAGAGAGCCTGCGTATTGGACATTGCATAACCTGTGTGACTACAGGGTTAACAGAGTGGAGCTCTGTCATGGACGCTATGCTGTTTGATATGAACTTTCTATTGCTTTGGGTTTATGATGTGTTATGAATGAGTCACCGAAGGAGGAAAAAACAAAAATACAAGCTAAGTCCAGAAAACCGGAGAGGTTGGTAGCTATCGGATTGCAGACCCCTGATCCTATCCACAACAACTAACAGTAGCCGTGGGGGGTTCCTACGATGCCCTAGACCCCTCGATCACAGCCGGAGAACTAAATAGGCCTAAAGAAAGAAAGGGGAAATCTAAACTGCCCCAGAGCAGACCCCAAAGCAATAGGCAGCCCCCAACATATAATGACGGTGAAGCAAGATGAAAACACTAACACAGATAGAAAGATAGGTTGAGCAAACGATGGGGCCCAAGCTAACTAAAAAGGACAGGATAGAAAAGCTGCTGTCTGCAATCCGTAAAAAACCCTACCAAAAAATGTCCCAACCGTCTGATAGGAAAAACAGGCCCTGAAGTCGCTAGGACTTCAAAATGACTATATCAGCACTCAGGTAAATTCTGAAGACAGAGCAAAGAGACAAACTGATCAGAGACAAAAATGGAACTCAGCACACCCCCGACCGGGGATGGCTGAACTCCAAAAAACAAGGTAAACAAAACAAAACTAAAAGTTCAATAGCAGAGCAAAAACTTATCTTTGGGAAGCAGGAATCAGACTGGTCTCCAAGAATCCAGCAGAGAAATCACCAGCGACTCAGAAGGGCGTCGGCTGCCTTATATCCAGTCAGAAGTTCCTGTTACCCAGTCATCATCTACAAGATCAGGTGTTTGGTAATCAGCCTCACTACCTTCCTTCACCATAAGAGGGAGTTCATCAGACATCGACGGTGAAGGGGAAAATGAACTCACAACAGTACCTCCCCCTTGAGGAGGGGTCACCGAACCCTCATCCACGCCACCAGGGCGATCAGGATGGGCCCGATGAAAGGCACGAACCAATCTTTCGGCATGAATATCGGATGCAGGGACCCAAGAATTATCCTCCTGGCCATAACCCTTCCATTTAACCAAATACTGGAGTCTCTGTCTAGCCAGGCGAGAATCCAGTATCTTCTCAACCTCATATTCCACATTACCTTCAACCAATACCAGGTCAGGAGGTGCCACCACAGGAACTACTGGCCCAACAAACCTCTTTAACAGAGCCTTATGAAACACGTTATGGATCTTAAATGTAACAGGAAGAGCCAATCGAAAAGAGACTGGATTAAGAATCTCCAAAATCTTGTAAGGTCCAGTAAATCTAGGTTTAAACTTTGGAGAAGCCACCTTCATAGCGATATTCTTTGATGACAACCAAACCATATCACCCACCTTAAACTGGGGACCAATGGTCCTATGCCGGTTGGATAACCGCTGGGCCTTTTCCTGGGAGAGAGACAACTTATCCACCACTTGGTCCCAGATCTGGTGCATTCTCTCCACCACAGTGTCAACACCTTGGCAGGCAGAAGGCTCCACCTGCCCTGAAGAGAATCGAGGATGAAACCCAAAGTTACAAAAAAAAGGTGACATCAAAGTGGCAGAACTAGCTCTATTTAAAGAAAATTCGGCTAATGGCAAAAATGAAACCCAATCATCCTGATCAGCAGAAATAAAACATCTCAAATACGACTCCAAAGTCTGGTTTGTTCTCTCCGTCTGCCCATTGGTCTGATGGTGAAACGCAGAGGAGAAGGACAACTGAATTCCCAGCTTGGAACAGAAAGTCCTCCAAAATCTAGACAAACTGAACTCCTCTGTCAGATACAATGTTCTCAGGAATCCCGTGCAAGCGAACCACCTGTTGCAAAAACAAGGGCACCAACTCTGAGGAAGATGGCAACTTAGGGAGTGGTACAAGATGGACCATCTTAGAGAATCTATCACAAATCACCCAAATAGCAGTCATTCTCTGAGAGACAGGCATATCAGAGATGAAATCCATTGAAATATGGGTTCATGGCCTCCTGGGCACCGGCAAAGGCATCAACAACCCACTAGAGCGAGAACAAGGTTTAGACCGAGAGCAAGTCCCACAGGACTGCACAAAATTCCTGACATCACGAGACAAGGCGGGCCACCAAAAAGACCGACTCACCAAATCTCTAGTAACAAAAATACCTGGATGACCAGCCAATGCAGAGCAATGAACTTCAGACATCACTCTCTTCCTCCACTGGTCAGGAACATACAATTTTCCAATGGGACAACGCTCAGGTTTGTCCTCCTGAAACTCTTCCAGAGCACGTCTCAAATCGGGCAAGATGGCAGAAAGAACTACCCCCTCACCTAAGATGGTAGCAGGCTTGGTCACAACAGGAGAATCCGCAAAGAAACTCCTAGAGAGGGCGTCTGCCTTGACATTCTTAGTGCCCGGAAGAAAAGAGACCACAAAATCAAAACGTGTGAAAAACAAGGCCCACCTAGCCTGTCTAGGATTCAAGCGTTTGGCCGACTCCAGGTAAATCAAATTCTTGTGGTCAGTAAGGACCACGACTTGATGTTTACCTCCCTCCAACCAATGTCTCCACTCCTCAAATGCCCATGTCATGGCTAACAGTTCCCGATTCCCCACATCATAGTTATGTTCGGATGGGGAGAACTTTCGGGAAAAGAAAGCACAGGGATTCATTTTAGATGTTACAGGATCTTTTTGGGACAAAACAGCTCCTGCACCAATCTCAGAAGCGTCCACCTCTACCTGAAACGGGAGTGAGACATCAGGTTGCCGCAAAACCGGAGCAGAAGTGAACCTTCGCTTCAGCTCCTGAAAGGAAGAAACAGCCTCTGGAGACCAATTCAGCACGTCAGCACCCTTCTTAGTCAAATCAGTCAATGGTTTGGCAATACCAGAAAAATTAGCTATAAATTTACGATAAAAATTAGCAAAACCCAAAAACTTCTGGAGGGCCTTCAAAGAAGTGGGCTGAACCCAATCATAAATGGCCTGTACCTTGGCCGGGTCCATTTCAATAGTTGACGGAGACAAAATAAATCCCAAAAATGAAATACTCTGTACACCAAAAAGGCATTTCGATCCCTTGACATACAGGGAATTCTCCCTCAAAATCCAGAACACAGTCCGAACATGTTCCACATGAGAGTCCCAATCCTTGGAAAAGATCAAAATATCATCCAGATAGATGATCAAAAATTTATCCACCAAGTCTCGGAAAATATCATTCATGAAGCACTGGAAGACAGAAGGGGCATTAGTGAGCCCAAAAGGCATCACCAGGTACTCAAAATGTCCCTCCAGAGTAATAAACGCCGTCTTCCATTCATCCCCATGCTTAATGCGAATAAGATTATACGCCCCCCTGAGGTCAAGCTTTGTAAACCAGCAAGCACCTTTAACTCTGGAGAATAGATCAGAAATCAGGGGTAACGGATACTGATATTTAACAGTAATTTTGTTGAGGGAACGATAGTCAATACAAGGCCTTAGTGACCCATCTTTCTTAGCCACGAAAAAAAACCCAGCACCTAAGGGTGAAGAGGATGGTCTAATATGACCCTTCTCCAACGACTCCTTAATATAGGATCGCATAGCCTCGTGCTCGGGTACAGATAAATTGAAAAGTCGACCCTTGGGAAATTTACACCCAGGGCTCAGCTCAATTGCACAGTCATAACTCCTATGAGGAGGCAAAGACGCAGACACATTCTCACTAAATACATCATAAAAATCAGCCAAATAGTCAGGAACATCATGCGACTGTGGAGAAGTGTTGAAAACAGGAGCATCACTAAGGGCACACCGACAACCCCAACTCACCACAGACACAGATTTCCAATCCAAAACTGGATTATAGATTTGCAACCAGGGAAACCCCAGAACAATGGTATTATGCAACACCAAAAATCTGCAATCCTCTTGATGGTCTGGGGCGACCTGCATTACCACCTGGGTCCAAAACTGAGGTTTATTCCTCGTCAAAGGAGTAGCATGAATACCCCTCAAAGTTATAGGCATCCGCAGAGGTGTCATAGGAAATCCACAACGTTTAGCAAAATCCAAGTCCATCAGGTTCAGAGCTGCTCCCGAATCCATAAAAGCCTTAGCGGAAAATGTGGACAGGGAGCAGATCAGAGTAATTGCCAGAAGAAACTTAGGTTGAACACCACCCACAGCAAATGCGTGTGCAAAACGTTTCTCTCGTTTAGGGCAGACAGAAATAATATGCGAGGCATCACCACAGAAGGAACACAGCTTATTACGCCTTCTGAACTCCTGACGTTGCACCCTAGACAAAACTCTATCACATTGCATAGGTTCAGACATTTGTTCAACAGGTGGCAACACCTCTCGTGCGGTTTTGCGTTCACGCAAATGCCGATCAACCTGAATGGCTAATGACATAGACCAGAGGGAACAGGAAATCCCACCATAGTATCTTTTACGGTTTCTGACAAACCCTTCCGAAAGAGAGCTGCCAAGGCACCATCATTCCAGGTAGTAAGGACCGCCCACTTTCGGAATTTTTGACAGTACAACTCTGCAGAATCCCGACCCTGGCTCAATGCCAACAGGGCCTTTTCAGCCTGATCAATAGCATTAGGTTCATCATACAACAACCCCAAGGCTTGAAAAATGCGTTCACATTAGTAAGAATAGGATCATTAGGTTTCAAAGAAAACGCCCAATCCTGGGGATCGCCGCGCAGCAAAGAGATGACAATTTTAACCTGCTGCGCGGAGCTCCCCGACGAGTTAGGCTTCAAGGCAAAAAACAATATACAATTATTCTTAAAATTCAAAAATTTAGACCGATCCCCAAAAAACACATCAGGAGTAGGGATCTTTGGTTCAGAAGCATGTGAATGAGCAATATAGGTGGAAATTCCCCGCACTTCAGCAGTGAGCTGCTCCACACGATCAGACAATTGCTTCATCTCCATTGAGACAGAAAAAAAAATTCCCCCTATGGCCTCAGAGACATAGAGGAAAAAATATACACACAAAAAAAAAAAAATTCTGACAAACTCTTGCGCGACCAGCTACCTACAAATCCACCCAGGGGTGTGTGTTTAAAAATGCCTATAGTAAAGACTATGTGAGTGTGCTTGTAGGACCTGTGATGAGGTCACATCCATGTGATCCGGTGGGTGTGGCTACGGACCATACAAGGTGGCCAGGGTAGGTCACATGAGTGAATACTTGGACCCGGTTGGTCCATATGGAAGGTCTCGTCTGGGCTGATGTGAGACCGAATGAGGAAGATGTGGCTGCCTTCCTAACAGCACGTGTGGACGCTGTGTTCAATGGCTGCAAGTGCCTGAGAGTTCCCAGGGGAGGGAATGGACATCTGCAGTGTGGTGAAGCAACCATGAGGTGAGATAACAGTGAGGCTAGAGAGCCTGCGTATTGGACATTGCATAACCTGCGTGACTACAGGGTTAACAGAGTGGAGCTCTGTCATGGACGCTATGCTGTTTGATATGAACTTTCTATTGCTTTGGGTTTATGATGTGTTATGAATGAGTCACCGAAGGAGGAAAAAACAAAAATACAAGCTAAGTCCAGAAAACCGGAGAGGTTGGTAGCTATCGGATTGCAGACCCCTGATCCTATCCACAACAACTAACAGTAGCCGTGGGGGGTTCCTACGATGCCCTAGACCCCTCGATCACAGCCGGAGAACTAAATAGGCCTAAAGAAAGAAAGGGGAAATCTAAACTGCCCCAGAGCAGACCCCAAAGCAAAAGGCAGCCCCCAACAAATAATGACGGTGAAGCAAGATGAAAACACTAACACAGATAGAAAGTTAGGTTGAGCAAACGATGGGGCCCAAGCTAACTAAAAAGGACAGGATAGAAAAGCTGCTGTCTGCAATCCGTAAAAAACCCTACCAAAAAATGTCCCAACCGTCTGATAGGAAAAACAGGCCCTGAAGTCGCTAGGACTTCAAAATGACTATATCAGCACTCAGGTAAATTCTGAAGACAGAGCAAAGAGACAAACTGATCAGAGACAAAAATGGAACTCAGCACACCCCCGACCGGGGATGGCTGAACTCCAAAAAAGAAGGTAAACAAAACAAAACTAAAAGTTCAATAGCAGAGCAAAAACTTATCTTTGGGAAGCAGGAATCAGACTGGTCTCCAAGAATCCAGCAGAGAAATCACCAGCGACTCAGAAGGACGTCGGCTGCCTTATATCCAGTCAGAAGTTCCTGTTACCCAGTCATCATCTACAAGATCAGGTGTTTGGTAATCAGCCTCACTACCTTCCTTCACCAGAAGAGGGAGTTCATCAGACATCGACGGTGAAGGGGAAAATGAACTCACAACAATGATGCCTGAATAAACTGCATGGACTGTTATTGTTTTATGGAAAACCCGTACCGGATCTGGTTATTTGGCTGCAAAGTGAGTATCCCCAACCTTAAAGACAAGCGCTACCTTACAATTTGTTTAAGGCCACAGGCTCAAAAGGCTACCTCTGGCAGGCTTTGCACAAGCCACTCTGGCAGATTCTACAGAAATCTCGATACCCTTTAATCTCTGTACAGGGATCTGGTATTAAAACAGGACCCCAGTGGATGGCTATTTATGGATGGGCTACTATCCAGAGGTAGGAATAGTTGCCATGCAGGGTCAGAGTTGAGAGGTCACATCAAAGACAAAATCAAGATTTGTAAGACTAGTCAGAAACATAAGCCGAGGTCAAAACACAAAAACACTAAACCAAAAAGGAGCAGAAGACATACACCTAACCTGGACACACAAAGCTATATATGGCAGATTCTAGCAGCAAGGTGGAAGCTTTAGTGGGGTGTGGTGCTCTCCAATAGGCTGAAACAGGGAGCTGATAACTTCAGCTGGACAGCACACACCCATGCTGCCAGACTGGATGGCACCGCATATCCCATCCACTCTAACCTTAGTAGCTGGCCAGAGCTTGCTGTCCAGATCTTCTGGTTCTGACATCCCCTCTATTGCCAGCACCGCCCTCAGAATGAATATGGCGGTGCTTGGCGACAGAAGCAGACGTCGCAGGAGCAGGCTCTTGTGTAGATGTGACATTTAGGTTCAATAAAGGACATACCATGGCATGATAGGGATACTGTCTAAATTCATCTTTAACAAATAAATGTCTACAGAATTGTCATACGATGTCTCATTATGCCATGTGCAATTAAATCAGCCATTTAATGGTGCTATCTTCTGCTGCCATGAAGTCTGTATTTTAGCTGAGACTTATTAGTGTCCATTAGTGCTTTTAAAGGATCAGGCTGGCCCTATAGTTGAGCACTGTACCACGCCACTTTGATAACACCAGTTCACAAATGGTAATGATGTATACTGTAAACCTTTTCACCAATTTTTTTCTAATGAACTGTACATACCATGTAACTGAGGCTTCTGAGTTGAATAATTTTTTTTGTGTGTTTTTTTGTTTAGTTTCACCATTGCAGAGATATTAGCCATCAAATATTTGGTATCTAATGAGTTAATTTTAAGTCCAAGTGGGTGTTATTAGATATTTTTCACTGGGGGCGAGTACTTCTACCTCCTTTATGACACTGAACAAATAATTATAATCCAGACAGCAACATACTGTAGATGTGCCGAAGGACATGTGATGAGGTCATCAGAGTCATATGACCTAAGTCCACAGGTTCTGCCAGCCAGAGTGTGCAGCCTAAATAAGCACTGAAGATATATAACACAGCACGGGAGTGTGGAGCTACTAACGCCAGTTATTATTTCCAAAACTTCTGTGTTGTGTAATATACCTTCAGTGCTTATTTAGGCTGCACATTCTGATAGGCAGGACCTTTGGACTCAGGTCATGTGATGCTGATGACATCAGAGGTCCATCTGCACTTGTATGTTTCAGCCTGATTATGATTGATCACATTATACAGGAGGAAAAGTACATGCCTCAAATGAAAAATATCTATAATAACACCCACTTGGACTTAACTAAAAAGTTAACTCATTAGGTAAACAAAACCTAGAAGAAAAATAATGAACAAATATCCTGCAGTTAATAAACAAATAGTAATAGTACATATAAATAACAAAGGATACTTAGTTGATTATATTTTGATCAAAGAAGCATAAAAGGCATCCCTCAGCAACAAGGTGCTACCTAATGATGATCCTTAACGCTAGTATTTCATTCTGCTATATGCCAGTGGCCTAAAAATACATGAGGGCAGGGCAGGACCTACATCTGACTGTTTCACCCCTGGCCACGGAAAGCTAAATAAATAACATACACTCATCAAGTGCCAACTATTTTGGATATCTCTATGAAGGAGAAGCAAAACTTTAAAAAAAATGTTTTATTCTGATCTGCCACTATTACATTGTGTGTTCGGTTCAAAATGAAAAATTTGGTGAAATATTATCTTTAAATAAGTATGAACATATCCTTGTTGTTTCATAGCAATTACCTTTTGTTTGATTCTTACTGTGTATAGTAATAAGTGACTCAATGACTTTTTCAGTGGGAGGTAAAACATATTAAACTATGTAAGGTAGTAGGCCTAAGTTTGATAACAGCCTTAGGCATTTAATTTGCCACTGCAGTGATTCTGCTGTAAGACCCAGCTAGGTGGCCTCAATGGAGGTATTGGAGTATCGTTAGTTTATATAATGCTACAATCAGTAAAAAGGAAGAACAAAGTATTAAACATAGTAATGTGCAACATTTGGGTATAACATAAAAAGGAGTATCAGTTAAATAATAATATGCTACATTTTCTTCCCTGTTCCAGTGTAGTATGGAATAATATGACACATCAAGTGTGAATTGACAGTATTTAGTCAGGAAAATATGCAATAGTTTTTATTAAGCTCTCTTCATAAAAGAGCAAGGAGCAAGATATCAGGCAGCAGGATTGGTGTTGTATAATATTCCCTGTGGCCAATGGAATCCCTGAAATTGCCTTTTAAGACCAATAATAACTCTGTCTAGTGATGAGCGAGCATGCTCGGTAATGCTCGAGTGGACAAGTGCTTGTGGGCAGGGACGGTACATCTCGCTGATGGCACATTGGGTTAACATAATGGAAGCCGGGACCCAGTCAGGCCTTGGGATGGAACACGTTCTCCCGAAGCCGAGGATTGCGGGCCCTACATCAATCAGGGTTGCCCCCACAGTCTACAACTTCTGCATCTCCTCCTTCACCTCCTCTTCAGCCTACATCTCTGAAATGGCCACATCAGTCACAAGCTGGAAGCACTGCAGCACTGCCTCAGCCAAGCGGCAACAGGCTGTGCTGAAGCTAATATGCTTAGGTGACAAACTGCACAATGCTGAAGAGTTGTGAACAACTCTGAAAGAGCACTCAGATCTGTGTCTGACACCGCTGAACCTACAGCCAGGTATGGTAGTGTGTGACAATGGCCATAACCTGGTGGCGGCTTTGAGGCGAGCTCACACACGTACCATGACTGGCCCATGTGCTTAACCTCATTGTTCAACAGTTTCTCAAAAGCTACCCGGAGCTGCCAGATATGCTAGTGAAAGTATGTCGTCTGTGTGCCCATTTTAGAAGGTCAGCTACAGCTTTAGCCGCCCTTGCCGCGCTTCAGCAGTGTTTGCTTGCAGGTTTTGGCTCACCGACTGTTGTGTGATGTCCCCATGCTTTGGAACGCTACACTGCAGATGTTGGAAAGGATTTGTGAGCAGAAGAGGGCAGTTGTTGACTACCAGCATCAACAAGGCCATCGGTATTCAGTTCAGACTCCACACATAAGACCTCAGTAGTGGACATGGATTTCAGACATATGTACCATCCTCCAAAACTTTGAGGACTCCACCAAGATGGTGAGCGGCCATGACGCCATAATTAGCATCACCATCCCGCTTCTCTGTGTTCTGAAACGCTCTCTGCTCACAAACAAAGAGGATGCATTGCAGGCAGAGCATGATGAGATGAAGCAAGGAACAATACAGGGTGATTACATACAGCCCAGCCTCATCTCATCCCAACGTGGATTCGGTGACAATGAGGAACAGGAGCTAGTTTCATATGCTATAGACGATGCTACAAGCACAACTGTTATAACATCTGTTCAGCATGGATGACCTGAGGACAGGGAGGAGGAAGAGGAGGAGGAGGAGAGCATGGTCATTCATCCTCTTGGTGAGGACACGGAAGTCTTGCCTGTTAGCAGTCTGGCATGCATGGCTGAGTTTATGTTACGCTGCCTTGACCATGACCCTCGCGTTCAGAAAATTTTGGATGACAGTCATTACTTGTTGGTGACACTTCTAGACCCACGCTACAAGAACTTTCAATCTGTTATTCCAGAGGCAGGCAGGTGTGCTAAAATGGTGCAATACCAGAGTTTCTGTGACGGACTCAGCTTCTGCTGAGCCCATTTTCCTTTTTAGAGTGGACCCTCTGGGCCGTGGCAACCACCCACCTAGGGCGAGCTGACCTAGTGAGAACCCACCCCCTGTACAGGGAGTGTCAGGGGCAAGACCAAGGGGGTGAGCCACCACGACTGCTGGGACCAGACGGCCGGCTCAGGGGGACACTACGGGAGTGTCTGACGACCAGGGATAAGAGGTAAGTGCAAGGTATCTTCATTAAGATCTTCAGGATCACATTCAGTGCAAACATGAAAACAAGCAAAAGGTCCATAGCATGGTACGTGCCATGTGGCACGCCTAGGTACAGGTAAAGGCACAATGGCATCAGACTCCGGACCGCTGGCAACGATCGACATGATCAAGGCATCATGCTGCGGACATCAGCTCCGGACATCAGGCCGCAGTCATCCAGCTTACGATCTCTGGCAGCGATCGGCAGGTTCCGGCATCCGGCAGGCAAACCAAGGTTCAGGCAAGGAGGCACGTCAGATATCCAGGCATGGTGCATATTAGGGAACACGCCAAGGTCCAAGGCTAGGTGCAAGGCTAGGTGCGTGTGTAGGGGACACGCCAGGGTTCACAAAACGAGACAGGGTGCGTGTGTAGAGACACGCCAAAGCACAAGGTAAGACAGTGCGTGTGTAGAGACACGCCAAGGCACAAGGTACTAGACAGAGTCCTGCGTGTGCAAAGGGGCATGCCAGGGTCAGGCGAGGCAGAGTCCTGCGCCTGCAGAGAGGCACGCCAGGGTAAGGCGAGGCAGAGTCCTGGGCGTGCAGAGAGGCACACCAGGGTCAGGCGAGGCAGAGTCCTGCGCGTGCAGAGAGGCACGCTAGGGTCAGAGTTCCAGGACAGGGTTAGGGCCTGTGCGTGCAAGAGGGCATGACAGGGGACATGGCAAAGCCTGCACGCACTTTTAAAGAAGCACAGGGAGGTATGCCATGGGCAGGCGAGGCCTACGCGTGCTATAGAGAGCACAGTGCAGAAACAGCGTGAGGTGCAAGGGAGCACAGAGGGCACGGCTGGGGCACTGAATAGCTGATCGGGCTGCGGCACTGACAGACGGCCAAGACTCCAGCGAACCCGACTGAGGCATGGCAGGCGACACAGCTGACACTGACCGACGAGCACGGCTGAGGCACAAGCAGGCGGGCACGGCTAGGGCGGGCTCGGCTGAGGCACAAACAGGAGGCTAGGAAGGCCAGGCGCATGCAAAGAGCACACAAAGAAACAGAGCAAGGGAAGACAAGACGAGAAACAAGGCAGGGCTTAGGCAGAGTACAGAACCAGGAACGGAAGCATAGGCAGAAACACGTAACAAGAACAGAGCTAGCAGCGGAGCGTAGGCCGAAGCACAGAGCCGGGCCAAGGGAGAACCTTGGGACTAGCCTAGAATCGTGCAAGAGAGCATAAAAGGAAAGAGTCTAGCAGCGGAGCGTAGGCCGAAGCCCAGAGCCGGGCCAAGGCAAAGCCTTGGGACTAGACATGAAAAAGAGCACAAAAGGAAAGAAAGGAGGGATGGTGCGTGT
Organism: Dendrobates tinctorius; assembly: GCF_039654945.1. Classification (NCBI taxonomy): domain Eukaryota; kingdom Metazoa; phylum Chordata; class Amphibia; order Anura; family Dendrobatidae; genus Dendrobates; species Dendrobates tinctorius. Next base: position 419,787 of record NW_027362049.1, on the reverse strand, counting down.
GCCAGGGAGCACTACAGAGCACCATAGGAGAGAGCGAGGCAGAGCAAGCAAAGACTGAGACCATAGGGAGGAACAAGGCAGAGCAAGGCAAGGTACGAAACAAGGCATAGCGAAAACAGGCAAGGCAGAGAATAACAGAAGGACTACAAGTCCAAGCAGGACAAGGACGAACATGGCACAACGGACAAACATAAGACAAGGCACGGGACAAGAGATGGAGTACGAGCATGGAGCGTGTGCAGAGATGCACGACAGAGCAGAGTGCAAGGGCACAGAATAGAGGGCGCAACCCCACAGACCAAACAGCCATGCAGAGAAGCAACACAATACTCAGGCCCTGAGCATAGTTAGGGGCGGTCTAATACAGGGCATAGCACCTCCTCTTCCGGGTCAGGACCAGGGGAGAACTTCCTAGTTCAGATGCTCCAGGATCTCAGAGCGCAGTCACATGATCAGGGTTTCAGACATGATGAGATGATCACAGAACCAGACAGTGCAGGATCTTAGGAAACGTCACATGATCAAGGTTTCAGACATGACGAGATGATTGCAGAACCAGACAGTGCAGGATCCTAGGAAAGGTCAGATGATCAGAGTTTCAGACATGACGAGATGATTGCAGAACCAGACAGTGCAGGATCCTAGGAAAGGTCACATGATCAGAGTTTCAGACATGAGGAGATGATTGCAGAACCAGACAGTGCAGGATCTTAGGAAACGTCACATGATCAAGGTTTCAGACATGACGAGATGATTGCAGAACCAGACAGTGCAGGATCCTAGGAAAGACACATGATCAGGGATTCTAGACATGACGAGAAGATCACAGAAGGCAAAGCAGAAACGCAGGCATCTTGCAGCTCAGCAGACATGAGGTGAGTGTGCACACTGCTCTAGGGAACAAGCAGGATAGCAAACATGAGATGCGCGTGCACACTGCTCCAGGGTCATGAGGCAAAACAGACATGGCGGACATAACAGACATGGCGAGCATGACAGTTTTCTTGTTGCGGAATTATTAAAAAAAATTCCCATCTGAAAATTCTTGTGGCAGACGTCACAGTTCATTGGAAAACCAAGGAGTACAGGCAAGAGAGACACAACTCCAATCCAGCAGAGGCAGGGGAACACTGGCAAAGTTCTGGGAGAGTTTTCTCAGACTCTCATATCGCACAGATACTGAGGCGCTGGGTACTCTCATAAGGAGTGCAAAGTTTTGAAAGATGCTGAGGGAGTACCTTGCTGACCGTATCAATGTCCTCTGGGATTCCTCTGTGCCTTATAATTATTGGGTATCCAAGCTGGACATGTGGCATGAACTGGCTCACTAAACCTTGGAGGTCCTGGCTTGCCCTGCCGCTAGCGTTTTGTCAGAGCAGATATTTAATGCCGCTGATGGAATTATAACTGATAAGCGCATCCACCTGTTAACTGAAAATGCTAACAGGCTTCACAGGCTGACTCTTATAAAAAATGAACAAGGTATGGATTGGGCCAGACTTCTCAACAAAACCGAATGATAGCAGCATAACATAAACTCAAATTGAGTGACTTTTTTGGGAGGTCTATTGCCATGCACCTCTTCACACCCACACAGGGGTATATGCTTACTGATTTGACCTCTTTGCTGTAGTCCTGTTCCTTTTGCTCATCCTCATCATTCACCACCACTATACCACCAGGGTATCTGTGATCCGTGATGGAACACCAACATTATTGTTGTAAAGGGTGTTTATGATGCCCGTATACAACATTTTTAGACAGTATCTTGTTATATACCCCCCAGGGTGAAATGTTTGTCAGCCCATACACTTACTGCATGAGCATTGCAAGTATAGGAGACCCACTCCTTTGTAATGTGAACAGATTTTTAGGAGGCCCTCCTCCACGTTTCTTCATCCACCACTATTAGATCACCAGGGTGACCGTGGTCCATGATGCAACACCAACATTATTGTTTTAAAGAGTGTTTATGATACCTGTAAAAAAAATTTTTTAGACAGTATATTGCTGTATCACCCCCAGGGGGAAATGTTTGATAGTCCATACACTTACTGTATGGGCATTACAAGTATAGGAGACCCACTCTTTTGTAATGGGAACAGATTTTTAGGAGGCCCTCCTCCACGTCAGTTCAAAAGGTTATTGGGGTGCGTCCAAATTTGGATCAAGCCTTGCATTCAATGCATATTCAAACAATATGGGAGTACCAAATGAATAATGGGAACTCTGGTTTCATGTGGCCATCCAGGACGTCGGTTCAAAGGGTTATTGAGGTGCGTCCAAATTTGGAGCAGGCCTTGCATTCACTTCATGGACAAATAATATGGGAGTACCAAATGAATAGTGGGATCTTTGGTTTCATGTAGCCATCCAGGACGTCGGTTCAAAGGGTTATTGGGGAGCGTTCAAATTTGGAGCAGGCCTTGCATTCACTTCATGGGCAAACATTATTTGAGTACCAAGTGAATAATGGGAACTTTGGTTTCATGTGGACATCCAGGATGTTGGTTCAAAGGGTTATTGGGGTGCCTCCAAATTTGCAGCAGGCCTTGCATTCACTTCATGGGCAAACATTATCGGAGTACCAAATGAATAATGGGAACTTTGGTTTCATGTGGCCATCCAGGACGTTGGTTCAAAGGGTTATTGGGGTGTGTCAAAATTTGGAGCAGGCCTTGCATTCACACTTCATGGGCAAACATTATGGGAATACCAGATGAATAATGGGAACTTTGGTTTCATGTGGCCATCCAGGACGTCGGTTCAAAGGGTTATTGGGGTGCGTGTAACTTTGGGGCAGGGCAGGCCTTACATTCTATGCATAGTGTGGTGTAGTAACCACTGTGTCCGCTAGGGGGTGCTGTGTGGAGGTCCCAGGGGAAAGGATAAATGGCAGAGTATTGAGTGGCCGTTGTGTATCTCAAAGTGGGTGGCTTTGAGATGGAGATTTGTTTATGTGTGATCAGCAAGGACATTGCTGAGGTACTGCGTTAATATGTGAGGAAGAAGTCTCCAGGTAACTAGAGAGTTGGGGGGCCTGGTTACCTACAAACCCACCCAGGGGCTGTGTTTAAAGCACTGTTGTAAATAGTGTGAAAATGCCTGAAGGACCTGTGATGAGGTTAGAGTCATGTGACCCAATGGGCGTGGCTATGAACGATATAATGTAGCCAGGGTGAGTCACAAGGGGTGAATGCAGGGACCTGGTTGGTCCAGAGCGGAAGGTCCCGTGAGGAGAGTTGTCTCCTGGCTAACAGCCTGTGGAGTGGCTGTGTGTAATGGCTGCCAGCGTCTGAGAGTCCCAGAGGAGAGAGTGGATGTCTGCAGCGTGGAGCAACAGCCATGAGGAAACCCTGACGTGGGGGAGATAATGATGAGGCTGAAGAGCCTGTGTATGCTGCTATGTTTTGTTGGAAAACCTGTGCCGGATGTGATTTGTTCACTGCCTAGCGAGAATCCCCTACTTAAATGACAGCGCTACCTCACATTTGGTGGAGAAAGCTATGGGCATTGTTGTAGCCTTGTTGCTGGGAGCAACGGAAGAGGACTGCAAAGTCGGTTGCTAAGGACAACGCTGAGCCAGGAGGGCTGACGGTTGGGGAAGCCACTGCCCGGCTGTGGTTCTGGAACCGTGGGGCGCCTAGTGAGTAAGGCACTATCTGGATCAGGGAGCCCAGTGCGGCCGTTTCCCCAGGAGAAAGAGACTTATAGGATACCTCTGCGGTAGAGGGGTCCAAGAGCCTGCGCGGTCAGCAGGTGACGGCCATGAAAGTCGTGTGGTACTGACCTGGGTCAGTGGGAAAGACTGTGTTCCTGGAGAGTCAGTGTTGGGAGGATCCCTGGAGTACGTGGTATGACCTTGGACCTGGTGAGGCGTGAGTGTTGGGCAGTCTCAGGTGGAGACGGATGTCCTGAAGAGCACCCGCTGAGCCCCTGGACCTGGTGAGGCCGGTGTGTTGGGAAACCCTGGGAGGAGGGTCGGCTCCCTGAATAGCACCCGGTGCGCCCTGTGTGTTGGACGGTCTCAGGCGGAGACGGTACGTTCTGAATAGCACACAGACAGGACACGTGAGTTTTTGTGTGGTGTGTTTTTTCTTCTTTTCTCAACTCAGCCTGCGGTGGCTCAGTGGGAGTCAAGAAAGTGACAAGCGGCTTCCGGTAACTCGGCGGGGTTACGAAGTGGACAAGCGGCTTCCGGTGGATCAGCGGGTCCACGAAGACGGCGCAGCAGGAGCTGTGGCAGCACCAAAAGGAACTGGTGTGGTGTTGGTGATCAGTGACAGCAGGAGCTGTGGTGGTGCCAACAAGGACTTGTGTGGTATCGTTAAGACATAAACTGTGTTGTCTGAACTGTGGTCTGAGAAGACCGGTATAACGGACATGGGGAGATCCCGAAAGGGGGTGGAGTCCCAGAAAGGGGCGGTGACCCAAATCCGGGTGGTAACCCAGAAAGGGGTGGAGTCCCGGGAGGGGGTGGCAACCCAAAGTGGGGTGGTGGTCCAGAAAGGGGCCAAGTTTGAAGAAATGACAGCACTGGGTGACTCAGTGGGTATGTCTGAAGTACCGCAGTGTGGGTGTATGTCTTGGTCAGAATGTGGGATATCCTTTCCGGATAGTAACGATGGGCCGCAGGTGTGTACCGTGATGCTGTACCAGGAAGGAGTCCCTGGTAAGCTGGACTCAAAGAGTCAGGTGACTTTGACAGGAGCTCCGCTCGTTTTATCCCTGACTGAGAAAAACGTCAGAGTTCGCTGCGTCCACGGGGTCATTGTGAATTATAAGGTGGACAGAGTCCTGATTGAGATGACAAAGGGGGAGTACCAAGGTGGTAGTATGCCACCAAACTTAGTGCATACCTTTGAGAGGCGCTGGGACTTTGTCAAATTTGATGATGTGGGGCAGGAGGATAGAGACGTTTCTACTGTGGGGCTAGCAGACAATGAGACGCTGACGCCCCCTAACGTGGACAGGCCAGACGTAGGGGTGACTGGAGAAAGAATGGCGTCGGACGAATTTACTGACCTGACGTCACATGAAGGGTACCACAGTATGAATGAGAAGGGTGTGGTAAACAAAAAGAGCGGAGCTGACACACGGATAGAGAGTGCCTTGGGAGTTCACCATATGGTGTGGTGTGATTGTGACGTGTTGTTGCCAGTAGCCACCACTAGGACAGAATCTAGTGCTGTGCTGACTGAAACTCGTGACAGGACTGATGGTAACCTGATCGAGAAGATAACGGAAGTAGAAACACGGTCAGAGGGTAACGGGGGCTCGACTGACGGGACTAACACAGGGGTACACTTTGACGATATAAGTAAAGAAATAGTGGTGCAACACATGCTGGCCAAAAGAGAACAAGAGCAGGAGATACAGTTAATAAAAGAGACAGTGAAGGAACATCTCGAATGAGAAAGAGTGATGAGACAAACGGCCGAGCACAGAGTGGAGGAGCTCGAGAAAGAAGTCCTGAAGCTCAGAGGTCACCTGTCAACGTGGCACAGCGTGAACAACACCTTAAGAGAGGATGTGGAAGGGCTTGAGAAAGAAGTCTTGGAGCTCAGAGGTCACCTGTCAATGTGGCAAAATGTGAACAAGACCCTTAGGGAAGAGATGGAACAACTTAGAGGCGTAGTAAAAGGTCTTCTGCGGGAGAGGAGCTTGGACGGAGATGTAGAGCGGCCGGGTCCGAGTGATAACAAGATGGAACTGCCGGAACCCATCTTAACAGAGGGTAATGAAGAAATGAGATCTCCTAAAGTTGGTGAACAAAGAACTGAAGAAATCAGTCACCCGGTCGGGTCAACTGTAGGGAGGGAAGTGTCCGTGGTGAAGCCAGAGCCTCCTGGCCAGGAAAAGAGCAAGGCCACGACCTTCAAGTGAATGATTGATGTACCAGAAGACATGCAAGAAGCCTGTGCTGAGGAAGGTGTGCATGAGGCTTTCAAAGAGGCGGTCAAAGCGTGTAAGGTGCACTGGGCACCTGAGACTCGGCAGTTGGTGACAGTATCAGTCAGAGAAGATACATCAAACCGAGTAGCTGTCTTGAAAGAGATGCATTTGCAGTGTCTCCACGCCAAACAGTTGGTCAGGCAGAGTAATGTGAAGGCTGCTCGACACCTAGTTAGCAAGGGAGGCTATGGATCGGCCTGGTTTGCGGAAAGAGGTGGTTCTGGTACCCAAAGCTCTGATTGGGAGAATCATTGGAAGATCCGGGAAGGTAATGCAAGACCTTGTGAATATCTCCGGTGTGGTGAGGGTGAGGATCCCTCCTGATGATGAAGACCAGATATCCAGTGAAGTGGGTAGGATTCCCATCATGGTGGTTGGCTCCGTGAAGAGCCTGAGAGACTTTCGGATGCTCGTGGAGTATCGAGTGGGGTACCTGCAAGAAATTGAGCAGTTGAGGCTGGACCGCTGGTGAATTAATAAAGAAGTACGGAATACCAGGTGGCGGCCGCCTTCATCCCAAGATGTAAGGACCCGAAGGGTTCCGCCAGGAAGTGACAGGGCAGATGGCCGAAAAATGTCAGCAAGTGGTAGTTCGACTGGCAGGATGTTCCTGTGAGACGCTGAATGGGTCAGATGCAGACCAGACAGTAGGCCCAACTAAGACTGATGACCGCATCAACTGGGAGAGCCGGTCAGTGGGAGAAGGGTCAGGTGACAACGCGCACTGTAAGAGGTTGGTGAATAGACAGTGTCTGATGACGCAGACAGACTGTAACTGGAGGGTCAAAGATCAGGACCGATATTCTGACCGCTGGGGGCGGGGGAGGCCTAACGTAGAGAGGAGGCCGTACGACAGATGGAAAAGGTTCTCTCGACCTATGGGGCAAGGTGTAATGAGTGCCCGGTCTCGAGAGCCTGATGTAATGTTGTGTGTTCAACCCCACAAGTTTGAACAGAGGGGGGAGGTATGTGGTGTATTAACCACTGTGTCCGCTAGGGGGCGCTGTGTGGAGGTCCCAGGGGAAGGGATGAATGGCAGAGTATTGAGTGGCCGTTGTGCATCTCAAAGTGGGTGGCTTTGAGATGGAGATTTGTGTATGTGGATCAGCAAGGACATTGCTGAGGTACTGCGTTAATATGTTAATATGTGAGGGAGAAGTCTCCAGGTAACTAGAGAGTTGGGGGGGTCTGGTTACCTACAAACCCACCCAGGGGCTGTGTTTAAAGCACTGTTGTAAAGAGTGTGAAAATGCCTGAAGGACCTGTGATGAGGTCAGAGTCATGTGACCCAGTGGGCGTGGCTATGAACGATATAATGTGGCCAGGGGGAGTCACAAGGGGTGAATGCAGGGACCTGGTTGGTCCAGAGCGGAAGGTCCCGTGAGGACAGTTGTCTCCTGGCTAACAGCCTGTGGAGTGGCTGTGTGTAATGGCTGCCAGCGTCTGAGAGTGCCAGAGGAGAGAGTGGATGTCTGCAGCGTGGAGCAACAGCCATGAGGAAACCGTGACGTGGGGGAGATAATGATGAGGTTGAAGAGCCTGTGTATGCTGGACATTGCTATCAGAGGGAAACTCTGTAATGGACGCTATGCTGGTGAAATGAACTGTCTGTTGCTGTGATGGTTTATGCTGCATGATAAACCGCATGGACTGCTATGTTTTGTTGGAAAACCTGTCCCGGATGTGATTTGTTCGCTGCCTAGCGAGACCCCCTACTTAAATGACAGCGCTACCTCACAATAGGCAAACAGTGTGGGAGTACTAAATGAATAATGGGAACTTTGGTTTCATGTGGCCATCAAGAATGTCGGTTCAAAAGGTTATTGGGGTGTGTCCAAATTTGGAGCAGGCCTTGCATTCACTTCATGGGCAAACATTATGGGAGTACCAAATGAATAATGGGAACTTCGGTTTCATGTGGCCATCCAGGATGTCGGTTCAAAGGGTTATTGGGGTGTGTCAAAATTTGGAGCAGGCCTTGCATTCACTTCATGGGCAAACATTATGGGAGTATCGAATAAAGGGAACTTTGGTTTCATGTGGCCATCCAGGATGTCTGATCCAAGGGTTATTGGAGTGCTTGTAACTTTGAGGCTGGGCAGGCTATGCATTCCTTGCATAGGCAAACAGTATGGGAGTACCAAATGATTAATGGGAACTCTCATGTGGCCATCCAGGATGTCGGTTCAAATTTTGGGCAGTCCTGCCACTCACTGCATACACAATAACAGTATAAGAGACCCACTGTTTAATAATGGGAACAACAAAGCATAGCCAGCTGATGGCTCTCTAACAATAGTGAGGGCCGACTGCTGGCCCTTTAAGAATAGTAAAGGCCTCCTGATGGCCGTATATGAAATAGCCTTCATGACTTTCAGCGTACCTCCTTCATAAATGAAAAAGGATGTGTCTGATGATGTGTCACACACCACATGGCCAGCTAATGTAAAATGCTACAATGACATTTTCCAGTGAATGCATTTGTCTTGGTTGAAAGCAATGCTAAAGTTGAAAAACGCATCAAAAATGGTACGTGTGAACATAGCCCAAGTGGTGGAGGAACATTTTTGTTTTGGGTTATTTATTTTGCCTTACATATAAATCATTACCCTGGAAAGGATGTTCCTTAGCATATTTCCCAGGAAAATCCAGTTTGTTTTCGTTTCTGTATGTTTTATTGTGCGCCTGTAAAAGTGGCATCACACTCTGACAACATTGTTCACAGCTGTGACCTGAGAGTCAGAAATGCTTCCAGGGGTCTTCCCCATGATATTCCCATGTCATTTGAGCCCTGTTCCCATCGATTTCCAACGTTTTTAGACCCTAAAAAGACCCCGGGGAAGGGAGGTCGCGGCTGGGCTCGTTGCTCAGGTCGAGCACCCAAGTATTTAAATATGCTCTATCCGAGCATTTTAGTGCTCGCCCATCACTAATTCTGTCCAATCATAAGTAATGGGTGTGGCAAGGCTGGGTGAAGGCATAGTTACCAACATTGATGATGGAATACAGATGTTTAAGTACTGTCGCAAGTTCTGCCCAGGGATGACCCTCACCCTACACAGGAACACCCACTTTTGGGTAGGATTTGCATTAACCCTACCCATTTTCATCCAAGGACAGCCCTGAATTAGCTGGGATTGCATCCAAAAAATTGGATGGTCCGGGCAAATTCAGGAATGTAGGCAAGTATGATGGAAACTCCTATTAAAAAATTGTCTCCATAGTGATAGACTTATATAATGAATTGAAAACTTCCACTGACCATACTCAGATTCTACTTGCTTGGAAAATATATGCAAATTACCTCTCTACCAAGAGTAAAAAAAAGTAGCTTAGGCCGGTTTCACACTAGCGCATTTTCAGCGCGCGCACGGCCGGGGGTAGCTCCGCCCCCGATCCGGCTCTCTGCCCGGCGTGCCCGCCCCTTGCCTGTAGCGCCGCCTCCTAGCGGACGGCGGCGCCTGCGATCGGCGCACCCTATCTTTAGCATAGGGTGCGCCGATCGTGCGCAGGTCGTGCGCTAGTTGCGCTTTGACCTGCGCTGCGCACTTTTGACGGTGCGCCGTGCGCGCCAAAATCGAACTTTTCGGATTTTGGCGCGCACGGCGCACCGTCATAAGTGCGCAGCGCAGGTCAAAGCGCAACTAGCGCACGACCTGCGCACGATCGGCGCACCCTATGCTAAAGATAGGGTGCGCCGATCGCAGGCGCCGCCGTCCGCTAGGAGGCGGCGCTACAGGCAAGGGGCGGGCACGCCGGGCAGAGAGCCGGATCGGGGGCGGAGCTACCCCCGGCCGTGCGCGTGCTGAAAATGCGCTAGTGTGAAACCGGCCTCAGTGCCATTTTATAGTCACCCTATAAGTACCTTTTTAGAACCTCCAATAAAGACCTCTCATTGATACAAGTAGCACACTACTTCTCACTGATGAAGGGCAAGAACCCTGAAACAGCAATCTGCAGATGGAGGTTTTTCCATTTGGAGAAGACTCAGATTTGGCTAAATATCTTATGTGATGTGACAAGGCTTGCTAAAGATTTGACGCTGACTTGGGTGGCTTCTTTCAGAAGGCTGTAAGTTTGAAGCTCATTTGCTTTACTGCTGGTAAGGAATGGACCTAAGTGAGTGGTGAAGATGTCTAATGTAGGTGCTAGAATCAGACATGGCAAGTTTCCTATGATACAATCAAGTAGGGTCTATTTAATATCTTCCTTTTCTGACCCATAACCAAAGCTGTATTTTCCATTAGGCACATGGTGACACATACCAGGAACATAGAGTTTCTTATTTATTTATTCTTATAAGAAAGTAGTTGCAGGTAGGAAATATTTGTGCGCACCTGCATGCTAATTAATGTGCATATACTGATGTAGTGACTGTGCATATGTGAGCATGCTTTTAGAAAGTAAGCGTGCCTGTGGGTGCTGGTGAATGTGACTGATTGTTGTGTTTTTATGTTTGCATGTATGTACTAAGTGTTTGTGCCTTTTGGTGTTATAATTGTTAATATTTTCATTACCTTTAAAATGTGATAATTTATTGTGATATATTTAGCTATTTTAATTTGTACGTCAGTATGAAAGTGAGAAATATCCAGAGGTTTGTGCAGAGACATTTACTGTATAGTAGTCAACAAAAATGAGGCGCATTTTATGCGAGTGCCTAGGGTAGCATCAGAGGCATGTAAATAAACATGTTGCCAATACTTCTGGATGTACACAAGTTAGTGCTGCCTGTGGGTGGTTGATCCAGGCCCTCAACCTGTAAGCCATAGGCTGAGTTGTTTGAAAGTCCGAGGAGCACAGTGCCATAACTCATGGGTGTGGGAACTTCAGTTAAGGTTGGTACTTTGCACAGTGACCAGAAAATTGCCCACAGTAAAATTGCCCACAATAAAAATGCCCACACGGAAAATTGCCCACTCGGAAAACTGCCCACATGGAAAACTGCCCACATGGAAAATTGCTCAGCCGGAAAATTGCCCACACAGAAAATTGCCAATTGCATCATCACAAAGTTTCAGATCTTTGATATTTGAGGTGCAAGATGAGGATGTTCACATGATATCTGAAAAATGCCCACAGAAAATTGCCCACAGACATGAATACCCACAGGAAAACAGTAGCGAGTTATAGGTGAGATGCTCTGCAGAACAGAGAATAGCATAGATCTATAGATTAAATGCTCTGCAGCACAGGTGGATAGTATGCAAGTATACGTGAGATGCTCTGCAGGGCAGAAGAATAATATCGAATTATAGGTGAGATGCTCTGCAGGATAGAGAATAGTATAGAATTATAGGTTAAATGCTCTGCAGGACAGGGGGATAGTATACAGATATAGGTGAGATGCTCTGCAGGGCAGGAGAATAATATAGAATTCTAGGTGAGATTCTCTGCAGGACATAGAATAGTATAGAATTATAGGTTAAATGCTCTGCAGGACAGAGGGATAGTATACAGATATAGGTGAGATGCTCTGCAGGGCAGGAGAATAATATAGAATTCTAGGTGAGATGCTCTGCAGGGCAGGAGAATAATATAGAATTCTAGGTGAGATGCTCTGAAAGACAGGGGGATAGTATACAGGTATAGGTGAGATGCTCTGCAGGACAGAGAATAATAAAGAATTCTAGGTGAGATGCTCAGCAGGGCAGGAGAATAATATAGAATTCTAGGTGAGATGCTCTGCAGGGCAGGAGAATAATATAGAATTCTAGGTGAGATGCTCTGAAGGACAGGGGGATAGTATACAGGTATAGGTGAGATGCTCTGCAGGACAGAGAATAATAAAGAATTATGGGTGAGATGCTCTGCAGGGCAGGAGAATGATATAGAATTCTAGTTGAGATGCTCTGCAGGGCAGGAGAATTCTAGGTGAGATGCTCTGCACTCTGCAGGGCAGGAGAATAATATAGAATTCTAGGTGAGATGCTCTGCAGGGCAGGAGAATAATATAGAATTCTAGGTGAGATGCTCTGCAGGACAGGGGGATAGTATACAGGTATAGGTGAGATGCTCTGCAGGACAGAGAATAATATAGAATTATAGGTGAGATGCTCTGCAGGACAGAGAATATTATAGAATTATAGGTTAAATGCTCTGCAGGACAGGGGGATGGTATACTGGTATAGGTGAGATGCTCTGCAGGGCAGGAGAATAATATAGAACTCTAGGTGAGATGTTCTGCAGCACAGAAGCACATTTGCTTCTGCTTTTTGAGGGCAGGAGTCATGATAATGTTCTGTTGATTCTTGAACTACGTTGTCATCTTTTGTTTTGAGAATTGAATGGCACTTTGAGGAGCGATGCAGTCGGCATTGCCAAGTCACCACTGCGTTGCTAGTATGAAATGCAAGATACTCAAACCCCAAGTAAATAACTTTGTTGCTCCTCTGCCTAGAATACTTTAGATCAGGGGTCTCAAACTCAGCAGAGTAAATCTGCCGCACATAAAAAAAAATTAAAGTTGGCGGGTCGCATTCCTTTCAAACTTAATACAGTCACAATTGATAGCGGTATCTAAGGGGTTAAACGGCCGCGATCGGTGCTAATACCGATCGTGGCCGTTCAAATAGGTTGTCAGCTGCGATGTACAGCTTACCTCAGCGGATGATAGTGTCCGCTCTGCATGTGAGATGGCACTATCATCTCGCTGTACACGCACATCCACAGTCAACTGAAAAATCCAGCAATGGGGGGAAGTCATGCCTCCGCTCTCTGCGCGCTGGCGTGATGTCATTACACAGCGCCAGAGGGATGTCATCACGCAGGGCCACAGCCACTACGGAGCGGCGCACTCCTCCTCTCTTCTAGCGTGAGCAGTGGTGTAACTACAAAGTTATGGGCCCTGGTGTGAAGTTTCAAATGGGGCCCCCCCACGCCAAAATACACGCACACCTCGTACACACACATCTCCACTCCGCACACCTCGTACACACGTGGCTCCGCTCCCTACACCTCGTACACACGCGGCTCCACTCCCTACACCTCGTACACATGCGGCTCCACTCTGTACACCTCGTACGTACACGGCTCCGCTCCGTACACCTCGTACATACACGGCTCCGCTCCGTACACCTCGTACACACGAGTCTCCGCTCCGTACACCTCGTACACACGCGGCTCCGCTCCGTACACCTCGTATACATGCGGCTCCGCTCCGTACACCTTGTACACACATGCGGCTCCACTCCGTACACCTTGTACACACACAGATCCGCTCCGTACACCGCGTACACACATGGTTCCACTCCGTACACCTCGTACACACACGGCTCTTCTCTGTACACCTCGTATACACACGGCTCTGCTCCATACACCTTGTACACACACAGCTCTGCTACATCCACCCTGTAAACCCCTCCTGACCCCACACATAAACTTACCAACATCCAGCACCATGGCAACCAGCATAGACACAGACAGCAGCGTCCTGCACACACTGAGGCCCCTGATCATGTGACCCCTGACTCCTCCCCCTCCTGTGACCTCATCACAGCTCATGTGCACACAGAACGGCCATAGCATGCTCCTGAATGCGTGCCTTCCCCCTTCTACCTGCCTCAGGGGGTGAGAATGTGGTGCACCGCGGGCCGCATATGACTGCCTCAGGGGCTGCATGTGGGCCGCGTGTTTGAGACCTCTGCTTTAGATGAACTCAAAATACACTTTTATTGAAAAGAAATTAAAAAATATGGGGATAGAGCTATTAAAGTACATGCTTTAACTAACCAAAACACAATTGGCTGGCACAGTAGGAAAGCCATTGTTCACTGGGGTTGTACCAAAAGGAATGACAGGATTGCCAATTGGAAACAATGGGGGTGGGGGAGCGCTGGAAGGAACATGTGAAATAATGTCAACAAGGAAACCCAGTTGACAAAAGCAGGGAGCTGCTGGCAGAGATAGTTGTTCCTAGAAGCCCAGAAGGCACAGCAGAAAGGTGAAATTCTGCCACTTGTACCACCTTGTGTACTTGCTGAAAATGTATGTTTTTGCAGTAGTGTAACTGGAGTCCGATGGGCCCCATTGCCAAATTTGTACCTACCCCCCACCATACACCTTGTACACACCTGGCTCCGCTCCGTACACCTTGTACACACCTGGCTCTGCTCTGTACACCTTGTACACACGAAGCTCCTCACACCCCGTACACACGCAGCTCCGCTCCATACACCTCGTACACATACGGCTCCGCTCAATACACCTTGCACACACGGCTCCGCTCCGTACACACACATGGCTCTGCTCCGTACACCTTGTACACACACACGGCTCCGCTCACAACATACACACGCAGCTCCGCTCCTCCGCTCTGTGCACCTCAAACACACACGGCTCTGCTACATCCACCCTGTAAACCCCTCCTGACCCCACACATAAACTTTACTTCATCCAGCAGTGCACCATGACAACCATCACAGTAGAGCCCTGCAGCCACTGAAGCCCCTGATCATGTGACTCCTGACTCCGCCCCTCCTGTGACCTCATCACAGGTCCTGTGCACACAGAATAGCCCAGGAAGACATTGCTGGCTATGAGGTGGGGGGCCGACTGCTGGCACTGGGGCCCCCCACCGCCTTCTCAGGGGCCCGTAGCTGCCCCCTCTGCCCCCCGTAGCTACGCTACTGACCTCAGCCCTCACTCTGCTGCCTCCTGCAGCGCTGCTCGTCTCTCCTCTGCTCTCCTCCTTGCAGCGCTCCACATGGCTAATTTGAATTGAATAATTAGCCATGGGGGTGCAGGAGTCTGGAGGGGCCCCCTCTCCCCTGGGGCCCCGTTCATTTAACCGGCTGCACGGGCGGTAGGTCCGCCCCTGCCTTGCACATCAAAAATCATAGATCTTAAACTTTGTGATGCTGCAATTGGCAATTTTCTGTGTGGGCAATTTTCTGTGTGGGCAATTTTCCGCGTGGGCAATTTTTCCTGTGGGCATTTTTCCTGTGGGCCATTTTCCTATGAGCATTTTTCCTGTGGGCATTTTTCAGGGAACCACTTTGCACACGTTTCACTTTCTCATGTTTTGAGTGCATACACCTCTATTTGCCTAGCCTTCTGGCCAAGTCAATATGAGAAAAATTAATAATTCCAGCTGGAGATATCACACAATATGCATCTTTATTTTTTATGTTCCTTGTGTGTTCAATCTCCATGTTTGTTAGTCATAAGGGCTATTCTGGTCGAGGACCTTTATGGGATGTCCATTCTGAGATTCATTGGTTGGGTGTGCACCTATCAGGTTCTTTGTACAACTACTTTAGGAGGTTGACAGTCCTCAACTGTGGCTCTATGCCTAAATGAAGGGAGGCTGCCTGTCCTCATCCCTTGCTGGTTCAGAAAGATGAGTTTGTTGGCGTCCTTCTACTTTCGGAAAGGGTTTTCAATATATATCACTTCCTTTTACACTTTATGGTGTGGTATGCTGCACTTTTTTGCACTTGGGTGAAGAAAGTTACTATCTTCAGCTTTCAGTCCAAAAAGTATGAAAATTGCTTTCCTTAAATTGGCTTCCAAGTGTGCCTGTATTAATACCGTAAGCAAATATTGTAAACACGTGCATGAAAAACTATGTGTATGTCTGTGTATGGGTCTGTGTGTTGAAATTATCATGTTGTATTTCTTAACTAAAGTATTTGAATAAAATACAAATTATACATAAACAAAAGTAACTAAAGATAACATAAAGCAGAGTGGAAGGAAGTAGGGCAAAGGTAGAAAAAACAGAGTAGGAGGATAATTAATAAAATTGGAGACCATAAAAGCTGCAGGAGGAACAAAACAGATAGTAAACATGAAGCGGAGGCCAAAGGAAGGGCAGTAAAGGAGATGCAGAGTATAAAAGGGAGGACTAGAATAATAACTAACATGAACCCGTAAGGAAGGGAAAGAAATTTCATGGAAATTGAAAGGGTAAGTTGTAGAGTCTGGAGGATAATTGTTGTTTTTTCAGGAAAAAAAGAAGAATAAGCAACAAGTAAAAAGTCAAATTTACCCCAGAGATCAGAAGAAGTATGAAAATGTTCAATAAGGCACCAGGATCTGAGAAATGATTGTACAGGTTTTGCTGTAGTCTCTTAGCAGTGTGAGAAAGGAGAGCACATTAATCATCAAGTCATGTGTGACCATAGGTATCAGTAACTTTAATTATATGTTCTGTTATGTGCCATTGGCCCAGCATGTTACGGCTTAGTGTTACTAGATACTCCCAGCGCAGAAGGCTTTACAAGACAAATATGACTGAATGAAAGAGGAGAGTTGTGTGTGGCCTGGGAACACAGAGCAAGGTCAAGTCTGAAGGAGAATGAGGGAGAAGCCAAGGAAGAAAGGGGGAGGCAAAGAAAAAAATAGAAAACAAGAGGGGACAAATGGTAGAGGGATCACAAAGAAGAGGCTGCAAGATAGCAAATAAATGAGAACAGGTTACTGCAGCCGAAGAAGTGGATGCATGGATTAAGCAAAATTAACAGAGGAAGGAGAGACCTTTGCTTCTAGGTAAGTCAATTCCCAGGAGCTGGAAGATCTAAAGGTGCAATAGGAAGAAGCACTGGCGGACTCAGACAGAAAAGGGCGCCTGTGTAAGAACAATGTAAGGGCCCTTTGTAGCCCAAGAACCCAATATAATGTACAGTTGCACCTGTATGGAGGTAGAAATGGGCCCCCTTACCTCTCGGGCCCCTGTGCGGCCACACAGGTTGCACCAATGATAACTCCTGGGAGGATGGAGAACTAGATAGAAAAATAATAGATAAAATATGCACCTCATAAAGAGAAAAGTTACCAATTACTACAGAGCGCCAAGACATTCCATGGCTACGAATGTTGTGCCTGGGGGACCACAGTTTTATTTCCAGATCTCCCACCTATCTGAATCTAAGGTGGATTTGGGGTGTACGACACAGCTACAGTAACCACATGAAAAGATACACTGGCAATAGATGAAGGGGCAGGAAAAATAGAGAATAGAGCAAGGGATAGGAGGAGGCAACAAGGATAAGAAAATAAGAGGGTGGTGGAGAAGCGGGCGTATAGAATGAAGCGAAAAAAAGGCACGAAGAAAGAGTTAAGAAACAGAAGAAGGTAAAAAGGGGAGGGAAGAAGGCTGGGATTGAAAAAGAGAGAAGGAGAGAAGAGGAGGGGGAAGAGGAGGGACAGGAGATTTGCTCCCTGCCTCAGAATTCTGACAATGCCATGAAATATCTTACTTTTGATCAGTTTATTTCTGGGCTGAGATTCTCACACACACATACACACAGCAGCAATGGACTGAGCTCAGAGGTCTGACAATTAGACAGCCCTCTGAACAGACAACCCACATCCCCCCTCCTTTATACATCCTGATCTCTGCAGGGGGCTCTGATTCCTGCCTGGGGCTGTGTGTGATTCCATCCTGACGGGTCCATGGAGAAAGTCCAAGGGGAGAATGAGACAGAGCGATGGGAGAGACCGGAGGAGATAACGGAGAGCGAGAGGGACATCATCAAGGACACCTGGGCACGCTTGTACACCAACTGCGAGGACGTTGGGGTCTCTATATTGATAAGGTAATATCAGAATGCATGCTACTTGTGCTGAGGACATGGCATTTCTCAGTGAGCTATTATCTCACACAAACATAGCAAATGGAAATCACTAAGCGTCAGAATTCTTGTAGGAGAGGGAAATCCCTCCATGTGTCACCATGACCCTCTGCCAGAGCACCTGTGTACAGTCTGTTGGTAGCACATGCACAGAGCTCTACCTGCTAGTGCCACATACAGTGCTAGGTGCACAGTGACAAGGGCTTCCCCATTAGGATTCTTTAAAGAAGCACTAACCCTGAAGTCGTCAGCTTAGAAAAGTCCAGCCGATAAGTCATTCATAAATATGTAAGTTACGATCCATGACCAAGTCCTGTAGGACATCATACAGGTTTTTGTACAGTGCATGTGCCACCGTCCATTGCGTCTTGAAAAATTTATTTTGTAAGGTTTCTGAATGAATATATGAGAAAAAATTCACATACACCTCTACATACAGTATAACTGCAATAGGATAGACATAGACCTGTTGAAGTCTAAAGTCTAATGGTCTCATATTGCACATCCATGTAACACATATCTGTAATACTGCTTGTACATGGTTTTGTACAAGGGAATCTGTCACCTCATTTTGGCCTATTAGTTGCGGCCACCGCCATCAGGGGCTTATCTACAGCATTCTGTAATGCTGTATATAAGCCCCCGATGTAACCTGAAAGATAAGAAAAACAAGTTAGATTATACTCACCTGGGGGGTCCGGTCCGATGGGTGTCGCGGTCCAGTCCGGCGCCTCCCATCTTCTAGGGATGACATCCTCCTCCTTACTTCTGCCCCGGCTCCTGCGCAGGCGTACTATATCTGCCCTATTGAGGGCAGAGTAAGGTACAGCGAGATCGCTGTGTGTGACGGGGATCAGCGACCGGCCCCCCTGCCGTGTATCGCTGATCGTGTTCGATCATCCTGGGCCATTTTTTGATCGCTGGTCTCCCGCTGGCCAGCACCCATCGCTGCGTGTGGCAGCGAGAGACCAGCAATCAGCGACGCTGGATGCTGGTTTATAATGTAACCATCGGGTATCCAGGAGCCGCAGCTCTTGGATACCCGCTGTTTACCTTGGATGCTGGTTTCCAAGGTAAACAGCGGGTATCTAGGAGCCGCGCGGCTCTTAGATACCCGATGTTTACCTTGGAAACCAGCGAGTACGCCGGATTCCAAGGTAAACAGCGGGTATCTAAGAGCCGCCGCTCCTGGATACCCGCTATTTACATTAGAAACCAGCTTGCTTGCTGGTCCTGATCGCTGGAGGGTCTGTCTATGTGACAGCTCACCAGCGATCAGCCCAACGATGTCCCAGCGATCCCATCCATGTCGGATCGTTGGTGGGATCGCTGGGACATCGTTATGTGTAATGGGGCCTTTAAACTGAGGAGTAAAGTAGGTGAATGATTTAGGATGGGTTCTGAGATTCTGATGTCACAGTTTCCCCAGGGAGCTAGCTCTGTGATTTGTGTTTATGTTCAATTTTCTATTTTTTACTATTCCCTGTGCTGAGCTTGGCATCATACAGCGCAGAATGGAGGATTCTGGGAATGTCACTTTTCCATGCAGTTTTAGGGTCGACAATGATGGCGTATGCCCTACAAACCGACATCTCAAAGAACACGGTTCACTGATTAAGATTAGAGGTTTTGATTAGTTCATGAAGTTGACACCATAGGACCATCTTTTGGATGCGTCTATGTAAACACTGAATTCAATTGTTTCTGTACTATTTTAACTTATCCTGAGTATATCACAGACAGACGTGTCCTTCCTCAAGGGGATTTGCCTAGAAACCCAAGCTTCATCAGAAATCCCACAGTCATGGTGAATAAATAATTATGATGTACAGGTTTTTCATTGCATAATAGGCTCATATGCCGGGTTGTAACAAGTAACCATGGGGTGCCATAACAAAGCTTGGAGTATCGCCCCACACTACCATTATCAGCTTCACTGGTGAGCTGAGAACATGAAAAGCATATGTGGCTTCTGTAATGTACAAATTAATGCACACAGCACAGAACAGTGATAATGCTCAGAATGAAATCACACTGCGAGGATAATCTACTGATACACAATAATGTCACAGGACAGGTATTATATAGAGTGATGTCACAGCACAGGGTTAATAACACATTGCTGTCACAGGACAGGAATAATAAACATTGATGTCACAGCAAAGGGATAATAAGCACAGTTACGTCAGAGAACAGGTATAATAGACCCTGTGATGTCACAGGAAAGAGATAATAGACACAGTGATGCCAGAGTACAGAGATAATAAACATAGTAAAGTCATAGCAAAGGGATAATAAACACAGTGATGTTTAAGCACAGGGATAATAATCATAGGGAGGTCACTGCAAAGGTGTAATAAACACAGTGATGTCGTAGCACATGGACAAGAAACAAAGTGATGTCACAGGACATGGATAAGAAATGCAGTGATGTAATAGCACAGGGCTAGTAAACACAGTGATGTCACAGCTCAGTTATAATAAAAAAAAGGACTAACATACACAGTGATCTCAGCGCTACAGGGATAATAGGCATGTTTCCTTGTACTAACGACAATAGAAAATTACAGTGACTAAAAGGGAAAGAGAAGCAGATTGAAGATGGGACAAATAAATAAAAGAGAAAACTGATTCAAGAAAATGAGTAGGCTTTTGTTGCATATATAGGAGTAAAGATAGTAAAGCATGCCAATGCTACATAGAGGAAGAAGTTGTGCAGTTTCCCTTCTGTGCATGTAATTTATTATTAGCCACATAGATATATCCAAATAGGATGTGAGAAACTGATTATTTACAAAGCAGAACCATTATTCTTGTTATTTTTTCACCTAAGCCACAGATACAGCTAAACAGCTTGATGGTGTGAGGATTGGAAGAAGCAGCTCCTCATATTTCAATTTCTTGAACCCCTGATGGTGCACATAATTCTCAGGACTAAAAGAGAATGGTATTGCCACAAATACACCGTATCGCATTGCAATAGCATGTCATGGCGAATGCACAATGATTTATTACAACAACACAAAGTTGCCTTGTAGTTTTTTTCTTAAAATAAGGTCTAGTATAGACCTGAAATGCTTTGAAAAATAAACTGACTATCATTTACATTGTAGTTTCTTGTAAAGACTCATTCTTATCCATGGACATCCCGGCACACCTCTGTTCAATGACAAAAAGTAATGGTTTTTCAGAATTATATAATACACACGTTTTAAGCTGAATGGTGCATTGTGAAAATTTTATACTCAGTGCATACACCCCACGGTTTGTTTAGCACATGGGCGGGCATGTTTGTACTTGAGAAAAACCACTACACAGTGTATGGAGCTGTAGTATGTTTCACTTCTGTCTGATGAGGGATATGTGCACAGCTGAACATGGGGGTGATAGGAGTCAGACCCCAAAACAGTCTGATATTGATGACCTATCCAGTGGACATAACAGATATCCCCCATTTTACTGTAATCCTGTCACTATATTCATGAACTAGAAAACTAAAAGGGGTTTTCTGTTTTCATGCAAGTTGTGTACCTGAGTGCAGTTTGCTGGAAAACTCACCCTCCCCAGGTCCAGCGCTGAGTCTCCACCATTATTTCTGGTGTGTTCTATGGTCTGTAGAGCTGACGTCATGTTGACGATGCTACAGCTAATCAATGAGCTCAGTTGTTTTGCTCATGTAGATCATAAAAGTTACTGAGCTCAGTGATAGGCTGACCCCTTTAAATCCCTTTAAGCCACCCTTTAAATATTAGATACTTGTCAGCCATAGCGAACAGCATTCTCTCCAGACAACCCCTACAAAGGATCATTCGGTAAGTAAATGAATACATTACCAAAGCCATAATATATCAGCAGATTGGGCATCAATACTTAAAAAAAATCACCAGAACCATGATCAATAAATGAATATGTTATCAGAATCGCCATCTGTACACAAGCAGAAAATCAGAACAAAACTCACTACATGAATTTAGCAACAGAACCATCATTAGTACAGCACCAAAACCATTATGAGCACATGAATATAACACCAAAACCATTATCAATACATGAATACAGCACCAGAACCACCATCAGTACATAAATACAACAATAGAACCACCATGAGTACATAAATACAGAACCATTATTAGTATGAGTGCAGAGAACCACTATCAGTAAATTATTACATCAAAAGAACCTTCCTAAGTACATAAATACACCATCAAGTACCCCAATTACTAACTAATAATTTTACTTAGATAGCGCCAACATATTCTGCAGCACATTTTCAATTAAGCTGGGATATGTACAGTCAATAAAGACAATACAAAGTAGCACATAGGTCAACAGTTACAGGAGGAAATAGACAAGACACAATAGGTGCTTGGCATGTATGGTCCAGCCATCATTATAATAAATAGGGCATTTCAAATATGCTGCATGATCCAGTCATCAGCTAGTATTTGTCTAAGTACAGTTACCAAGTGCTATTGGGTGCATGGAGGATGTGGAGATAGATGAATTGGAAGCCCCAGATTTGTAGGAAAGTATAACAAGAGAAAGTAGGGAAGAGCTAGATTAATGAAGTGAAGTGATAGACTTATTTAAAAAGATATGTTTTTAAAACACACCAAAAAATGTGAGTGCTCGGTATTAGTCAGATTGTCTGGGGTAGTGCATTCCTGAAAACTGGTGCAGCACAAGAGAAGACTTGGAGACAGAGGTGCAAGGTTCAGATTATGGAGGATGTTAGTTTAGATCAGTTGCAGAATACTGTAGAGAGCACGGGTATGGTGATAGACAGAGATGAGTGAGGAGATGTAGGGTGGTGCAGAACTGTGGAGAGCTTTGAGGGTGAGGTAGATACATTTGTATTGTATTATGTATTGAATGGACAATCAGTACATTGACTAGCACAAAGTGGAGGCATCAGTGACATGGCTGGATATAAATATGACCCCAGCTGCCACATTCAGGACAGATTGGAGAGGAGAAAGTTTGGTTAGAGTGAGACCAATCAGTAGTTACTTGCAGTAGTCTAGATGAGAATGAATGAGAATGACAGTAAAAGGTTTTCCAGTTTCAAAGGTGAGAAAAGGTCAGATTCTAGAGATGTTTTTAAAGGGATCATGTCACCTGTTTTGGCCGAGATAAGATGCGGCCACTGCCTTTCAGGGCTTATCTACAGCATTCTATATTGCTTTTCCAGCGCCTGCAAACTGCAGTACTTTGCTCTGCCCTTAACAGGGCACGATGCTAGGGAGCGATGAAGCAAGCAGGAGGGCAGCGTCGCAAGAAGATGGGAGGCACCGGACCTTGACCTGCGACACCCATTAGACCGGACCGCACCAGATCCCCCCGGGTGAGTATAATAAAACTTATTTTTCAGGTCGGACCGGTGGTTTATCTACAGCATTATAGAATGCTGTAGATAAGCCCTGAAAAGCGGTGGCAGTATCTTATAGCTGCCAAAACAGGTGACAGGTTCCCTTTAAGATGCAGGTACCATGGGCGAGTGAGCAATTAATTATAGGGAGTAAAGGAAAATTCTGTCGCAAATATGACTCTATGACGGAAAGCATGAATGCAGCACCAGAATCATCATCACTACTTGAATACATAAGCAGAACCATTATCAGTTTAGGAATACATCAACAAGAACCAACATTAGTACATGAATACAGCATCAGAACCACCGTCAATAAAAGAATACAGCACCGGAACAACTATCAATACATGAACACATCACCAGAGCAACATTAGTATAGGAATACAGTACCAGAACCATTAACAGTATATGAATACAGCTCGAGAACCATCCTCAGTACATGAATACAGTTCTAGAACTGCCATTAGTACAGGAATGCAGACTCAAAATCATCTTCTGTACATGAATAAACATGAATAAATGACCAGAACCACCATTAGTATATGAATGTATAACCAGAACAACCATCTGTACATGAGTTAAGCATCAGAATCATCAACAGTATTGAATAAATCACCAAAACCGCAATATATACAGGAAAACAGCACCAGAATCACTATCAGTACACAAATACAGCACTAGAACCACCATCAGTACATTACTTCAGCACCGGAATCGCCATGAGTCCATGAATACAGTTGTGGCCATAAGTATTGACACCCCTGCAATTTTGTCAGATAATACTCAGTTTCTTCCTGAAAATGATTGCAAACACAAATTCTTTGGTATTATTATCTTCATTTAATTTGTCTTAAATGAAAAAACAAAAAGAATTGTCCTAAAGCCAAATTGGATATAATTCCACACCAAACATAAAAAAGAGGGTGGACAAAAGTATTGGCACTGTTCGAAAAATCATGTGATGCTTCTCTAATTTGTGTAATTAACAGCACCTGTAACTTACCTGTGGCACCTAACAGGTGTTGGCAACAACTAAATCACACTTGCAGCCAGTTGACATGGATTAAAGTTGACTCAACCTCTGTCCTGTGTCCTTGTGTGTACCACATTGAGCATGGAGAAAAGAAAGAAGACCAAAGAACTGTCTGAGGACTTGAGAAACCAAATTGTGAGGAAGCATGAGCAATCTCAAGGCTACAAGTCCATTTCCAAAGACCTGAATGTTCTTGTGTCTACCGTGCGCAGTGTCATCAAGAAGTTTAAAGCCCATGGCACTGTGGCTAACCTCCCTAGATGTGGACGGAAAAGAAAAATTGACAAGAGATTTCAACGCAAGATTGTGCAGATGTTGGTTAAAGAACCTCGACTAACATCCAAACAAGTTCAAGCTGCCCTGCAGTCCGAAGGTACAACAGTGTCAACCCATACTAACCGTCGGCTTCTGAATGAAAAGGGACTGTATGGTAGGAGACCCAGGAAGACCCCACTTCTTACCCCGAGACATAAAAAAACACGGTCCCTACAGTCAAACATGGCGGAGGTTCCCTGATGTTTTGGGGTTGCTTTGCTGCCTCTGGGACTGGACTGCTTGACCGTGTGCATGGCATTATGAAGTCTGAAGACTACCAACAAATTTTGCAGCATAATGTAGGGCCCAGTGTGAGAAAGCTGGGCCTCCCTCAGAGGTCATGGGTCTTCCAGCAGGACAATGACCCAAAACACACTTCAAAAAGCACTAGAAAATGGTTTGAGAGAAAGCACTGGAGACTTCTAAGGTGACCAGCAATGAGTCCAGACCTGAATCCCATAGAACACCTGTGGAGAGATCTAAAAATTGCAGTTTGGAGAAGGCACCCTTCAAATATCAGGGACCTGGAGCAGTTTGCCAAAGAAGAATGGTCTAAAATTCCAGCAGAGCATTGTAAGTAACTCATTGATGGTTACCGGAAGCGGTTTGTCGCAGTTATTTTGGATAAAGGTTGTGCAACCAAGTATTAGGCTGAGGGTGCCAATACTTTTGTCTACCCCATTTTTGGAGTTTTGTGCGAAATGATCAAAGTTTTGCTTTTTGCTTCATTCTCTTTTGTGTTTTTTCATTTAAGACAAATTAAATGAAGGTAATAATACCAAAGAATTTGTGTTTGCAATCATTTTCAGGAAGAAACTGAGTATTATCTGACAAAATTGCAGGGGTGTCAATACTTTTGGCCACAACTGTACATCACCAGTACCACTAGCAGTGCATGAATTCAGCACCAGAACCCCCCTCAATACAGCATCAGGACCACCATCAGTACTTGAATACCTCATCAGTACTACTATCAGTACAGGAATACAGGAACAGAACTGACATCAGTACAGGAATACAGCACCAGGACCAACATCAGTATATGAATACATGACTACAGCAACAAACTTAGATTAGTGATAGTTTTCAAAGTCATGCCACCCTATCATATCATTTGTATAACATGAACCTTTAATTCCCAGTTTGTCCTTAATAATGGTAAGGAGATGCTAGGAGTTGTTAACCGTCAACCAAACAGTTGACCCACTCCTCAGTATCTTCCCACGCTATCCCCCATGCTGATCCCTCTCCACACTGACTCACTCCACTCTGTCCCCAATGCTGAACTCTCTTCTCTGCCCCCTCTCCACACAGAAAATTAAGCAGCATTAAAAATTGAACTATTATCTGCTCCAATAGGGAGTGCTCATGTATGTCACAGTCCCCAGTACATCTATATCGTTCCTCCTCCATATATGAACCCATCTTGCTGTACATTACATCTCTCCGCTATAGTCAGCTTATGCTCAGTATATCACTTCTCTTATCTATAGTTGCATGTAAAAGTTTGGGCACCCCTGGTCAAAACTACTGTTATTATGAACAGTTAAGAAAGTTGAAGAGGACATTATCTTTAAAAGGGTTAAAGTTAAATATGACACATTTCCTTTGAATTTTAGACAAAAAATGTATATATTTTCAGCTTTTACATTTTAAAAATAGCAAATATATACCTACCTGGTAGCCACCTACCTTTTGCAAGTATCACAGTTTGTAAACACTTTTTGCAGCCAGCCAAGAGTGTTTTAATTCTTGGTTGAGGGATTTTCATCCATTCTTCCTTGGAAAATTTGCCCAATTCAGTGAGAATCCTGGGTCGTCTTGCATGCACTTCTATCTTGAGGTCTAGCCACAGATTTTCAATGATGTTCAAATCAGGGGACTGTGAGGGCCATTGAGAAACCTTCAGCTTGCGCCTTTTGAGGTCATCTATTGTAGATTTTGACGAGTGTTTAGAATCATTATCCATTTGTAGAAGCCATCCTGTTTTCAACTTCAACTTTTTTACAGATGGTGTTATGTTTGCATTAAAAATTTGTTTAAATTCAACTGATTCCATTCTTCCCTCTACCCATGAAATGTTTCCTGTGCCATAGGCTGCGACACAACCCCAAAGCATGATTGATCCACCTCCATGCTTTATGATTGGCGAGATATTCTTTTCCTGAAATTCCGTGCCCTTCTTTCTCCTCACATACTGTATCTTTGATGATTGTGCCCAAAGAATTTTACAAAAATACAAAAAAGAATAAACAGGACAATATCAGTATAAATATATAATAGATTATGAGTCTAACATCCAATAAAACATCAAGTTATAGGAAGTAAAAGGAGGGAAAGGAACATTTTAAGCCATCAATATTCCAATTATGAGGTTACTAAAATCCAATGGAAACCATACATAGTGCAGCCAGGCGCGGACCAATGCAGAGAACAGTCAGTAAAGAGAAGAAAAGCATCGGAGAAAAGGGTGGGTCACATCAGTCAGATGAAAGGCGGTAGGCATCGGATTCCTGGAATTCAATCCAGTCTCTCCAAGTCTCACAGTATCTAACAGTCAGTGAGGGATTGCGCAATCAAATGTTCCATACTATTTAGAAGGGCTATTTCACAGAACCACTCTTCCAGAGAAGGTGGAGAATTACTTTTCCAGTGACGAGGAATGATAATCTTAGCAGCCTGTATAAGGTAGCTTATTAAAGGTCTTTTGCATCTGGAGAAAATATTTGGGATCTTAAAGAGCAAAAGAGATTCAGGAAAGTCAGGCAAAGAATTCTATTTTAACCTCATCAGTCCACAGGATTTGTTTACAAAATGCATCAGGCTTGTTTAGATGTTCTTTTTCATACTTCTGTTGCAGAATTTTATGGTGAGGACACAGGAGAGGTTTTTTTCTGAAGACTCTTCCATGAAGGCCATATCTATGCAGGGGTCTCTGAAGAGTAGAATTGTCAGGAACACCGCACTACACTCGCTCACTGAGCCAGTGCGCGTGTCCTGAGTACAGAAACAGTGCTAAAAGATACCTGTGGAGCAGGGCAGCAGAGGTGATAATGCGTGCTTCAAACTATCGGTGTCAGGATCCTGTCAGCGCCGGAAAGTAAAGATGCACAGGACCTGTGGACGCTGAAGTTAGCAAGCTGGCACAGGACCTATGGTCATGTGACTGCAATGGGGAGGGGCTTAGCGTCCTGCTTTCAGATATGGCAGGACACCATACAACAACTCAGAGTCAGGCAAAACGTAGGTCACACACAGTATGGGCAAACGAGGCACAGGAGGGACAAACAGATGGGGTGGTCAGACAAAGCCAAAGGTCATACACAAGAGGATGACGTGGTACCAAGGGGACGAGCAGAGAGAAGTCGGTTCACAAGCAGAGAGTCATACACGAGAGGTAGCGCAGTACAAGAGGGACAGGCAAAAACTCGTAACAGGGACAGAACCGGATCAAAACCAAACAAGCAAGCAAGATATCAGGCACAAGGCACACGTACGCACAAGGTCAACTAACTCAGCCGAGGGCAGGAGTATAACTGACACCGGACCTAGGTCCAGTGAGCATTAAATAGCCGCCCTCTGCCAGAGAGAGGCGGAACAATTAACCCCCAGTCTGATCAGGACGGGCCAAAGCGAAACCCCGTCCTGGATCATGACAGTACCCTCCTCTCAATGGGGGGTCACCGGACCCCCAGGTCTCTCAGGATACTTGGCGTGAAAGGCGCGGACCAACCGATCCGCATGGACCGATCGAGCAGGAACCCACGACCGTTCTTCAGGACCATAGCCTCTCCAATGTACCAGATATTGAAGGGCACGACGGACCAACCTAGAGTTGACAATTCGTTCCACCTCGTACTCCGACTGCCCGTCTACCAAAACCGGTGGTGGGGAAGCTGATGATCCCTCCCCACCGGACCTCACAGGTTTCAAAAGGGCCTTATGGAAAACATTTGGGATCCGCAGAGATGGCAGGAGCCGCAACCGAAAAGCCACCGGGTTAACTGCTTCGGTAATTACATAGGGACCTATAAACTTGGGTCCAAGCTTCACAGAGGGGACCTTGAGCCTAGTATTCTTGGTGGACAACCATACCTTTTCCCCAATCTGAAACACCGGTCCCGCGGGTCATTTTTTGTCCGCAAAAAACTTAACTTTGTCCTGGGCTTTGGTTATGTTACTCTGGACCTCCCGCCATACCTCCCCCAACCGCTGGATCGTCTCATCCACCCCAGGACACCCAGAATTCAAACGGGAAAATTCTCCAAAATGAGGATGAAACCCATAATTGGAGAAAAAGGGAGATGTACCCGTAGACTGGTTAATGCGGTTGTTAAATGCAAACTCGGCCAACGGTAACAGAACACCAATCATCCTGTCGGGCTGAGGTCAAGCAACGCAAGATTTGCTCCAGAGACTGATTGGTCCGCTCGGTCTGCCCATTAGTCTCAGGAAGATAAGCGGATGAAAAGGACAGACCAATACCCAACCTCTTGCAAAAAGCCCTCCAAAATCTGGAAACAAATTGCACTCCTCTATCAGACACCACATTCAACGGTACCCCATGCAACCGCACCACATGCTCAACGAACAATCTGGACGTTTCCGCATTAGGTAGAGCTGCCAAAGGTACCGTGGTACAGTGGTACCAATTCCCCGGCCGGCCGGTTATGGGGGGTTTTTGCACGGGCACAAACATCACAAGCAGACACATATTCCCCAATATCAGAGGCTAAAGCAGACCACCAGAATACACTAGCAATGGCCTTATGGGTAGCTGAGATCCCTGGATGTCCACCCAGAACTGAGTCATGGAACTCCCGGAGGACCTTGAGGCGAAACTGAGCTGGCACGAAAAGCTTATCCACCGGCTTAGTCGGAGGTGCCAGAGACTGAGCCTCCCGAATCTCCCGTTCCAACATTTTAGAAATATCTGCCACCACCACCCCAGGCTGAAAAATGGAGGATGGAGGTTCCGGGGGGGACACCGGATCTAAACTGCGTGACAATGCATCCGCTCTGACATTTTTAGATCCTGGCCGAAAAGTGATCCAGAAGTTGAACCAGGAAAAAAAAAGTGACTATCTAGCCTGTCTGGGAGTCAACCTTTTAGCTGACTCAATGTAAGCTAGGTTTTTGTGGTCCATAATTACTGTTATAGGATGGACAGCCCCCTCCAAAAAATGCCTCCATTCTTCAAAGGCCAACTTTACGGCCAGAAGTTCTCGATTCCCCACATCATAGTTTCTCTCCGCAGGGGAGAACTTCTTTGAGAAAAAGGCGCAAGGTCTCAAATTGGTCAAAGTGGCGGGTCCCTGGGACAATACCGCCCCCACCCCCACCTCTGATGCGTCTACCTCAACAATAACTGGTTCCGA
The DNA here is from genome assembly GCF_039654945.1 of Dendrobates tinctorius. Classification (NCBI taxonomy): domain Eukaryota; kingdom Metazoa; phylum Chordata; class Amphibia; order Anura; family Dendrobatidae; genus Dendrobates; species Dendrobates tinctorius. The sequence continues at coordinate 390,159 of NW_027362049.1, read as the reverse complement.
CGGGTCCAGTTGAATAAGAACCGGGGCAGACATGAAACATTTTTTTAAAAACAGAAATGCCGCTACCGCTGCGGTTGACCAATTCTTGATATCGGCCCCCTTTTGAGTCATGTCTGTGAGGGGTTTAACCACCTGTGAGAACCCCCTTATAAATTTACAGTAGTAATTGGCGAATCCTAGGAAACGCTGCAGAGCCTTCAAATCACAAGGCTGAACCCACTCGACAATGGCCTGCACCTTATTAGGATCCATGCGATACCCTTCAGCAGACACAATGAACCCCAGAAAAGACAGTTCCTGGACAAAAAATAAGCATTTTTCTAATTTAGCAAAGAGATAGCTCCCGGAGCCTTTGGAGAACTGCCCGAACATGACCAATGTGAGCCTGTTTATCAGGAGAGTAGATCAATATGTCATCCAAATATACCACCATAAAACGTCCAATGAAATCAGAGAACACATGATTAATGAAATTTTGGAAAACCGCTGGAGCATTGGTCAGACCGAAAGGCATGACCAAATTTTCAAACAACCCTTCAGTAGTGAGAAAAGCAGTTTTCCACTCATCTCCGTCCCGGACTCAGATAAGGATATACGCTCCCCGTAGATCTAACTTAGAAAACCACTTAGCTCCGGACAACTGATTGTATAAATCAGGAATAAGTGGAAGGGGATACGTATTCCTCACACAGTTATCTTATTTAACTCACGAAAATCGAGGCATGGGCGTAAACCACCATCTTTTTTCTTTACAAAAAAGAACCCCGCCGCTACGGGAGAAACAGAAGGACGAATGTGTCCCTTACGGAGACTCTCGGAAATATATTCTTTCATCGTGGCCCGTTCTGGACCCGAATGGTTATACAAACGGGCTTTGGGCAATTTAGCACCTGGAACCAGGTCAACAGCAAAACCTCAGCCTCTTTTTCCGAGAAAACGTCCGTATAGTCTTTCAGGCACTCCGGAATACCTTCCAGACCCACGGACGACACAGACACCGTAACAAGACATTTTTCAGAACAATAGGGACCCCATTTAACAATGTCCCGAGATTCCCAAATAATTACAGGATTATGCAATTGTAACCAAGGGAACCCTAACACCAGCCCCGCAGGCAGGTTGTCCATCACAAAACATGAAATGTGTTCCTGGTGTAAAGAACTCACTTTAAGGTGAAACTCTTCAGTGCGAAACATAACGTTATTCTTAACCAGTGGTGTTTTGTCAATGGCATCAATGTGAATAGGAGTCTCCAACCTAACTGTCCCTAACTTACACCTGGCCACAAAGTCCGAGTCAATAAAGTTCAATGATGAACCACAATCCGCAAAGGCAGAAGTGGATGTAGAGACACTCCCACAACAAAGTTCCACTTGCAACATTTTAGAGAAGGCAGAAAAGGGTACCTGAGATCCTGAGTGACCTCCATGACAATCACCCGGGCTCAGTCGCTTGTTGGTCAGTGGACCGGAGGGGCAATCCTTTTTCCAATGTCCAGAATCGCCACAGTGAAAACAGCATTTTCCCATGCGCCGTTGTCTCCTTTCATTTTCTTTAAGATCGATGGTTCCCATCTCCGTGACTTCCCATGTATGACTAGCTCCCCTTCCTTGGGAGAATAACGGTCTCTCAATTTGCATCACTCCCCTCGCCCGTAGCCTGCGATCCATTCGGACGGCCAGTGTCATAGCCTCCTTCAGGGAATCAGGCGGAGGGTGGAGAGTCAAGGGATCTTTCAGATGTTCAGACAGGCCTCTACGGAACAAACCCTGGAGGGCGGCGTCATTCCAGCAGACCTCAGCAGCCCAGCGTCTGAACTCTGAGCAAAACCACTAGGCTGAGTGCTTCCCCTGGCACACACTCATCACCATGTCCTCAGCCATACGCATTCGATCAGGCTCATCATAAATATGCCCCAGGGCTTCAAAAAATGCATCCACATTTATACGCTCAGGGGCCGTGGTCAAAAGGGAGAAAGCCCAAACTTGGGGGGCTCCCCTTAACAGAGACATAATGACCCCCACTCTCTGACCTTCATCCCCAGAAGAGTGTGGTCTCAATGAAAAAAAAAGCTTACAGTCCTCCTTGAAAACTCTGAATTTCTTTTTATCTCCAGAAAAGGTATCTGGTAACTTAACCGGAGACTCAGGGGAAACAAATGTAACATCCTGAGCCCCCGATGAGAATACCCCCTGCACAATGTCAGTGATCTGCTGCTGAGACTGAGCCAGGACTCGTTCTCCAAGGAGTTTCTGAGACATCTGAGTCAGCTGCTTTACCTGCTCAGAAAGAGCGTGCATAGGATCCATCACATACTCAGGAGAAGGGGAGCAGAGAAAAAAAAATGGTATTGGTCAGTTATAATGTCAGGAACACCACACTACACTCGCTCACTGAGCCAGTGCACGTGTCCTGAGTACAGAAACAGTGCTAAAAGATACCTGTGGAGCAGGGCAGCAGAGGTGATAATGTGTGCTTCAAACTATCGGTGTCAGGATCCTGTCAGCGTCGGAAAGTAAAGATGCACAGGACCTGTGGACGCTGAAGTTAGCAAGCTGGCACAGGACTTATGGTCATGTGACTGCAAGGGGGAGGGGCTTAGCATCCTGCTTTCAGATATGGCAGGACACCATACAACAACTCAGAGTCAGGCAAAACGTAGGTCACACACAGTACGGGCAAACGAGGCACAGGAGGGACAAACAGACGGGTGGTCAGACAAAGCCAAAGGTCATATACAAGAGGGTGATGTGGTACCAAGGGGACGAGCAGAGAGAAGTCGGTTCACAAGCAGAGAGTCATACACGAGAGGTAGCGCAGTACAAGAGGGACAGGCAAAAACTCGTAACAGGGACAGAACCGGATCAAAACCAAACAAGCAAGCAAGATATCAGGCACAAGGCACACGTACGCACAAGGTCAACTAACTCAGCCGAGGGCAGGAGTATAACTGACACCGGACCTAGGTCCAGTGAGCATTAAATAGCCGCCCTCTGCCAGAGAGAGGCGGAACAATTAACCCCCAGTCTGATCAGGACGGGCCAAAGCGAAACCCCGTCCTGGATCATGAGAAGAATAATGTACTACAATTCCAGAGTCTGCTACATCTTTCAGAAGGTCTTTTGCAGTGAAGAGGGGGTTCTGATTTGTCTCTCTAGCAATCCTACAAGCAGCTCTCACTGAAATGTTGCTTGGTCTTCCAGACCTTATCTTGACCTCCACTGTTCCTGTTAACTGATATTTCTTAATTACGTTTTGAACTGAGTTAAGGACAACTTGAAAAAACTCTGCTATCTTCTTATAGCCTTCTCCTACTTTGTGGGCTTCCACCATTTTCATTTTCAGAGTGCTAGACAGCTGCTTAGAAGAACTCATGGCTGCTTTATTTTGGGACAAGGTTAGAAGAGACTAAGTTTTTATAAAGCTGGAAAATTTGCATCATCTGGCTCTTCCTAACGATGATCGTGAACAAGCCATAACTCTAATAGGCTAATGAAGGTCTGATACCTTGGTCAATTCTCCAAGGGTGCCAAACTTTTGCATCAACCCACTTTACTATTTATACATTTTAAAATGTAAAGAATGACTATATATTTTTTGCCTAAATTACAAAGAAAATGTATCACCTTTAACTTTAGCTCTTTTAGAGATAATTTAATCTTCAATTTGCTTAACTGTTCACAATAAGAGTAATTTTGACCAATGGTGCTCAAACTTTTACTTGCCACTGTACACATAGCCCCATCCTGTAGTATTCAACCTCCTCTAATCTATATATAGCCCCATCCTGCAGTACATCATTCCCTTAAGCTCCTCTTCATACAGCCCCAATATATCACTCCTCCCATATATAAACAGCCCTATCCTGCAAGTACATCTCTCCTCTACTCTATATTCAGTTCCATCTTGCAATATATTACTCCTTTCATCTATATAGACCTATCCTCCAACACATAACCTCCTTTAATGTATATACAGCCCCATTCTGAAGTATATCATTCCCCTTAGCACCTGTTTATGCAGCCCCATCCCACAATATATCACGCCATTCAAGTATATAGAGCACAATATTGCAATTTATTACTCATCTATATACAGCCCCATCCCACACTATAATACTCATCTTATCTATGCAAAGCCCCACCCTGAAGTTTATTACTCTTCTCATGTATATACATCCCCATCCTGTTGTATGCTCCATCTTGCAGTATATGGTTCAGTATACTTTGGTTCAGCACCACCGCTATAGTCTGACAGCCAGAGCCCTGTGCGATCTCAGAGGTCGGACACATAGCTACGGCTGACCATGATTACATGCAGAAGGCTACGTCATTACAGTACTTGTGGCCATGTGGTTATGGCTAGGTTCACTTTAATAGAGTGCTCTTCACAGCAGCCTGTCGGCGGTCATTCCTACCTGTCACACCGCAGCGATGATGACGACTTCCACCTGCGTCCATGCATCGTTAGTCGGCTCCAGCGGAACGCCAACGAGGAAATAATGGCCCAGGACATTCGAGCGTGATCAGCGATATTAAGCGGGGGGGGGGCGGTCGCAGGTACATGTCACAAGTAGCGAAATCGCTAGCGATATCGCTGTTACATCACAAAATGTGCGACGCTTTAGCGATATCGCTAGCGATATTGCTATGTGAGAAGGGCGCTTTAGATTTAATTGCAAACAAGGACAGCATCTGCCTTGTGACATTGTAAATAAAGACACATGAACAGTTATGGAGATGAGGACTTCTTATATTACATAACTCATATACGGTACATTAGAAAATAGCATCACTTAATATTCAGCCTCCCCTTTTCCAGAAGATGCAAGACACCCCCTTTAAGATAGGATGGATTAGGTTTAATATAATAATTCAAGGATGGACATCCATCTAGCAAGATGGCCGTCTGATAGTATAGGGCAAGAAACCCTTTCTGTCTCTGTGTTGTGCAAATTCCCTGAGGTAGGCTACGGTCACACTATGAGTATTTGGTCAGTATTTTACTTCTGTATTTGTAAGCCTAAACCAGGTGAGGAACAATCAGTGAAAAGTATAATAGAAATACGTCACCACATCTGTATTTTAGTAAAATAAATTTTGGCACTCAACTTGGAAATAGACGATGAATGAATTTTATTTGCAGTCAAGGGTAAACGTTTCGGTCAATACATCTGACCTTCATCAATACACCAACTGCTTCTGAAATATCCGTATTGATAGAGCAGAGGAGATATTCACAAGAGCTTGACTCTAAATGGATCAACGTGTAAGGTCCTGAAGGAGTCCTGTTATTTAGTGTAGGCTATGTGAGGGCTCAAATGCAAGACGAATATTATATGTGGTCCAGGTGTCATCCACCAATATAATCATAAATTAATAGCGATCTGCAAGGACCTCAAATAAGGACCAATGGGTCTGGGTGTTGTCCAATGCTCTATCAATACGGACATTTCAGGAGCAGTTGGTGTATTGATGAAGGTCAGATGCATTGACCGAAACGTTTACCCTTGACTGCAAATAAAATTCATTCATTATCTATTTCCAACTTGAGTACCAAAATTTATTTTACTATTATTCGGGTGTCTTTTAAGCACCATCACAGTTGTGCCACGATATACTTGGCACATCTGTATTTTAGGCCCATTCCTGGTTTTGACTTACAAGTACTGATGTGAAATACTGACCAAATACTGATAGTGTACATAGCCGTACTCTGACTATTTTGTACAAGATGCTGGGTCTTCATTCCAATCAACTGTTACAATGGAGCCCACCATAAGATAAAATCCCTCTATCTCTCAGTGTATCGAGATATAAAAAGTATATACAGTACAGACCAAAAGTTTGGACACACCTCAGTTTTCTTTATTTTCATGACTATGAAAATTGTAGATTCACTCTGAAGGCATCAAAACTATGAATTGACACATGTGGAATTATATAATTAACAAAAAAGTGTGAAACAACTGAAAATACTGTATGTCTTATATTCTAGGCTCTTCAAAGTAGCCACCTTTTGCTTTGATTACTGGTTTTCACACTCTTGGCATTCTCTTGATGAGCTTCAAGAGGTAGTCACCGGAAATGGCTTTCACTTCACAGGTGTGCCCTGTCAGGTTTAATAAGTGGGATGTCTTGCCTTATAAATGGGGTTGGGATCATCAGTTGTGAACTTTTGATCAGGTCATTTGGATGTTTTGGGTTGTCTTTATGATTTAAAAAGAGAAAGACTCAGTAGTTTGACAATAATGGTTTCACTCAACCATTAACCATGAGTGGAGAAAAAAAGGTCAAGAAAGCAAAAATTCTGCCGAGGTGTGTAAAATATATATATATAATACATATATATATATATATATATATATATATATATATATATATATATATATATATATATTTATTTATTTATTTTTATATATATCAGGATTTTCAGAGAGTTGAACATGTTGCACAACACTAGAAAGAAGGAATATGAAAAGCTGGAGAAATACCAGGGCCTCAAAGGAGAACTGGAGAAGGAGCACTTCGAGCAGTGACCCCAGGCCTCTTTCACACTTCCGTTTTTGACAATCAGTCAAGATCTGCCGATTTGGAAAAAAAACGGATCCGCCATTTTTCTTTGCGGATCCGTTTTTTTCCCCATTGACTTTCATTATTGAAATGAATGATGTTGGTGTCCGTCAACATCCTCAAAGATTTCCAAACGAAGCTTGCAACGTTTTTTTGGGTGGCGGATCCTCCAGACACTGATTTAACCCAAAATTCTGTCTGGGTGCCAGACAAAAAAAATATTCTCTCTCTCTCTCTTTCTCTCTCCCCTTCCCGGCCAGCGGTTCCTTTAAATTTCCTCATTTTGCGGATCCGTCAAAAAATGGATCCTGTGGCATCCGTTCACATCAGTTAGGAACGGATCCGCTTGTCCGCCTTTTTGGCGGATTTTAACTGACACAAAAAACTGAAGTGTGAAAGAGGCCTTAGTTGGAAGAAAGGCTACAACAGATCCCAGGAGCAACATCTGAGCTCTCTGTCTAGAAAAGCGCAATGCTGAGAACAATTAAGATCCAGCGCAGAACCTTCAAACTCCCAGGCCTCAGGTAGAGGATCCGAGAATGAGGAAGGAAAAAACATAACCCCCACTGGGGGGAGGGGTGATAAGGAAAAGAGAAAGAAGTGTGTGTATGTGATTTTATATATATATATATATATATATATATATATATATATATACACAGTATATATATATATATATACATATACATCTAATATATAAAGCTCAATGTGGGTGTGTATGTATGTATGCATGTATGGGATTGGCATCCGCACCGTCGCTCGCAGCTACAGCCACAAAATGTGGTACAGTCACACGTCTGGACCCCGAGAGTGTCATAGGCTATGTTGTGAGGCAAAATTTTAACCCCGCGCATTCCAATTCACCAAACAATTTTGCCCCTATCTGCATAATGGGGCAAAAGTGTATGTACTGTATGTATTGGCATCTGCACCGTCGTAGCTATAGCCACAAAATTTTGCACAGTCACACATCTGAGCCCCAAGAGCGTCATAGGCCATGTTGTGAGGCAAAATTTTAACCCCGCGCGTTCCGATTCACCAAACAATTTTGCCCCTATCTACATAATGGGGAAAAAGTGAAAGGAAAAGTGTTGGAGGCAAATTGACAGCTGCTAGATGTGAGCAAGGGGGACTTAAAGAATGAGAGCGATGGCGCCAAAGAGTATATACCATACAGTTGCTAAGGTGGGGCCCTGACATGGGATACTCACCACACACGGGGATATGAACACACACACAAAATGCGCCACACACTACCACGTGCTTCAACACATATACCATCCTCAGCACACATTTCACCACACATACACCAACCTCGCCACATAAAAGTCGAAACACAAAAGTCGCCACGCTGTCCCAGAGCTGTTTAAAAGATGAAAAATGAGCTATGATTGGTTGCTATCAGCAACAGTTTTTTTTTGTAGACAGTTGTGGTAACTGAGGCCTATTATACTTATCATTTCTATGGTGTTATCATCCTTCTGTAAAGCTAGAAATAACACAATTTATTACCGTGCCAACACAGACCACCCTCTGACACAGACTGCAGGGGGAGGCCAGTATCACGCAGGATAGGATTAGATACACGGTTCAGCAGTCAGTATCACACAGGATAGGATTAGATACATGGCTCAGCAGTCAGTATCACACAGGATTGGATTAGATACACAGCTCAGCAGTCAGTATCACACAGGAGAGGATTAGACACATGGCTCAGCAGTCAGTATCACACAGGATAGGATTAGATACATGGCTCAGCAGTCAGTATCACACAGGATAGGATTAGATACACAGCTCAGCAGTCAGTATCACACAGGAGAGGATTAGACACATGGCTCAGCAGGCAGTATCACACAGGATAGGATTCGATACACAGCACAGCAGTCAGTATCACACAGGATAGGAATAGATACACAGCTTAGCAGACAGTATCACACAGGATAGGATTAGATACGCAGGTCAGCACACAGTATCACACAGAATAGTATTAGATACACGGCTCAGCAGACAGTATCACACAGAAAAGGATTAGATACACGGCTCAGCAGCCAGTAACACACAGGATAGGATTAGATACACAGCTCAGCAGCCAGTATCACACAGCATAGGATTAGATACGCAGCACAGCACACAGTATCACACAGAATAGTATTAGATACACAGCTCAGCAGTCAGTATCACACAGAATAGGATTAGATACACAGCTCAGCAGCCAGTATCACACAGGATAGGATTAGATACACGGCTCAGCAGAGAGTATCACACAGGATAGGATTAGATACGCAGCTCAGCACACAGTATCACACAGAATAGTATTAGATACACGGCTCAGCAGACAGTATCACACAGAATAGGGTTAGATACACGGCTCAGCAGTCAGTATCACACAGGATAGGATTAGATGCACGGTTTTTATGTGCAATATAATCATTATAATTTGTTATAGCTAACCACAGTTGGTTACTATGCCCAGGCAACGCCGGGCTCTTCAGCTAGTATATATATATATATGCGCAGACTATACATCTACTATATTGTATATATACCATACCATATACCTAGAGATATAATTTACCTTTACATATTACACACATACATATATTTGAGCATATGTAAGTAGATATATTGATATACAGTAGATATCTATCTAGGTAGATAAATATATGTATAGATATATACCTACCTATGTACAAGTACCTGCATTTGTGTGTAATACATTAAATAAACTGTATATGTATAAATATATATATAAATTATTAATAATAATAATAATAATAATAATAATAATAAATATATATGTCTTCTTTAGCTAGCAATATTCCAATTTGGAAATTAGGTGAGGGGGAAAAAGGAGAACACTATAGAGCTGAGGAAATAGGTCATGTTGTCAGTTCTTATTTCATTACCACCAAACGTAAAGCTTTAATCTTGCTCTGTCGATTTCACACTGACTACATCCTTGTCATGTACATGGAATATCGGTTCTATACCCACATTATGAGGGCCATGCTAATCAGCTTGCATATTGCTAACCTCCATTAAATTCTTCACCTGCGTTTCTACTGTTCTAGGTGCCTACTCTACATCCAGTCATGAGTCATGGGATTGAGTAGGTGAGAGAATCATTTTAGGAAAGCCCCCGTACAATGGTCACCTGTATCATCCTCCACATTCTCTCTACCTGTTCCCTCCTCCTACTCTGTTTTCTGTGAGACCCCTCTCTCCTCCTCTTCTCTATCTGTCTCCTGCTGCTTCCCTGGCATCTCCTGGACCATTTGTGAATTAGCCGAGGGCGGCTGTTATAATTACATAGTTAATTAGCATCTGCTCATTAAATTGGAATTACATGCTGACTGTGAGGGGCCAGGCCCTGCCACTGTGCACAAGTATTAATACATAATGTGTTTATATAACATATATACTTATGGGTATTCAAGCAATTAATGAATTCCAAGCCCCTCAAGCCTTGGAATTTGTTAACCCTTTCTTTACGTAGCTCTTTTTTCTGTCGCCCACTGAGCAGAAGCGTGATTTTCAGATACCAACCATATTGTGCTGGGATGTTCTGATACTATAATATATGCACATAGCACAGCAAAAGTGCATACAAAATGCACAATACTACAAATTGTGCAGATCCACTAATATAGCACAATATTACTACTTGTACATGTCTTAGACTGAGTGACTGCATCAGAGTCACAATGTTGGATGCCTGTTTTGCTTCATGTATGTTTTTTGCTATGTCCTATTACTAAAAGTTGTTTGCATTTTAAAGGAAATCTCCAAGGCTTATATAGAAATATGGATGTGGGAGCACAGTCTCTACATAGCCAGAGGGACTTGTGCAGGGCTCACCCTGGAAACAGGCAACACAACATGAGCAAATAAAGAAGGGAGGGAACTGGTCCAAGGGTCACTCTGTCCTTTTATCTTATAGAGGATTGGAAAGGAAATGGTAAACAACAGGCCCTCCCGCTCTGGGATAAAGAGGGCTAAGGTGCGATTTGTTAACATCAAGATGGGCGCCCATTCTGATTATGGCTAGAGATGAGTGACTTTGCCTTTTTTAGGGTCGAGTCGGGTTTCATGAAACCCGACTTTCTCAAAAGTCGAGTCGAACGAAATCAGCCGACTATTGGGAAAAGTCGAAGGCCGACTGAAACACGAAACCCAATGCAAGTCAATGGGGAAGCAAAGTCGGCAGGGAGTGGAGGACAGTAAACACACCTTCATGCCGGACCGCGTTTTTTAAAGTGTGCGAAATCTCTCTCTCCGCTGCACATGTCATGTCGTTGCCCATAGTGTACGTCCTTGCTCAGTGGCTGAAAAAAGTCACGTGCAAGCATTCTTGGAAATCCGACTTTGGCGCTCGTTTTGCCGACCACATGGCCGACTTCATGCTGTGGTCGTTTGCCATAAGTCGGCGACTTATGAATATGGCCAACCTGTTTTGCTCAACTCTAATTATGGCTAAGGTTGCCCTTTATCTATCGATCGATCGATCTATCTATCTATCCCATATCTACAGCTCTAGCAATAATTAGGAGACCATTTTCAAATGTTCAGTTTGTCTGATTTTTCTCTTTATGGGTATATTTTTGAGTAAAATGTAAATTATTCTTTTAGTCTATAAAGTTCTGACAACATGTCTCCAAATTTCCAAGCAATACATTTTGTATTTTTTTCTGACAAAGAAAAATGGTCAAAATTGAAAAAAAAACAGTGCTTTCAGACCTCAAATAATGCTAAGAAAACAAGTTCATAATCATTTAGAAACAACAATACTAATGTTTTAACTCAGGAAGAGTTCAGAAATCAATATTTTGTGGAATATCCATGATTTTTAAAAACAACTTTCATGCGTCTTGGAATGCTTGCCACCAGTCTTTCACACTACTTCTGGTGCAAAAATGTAAGCAGTTCTTTTTTGTTTGAGATATATGTATATAATACAGTCCAGGGTTGTACTGTAGTACAAACAACAAAACGTTTCTGTCACTTCGACCTTCATCAGTTACGGACTACTCGTGGAGCATGTCACTTTAAGAGAAGTACTCCCTGGGGTTTTGCAATGCGTATCATAGTTTGTTGCTGTATAGTGGTAGGTGAAACAGATGTCCCAAATAATGCCAAGTCTTAATCCCATACGGGGGGTGAGTTACACCTGGATGCGGCATCCACCTCTCGTCTCCTTTGGAGATGGTGGATGCCGCATCCAGGTGTGACTCACCCCCATATGTGATTAAAGAGAATCTGTCACCTCATTTTCACGCTGTATGGAAATTAGTTGGGTCCGGTCTGATGGGTGGTGTTTTTGCTCCTTCCCGCCACCCCTCCTTGGCCGCTGTACGCAATATTTCAGGTAAATTCCATAGTTCTCATCCATATTTCGCGCGTGCGCATTGCAATCTCCACTCGCGCGTGCACAGTATGCTTTGCCCAACTGCAGGCAAAGCTGAAAAGCATTAGTGTGCATGCGCCAGAAGTACTATGTCCGTGAAGTATTTTGCTGCCATTTCTGTGTTCCGGGACATAGTTCACCGGTGCATGCGCACTAATGCTTTTCATCTTTGCCCGCAGTTGGGCAAAGCATACTGCGCACGTGCAAGTGGAGATTGCAATGCGCAATGCGCAGGTTGCTAAACTCCCCGCAACCTGGGCAATCAAGTCTTTCCAGCGGTTGTTTACTATGAGGTCAGAAAGGACATATGCCCATGAAATGGCCCTTTTTACCACAAAAGAAACACACTCCCCCTTACACCGGACAGCAGACAATCCATCAGAGTGGGATGCCACACCCACCCGCATGGGTTCCACAGTAGGCTCAGTGCTAACCTCCCTTGACCCCGGACCTCCCGCACCCAGAGGTGACTCCTTATGTCTCTGGCGAAGAGAGCGATCAACTCCAGAAACATAGCTGCCTCAAGGGAGTCAGGAGTCTCATACAGATCATCCTTCACCCTTACTGTAAGCCCCTCACAGAACAAACTATGGAGTGTGGGGTCATTCCACTTTGTATCCATGGCCCACCTCCAGAACTCAGAAAAATATTCCTCCACCGACTGGTCTCCTTGCTGAAGTTGGCACAGTCTGGATTCAGCTAAGAAGATGCAGTAGGGGTCATCATATATAAGGCCCAGTGCCAGAAAAAAAATCTCTCCACTGTGTGAAGCAGCTGAGAGTCAGACGAGAGAGAATATGCCCATGTTTGGGGGTCCTGTTGTGAATTCACTTTCTGGCCTACCTCTGGTTACTGGTGAAGGTAGTGGAGATAGTTATATTGACAGAGGGGTCGCGAGTTCTCTTTCCGGGCTCCCTCTGGTGGTTACAGGAGGTAATGGAGCTGATCTAATTAACAGAGGCCTGCCACCTGATAATGAGGAGGACGATTGGACATTGGGACTTTCTGACTGGATTTAAGACAGCCGACTCCCTCTATCCCTGCTGGTGATATTTTCCTGCCTCCTGAGGTCTTAGTTTCCAGCTCAGTCCCTGCATGCTCAAGCTAAGTGTTCTTTTGCTATTGTTCACATTTGATTTGGTTTTGTCTATTTTAGTCTTGTGTGGTCAGCCAGCCCCGGCTGGGGTTGTGCTGAATTTCCATCCTTATGTTACTGTTTGTGCCAGTTTGTTTTTGTCCCTTATTAGATTGGCCTCTCTTTGCTCTGCCTTCAGAATATACCAGAGTGCTGATAAAGTGGGCGAAGTCTAGTGACTTCAGTATTTTTTCTATCAGACGTGTTGGGCATTTTTTGCAGTGTTTTTTATGTGATTGCAGACAGTGTCTTTCCTTTCCTGTTCTGTCTAGTTAGTTTGGGCCCCATCGTTTGCTCAGCCTATTTTCCAACCTGCGTTTGTGTTTTCATCTTGTCTCACCGACAATATATGTTTGGGGGCTATCTATTCCTTTGGGGTTTGCTCTGGGGCAGTTTAGATTTCCCCTTTCTTGCTTTAGGCTTATTTAGTTCTCCGGCTGTGTCGAGGCGTCTAGAATCATCGTAGGTACGCTTCACGGCTACTGCTTGTTGTGTAGATAGGATCGGGGTCTGCAATCCGCTTAGTTACCAACCTCTCTGGTTTTCTGTGGCTTAGCTTGGTCTTGCTTTCCTCCTCGGTGACCCAGTCATAACAGGCTCCACCTGAAGGAGCAAGAATACTATCCCCACATGTTGCTCCTCTGTACCTGAGGAAACTGGATGTAACCTGAAGTACAGTTTACAGACCTCTATGAAAACAACAAACTTTTCATGCTGTAACAATTATATGGGTACTACGGAACCTAATTGCGTGGGATAATATGACACTGAGACCAAAGTTGATGCAAATAAGTATATTTAACAAGTGTAACAAAACTAACAGGGCACTTCCTGCAATAATAACGAAAACACAGCGCAATATGGAATGATGCAAGTAAAGCAAAATTTAACAGAGCATTTCCTGCAATTGTTTCGAAAACACAGCTCAATATAGAAATGTCCAGTGTAACTGAAGAGTGGGGCGCAACCGCTAATATAACCAGTCAAACAGTAATATAGCGCAGGTGTGTACAAGGCACTAAACGTAGAAGTCTAGCAGAAAGTATGTAAGCACACCTCATTTAAGTGGCAGTCCAGCGATATTAAGAATGAGCACGCACACAGCACTAAAGTGTAGAAGTCCAGCAATCATAAAGGTGGGAATGCACTTGGCACTTAAATATGGAAGTCCAGCATTATATAGAAGTGGCATTAACCAGAGAAGGTCACTATGTGTACCTTTTGGGCTGTAAGTCCCGCACAAGTCCCACACATTAGCCCACACAAGCACAGACCTAGAGGAAAAGATGATGTCAGGATTCCTTACAGGCCACAGCAGTTCCAGGGGTGAATAGCTCCAACTAGAAGTCCAGACAGTAGTTAAGCAAAGACAGCATCAGGGAGACGCTCAGAGGACTGTAGGCAGCAGAACGAGGAGAGGCAGAGCACCAAGTAACGAGCAGCAGCAGGGAGTCCACCAGCAGAACAGCAGGAGCTCAGGAGCCAACAGCAACAAAACACTCAGCAAAGAGGAGCACATGACCTGGACTTAAATAATCAGGACATACTGGAAGTTCCATGGCAGGGCGCGATACAAGACTTCATCTTGGATCAGGACAAACAGTCACAAAAAAAGTCCAGTATCCTTACACACACTCCCCAGAGAACCTGTCAGGCAACGTGACCTTGGGCTCCACTATGGTTTGCTGGGGAGATGGGAGTCCCACACCAGATGTATCAAGGTGCTGCAAAACAACCGTGCATAAATCCGCCACCTCCAGATTGAACTGCTGCTATTGCCCTGTCAGAGCAGAGATTGGCTCCATCATGGATCAGAGAAAATGGTAGCGGTCAGAGCTAATGTCATGACCCAGCTGTCGAGTGACCCGGGACCAGGGGCTCCTTCTCTGTCTCTAACATTAGGGAGTGCCCTAGCTCACCCTGTTCCCCAGGATACTTCAGATAGTGAAGATGGCCTCCACCCTTGCCTACCTCTTAAAAGAGCCCTCTGTCTGTTCTCCTCCCCAACCCATGGAAAATTGGGCACTACTGTGCACCGTAGTACAACAAACCAAAAAAAAAGGCAACACAGACAAGGGTTAACAGAAAACTCCAGGCATACAAATATTCACTCACATGTAACAGAGGAATGCACCAGGGTGTGAAGGTAGGGGAATAAACAAAAACAGAGAAGGATGAGGAATTACTATGCACCCAAACCAAGCAACAGTCACTATTAACTCCTCCAACTCTCCTTCTCATATGTGCTCCTCTCCTGCCATTAGCCAAGTAGCAAATGCTAGCTCTGATGAGGATTAGTATCAGAGCCCAGATTATAAAGGGAAAAGGAGTGGCTAACCAAGCACAGCTGAGCACAGGGATTTCAAACATGGGCGATTAACCCTTGTTCTCAGGGCTGCCACTAGGAATACTGGCAAAATGTTTTGGGCCCCCTTGAGACTCCACCCAGGCTCCACCCCAGCCCCACCCTCCACCCCTCAAACTGTCCACAGCCCCACCGCTCTCTCTTAGAAAAATTCCACTTCTCACCAATCACACATTAACAGTTCTCATCTCCAGATCACACACATAGCCAGCAGCTCTTGTTATGACCAAAAGATTTTTTAAATCTGCCACCACTAGGTAGACTCTTTTGGCTGAGCCCTATTCTACTCTAACCTATTAAACATTTGCTAAAATATCCAATACAATTTAGGTATATTTTTTTATTTATTTTTCAATTTTTAAAATGACCAATAATATCACATCCAAAGGGACAAATACCACCACACCATGCCCAGACACCATATTACCACCACATGGTGACCAATAATACCACATACAGGGAACAAATACAGCCATACCATGTCCAGGCCACATATTACCACCAGTGACAGAATAATAGCACATACAAGGGACAAATACCACCGCATCATGACCAGACCACATATTACCAGCACATGGTGACTGAATACTACAATACTGATCATTAATAAAAAAAACATATTACTATCACCATAAGTGCCATTATACACAGGAGATCTGTACTTAGTATGTAGTGTGTGTACAGGTAATACAGTGATCACCAGTGACATTATACACAGGAACTCTGTATATAGTGTCAGTGTACAGGTAATACAGTGATCACTGGTGACATTATGCACAGGACCTCTGTATATAGTGTCAGTGTACAGGTAATACAGTGATCACTGGTGACATTGTACAAAGGCACTCTGTATATAGTGTATAGTGTCATTGTACAGGTAACACAAACTCACCAGTGATGTCTCTAGGTGAAGTCCTTCATCTTTGCTTTTCATCTTTCATCCAGCACAGATCGCCATCACGTTTTCCAGCCAGGGCTTGTCTCTGGATGAAATAACACAGTTATCTAGAGCTCCACTTGCAGAACACATTACTTAATTTTTTTCCCAACTTCTACACTACACCAGATGAAGAAGAAAAAAAGGTGACATAGTGTCGCTCTGCACAGTAACAGAACCTCCCCCCATTTAAAACAGTATCCTCAAAAAAATAAAATAAATACATCACTGCAGTAATAATATCCCTTAATTAGCCCCTATGGTAATAATATCCCCCATCCTGGCTCCAGCCATATTTTCTCTCATCCTGCCCTCATGAGTATCCATTCTGCCCCCACATGATCTCCAGATCCTGCCCCATCTGTCTACATCGTATCCATCCTGCCCCATGATCCTGCAACATGCGTCTCACATTCTGCCCCTCCTGTGTCTCACTGTCACATTCTGCCCCTCCTGTGTCTCACTGTCACATTCTGCCCCCTCCTGTGTCTCTCTGTCACATTCTGCCCCTGTGCCTCACATTCTGTCCCCTCCTGTGTTTCACTGTCACATTCTGCACCCTCCTGTGTCTCACTGTCACATTCTGCCCCCTCTTGTGTCTTACTGTCACATTATGCCCCCATGTCCATTCTGACCCCATGTCTCACATTCTGCCCCATGGGCATTCTGCCCCCTTCTGTGTCTCACTGTCACATTCTGCCCCCTCCTGTGTCTCACTGTAACATTCTGCCCCATGTCTCACATTCTGCCCCCTCCTGTGTCTCACTGTCACATTCTGCCCCCTCCTGTGTCTCACTGTCACATTCTGCCCCCATGTCTCACATTCTGCCCCCTCCTGTGTCTCAATGTCCCATTCTGCCCCCCCTGTGTCTTACTGTCACATTCTGCCCCCATGTCTGCATTCTGACCCCATATCTTGCATTCTGCCCTCACGTTCTGCATTCTGCCCTCATGTCTCACATTCTGCCCTCATGTCTCACATTCTGCCCCATGACCTTTCTGCCCCATGTCTCACTGTCACATTCAGCCCCCTCCTGTGTCTCACTGTCATATTCTGCCTGCCCCCATGTCTTGCATTCTGCCCCCATCATGTGTGCATTCTGCACCCATGTCTGCATTCTGCCATGTCTTGCATTCTGCCCCCATGTCTTGCATTCTGTCCCCATGTCTGCATTCTGCCCCCATGTCTGCATTCTGCCCCCATGTCTTGCATTCTGTACCCATGTCTGCATTCTGTCCCCATGTCTTGCATTTTGCCCCCATGTCTGCATTCTGCCTCCATGTCTTGCATTCTACCCCCATGTCTTGCATTTTGCCCCGTGTCTACATATTTGGCCCTGTGTGTCTCTAATCCTGCCCCCTGTCTCCATATTTTCCCCTGTGTGTCTCCAATCCTGCACCCTGTCTCCATATTTGCCCCTGTGTGTCTCCATTCCTGCCCCCGTCTCCACATTTGCCCCTGTGTGACTCCAATCCTACCCCCTGTCTCCACATTTGCCCCTGTGTGACTCCAATCCTGCCCCGTCTCCATATTTGCCCCTGTGTGACTCCAATCCTGCCCCCTGTCTCCACATTTGCCCCTGTGTGACTCCAATCCTGCCCCCTGTCTCCACATTTGCCTTTGTGTGACTCCAATCCTGCCCCCTGTCTCCATATTTGACTCTGTGTGACTCCAATCCTGCCCCGTCTCCACATTTGCCCCTGTGTGACTCCAATCCTGCCCCCTGTCTCCATATTTGCCCCTGTGTGACTCCAATCCTGCCCCCTGTCTCCACATTTGCCCCTGTGTGACTCCAATCCTGCCCCCTGTCTCCACATTTGCCCCTGCGTGACTCCAATCCTGCCCCCTGTCTCCACATTTGCCCCTGTGTGACTCCAATCCTGCCCCCTGTCTCCACATTTGCCCCTGTGTGACTACAATCCTGCCCGCTGTCTCCATATTTGCCCCTGTGTGTCTCCAATCCTGCCCCGTCTCCATATTTGCCCATGTGTGACTCCAATCCTGCCCGCTGTCTCCATATTTGCCCCTGTATGTCTCCAATCCTGCCCCCTGTCTCCATATTTGCCCCTGTGTGACTACAATCCTGCCCGCTGTCTCCATATTTGCCCCGTGTGACTCCAATCCTGCCCCCTGTCTCCATATTTGCCCCGTGTGACTCCAATCCTGCCCCCTGTATCCATATTTGCCCCTGTGTGTCTCCAATCCTGCACGCTGTCTCTATATTTGCCCCGTGTGACTCCAATCCTGCCCCCTGTCTCCATATTTGCCCCTGTGTGACTCCAATCCTGCCCTCTGTCTCCATATTTGCCCCTGTGTGACTACAATCCTGCCCGCTGTCTCCATATTTACCCCTGTATGTCTCCAATCCTGCCCCGTCTCCATATTTACCCCTGTGTGACTCCAATCCTGCCCCGTCTCCATATTTACCCCTGTGTCTCCAATCCTGCCCCCTGTCTCCATATTTGCCCCTGTGTGACTCCAATCCTGCCCTCTGTCTCCATATTTGCCCCTCTGTGACTCCAATCCTGCCCCGTCTCCATATTTGCCCCTGTGTGACTACAATCCTGTCCGCCGTCTCCATATTTGCCCCTGTGTGACTACAATCCTGCCCGCTGTCTCCATATTTGCCCCTGTGTGTCTCCAATCCTGCCCCCTGTCTCCATATTTGCCCCTGTGTGACTACAATCCTGTCCGCCGTCTCCATATTTGCCCCTGTGTGACTACAATCCTGCCCGCTGTCTCCATATTTGCCCCTGTGTGTCTCCAATCCTGCCCCCTGTCTCCATATTTGCCCCTGTGTGACTCCAATCCTGCCCCATCTCCATATTTGCCCCTGTGTGTCTCCAATCCTGCCCCCATGTTTCCATTCTGCCAGGGATACATATTGCCCCTTTCAAAAATAAAAACTTTCTTCTTACCTGACCTCGCTCCTGCGCTGAAGATGGAGCTGCTGCTGTGTGAGCTGAAAGGACCTGTGGTGACGTCATCATCATGTGATCAGGGGGCGGATCTGATCAATGCTGAAGGCCTGTGATAATGATGACGTCACCACAGGTCCTTCAGCTCTTCTCTATCTTTCGGATGTCGGGCGCTGTGGCGGCTCTGCTGATGTGTGCGCTGCAGGCCCGATCGCAGCGCATACTTGGGGCCTGCCCGGCGCCCCTATGACGCACAGCACTTGGGGCCCGATGACTGGCAGCACAGGAGCGGGGCCCCTGATCTGCGGGCCTCCTTCTGTACTGAAGAAAATTTTTTTCTCTACTCCATATAGTCTTCAGTACAACAACATAGTTTCTATTATAAAGAAATATATTCCTGTGTTAAGCCAGGATCCAAAACTAAAACAAATTATTGCAGAAAACCAAATCACTTATGTAGCAAAAAAAGCACCTACTTTGCAGGATAAACTATCGCCTAGTCTGTATTTGAATTCCTCGCTGGAAACCATTGACACCTGGCTGAATCTAAAGGGGTTTTTTAAATGTGGAAATAAGAGATGTACTTGTTGTCAATATGCACATAAAATCAACAAATTTTCCTCATTCCATAGCAACAAAGAATATTCTATTAACAGTTTTTTGAACTGTAATTCCACCTATGTAGTATATTTGATTGACTGTACATTATGTTGTAAACAGTATATAGGTTGTACAACGGGAAAATTGAGGAAAAGAATCAGAAGACATATCTCTGATGCTATTAACCCCTCCAGCTTCAATCCATCAGCGGTCTCCAGGCATTTTTCACAACATCATTCTGGCAATTTTGATAGCTTCAGGTTTAAAGCAATAGAGTTAGTAACACGGTCTACCAGAGGGGGCGATAGAAAACGTAAACTACTTAACAGGGAATCTGCTTGGATTTTTACCTTGGAAATTAGGATGCCAATAGGCTTAAATAATAGACAAGATTTAATTAGAATATATTAAAAATCCTAAAATTATGATTCTTATGCTAATAATTATAACCTGCTCTGTCTGAAGTTCATAAATATATGTTTTTTTGAGTAAAAATTATATTATGGAAGTATTGTGGAGGATAACATGAAAAAAATCTTTGTATATATATTCTGTTATATCATGTATTGTAAAATATTTGTAAAATGTTTGGAAAAATTACTGCTAGCGTATTAGCTTCAGTTAGGGTTAACACTTGTTTTTAAATAGTTAATCTTATAGGTGGATGCTCACAAGTGTGATCTATTAACGCTTAATCAACTATAGCACCACCTATCTTAGGATCTTTTCCTTTATATATCCCAGAAAAATAGCAATGTGTATTATGGCAATGATAAAGGCTTAGCCGAAACGTGTCTTGCCGTGCGCTTTACAGCAGTAATTTTTCCCATCTCTGCCTATATTCATAATATGCTGCTATGGATAAATATTTTTAATCTACGTTTGAAATAAAGAAAAAGATTTTTTACGCACTTCAAACTTGGCTCGCTGGATTCACCTCCTTTTCGCATCTATTGTTGGCAAGAGCTCCTGTTATTTATCCGCTGCTGAGAGCCTATATAGTATAGCAGCTTATGGTTTGAACCAACTGGGTAAGCTGGCATTTTTTCCTTTTTTTTTCTTCTGTACTGATGTTCATCGGGCCCCATACAGCAGTAAGGGCTGTCATGCCCTGATGGCGGCCCTGCTTGTTCTGCCAGAAAAAATAAACCCATTTAAAATGAAGAAGTGCTTCTTAGCGCTGGAGTAGGAGCAATCAGACGCTGCGGACTTCTGGCTCCACACTGTCATGATAACCTCGTGACACTTGTATATTAGAGGTACAATAATACACAATTACTACAGAAAAAGTGGGGAAAAAAATCATCTAATTTCTAATACCTTTTTTATAATTAAATGTTACAGACCAGTAAATAACATGAATGTGTTTGGTACAATACCTTTAATCATAAAAACCCATACAATGCAGTTAACAGATTTTTTTATGGTGATCATTGTTTTATATACACAATGAAAGTATTATATTTTTTCATTGTAATAGTATATGAAAAAATATATATTATTTAACTGCTAATATGCAGGTATATAGAGATGTACTACTATATAGATATGCATCTCTATGTACAGTACTAGTATAGTATGCCTGTAAAGAGGAATATTAGGTAGGTAGAAATTTTTTTTCCTTTATTCAATAGTACAAGCTGTCTTACTGATAAGGTTTTATCTTGCCAGGTTGTAAGGTTGCAACCAATGAAAAGATCACTCTTCAAGATATATATATAATGTTGAAAGAAAAGAAAAACCAAAATATATTATGTTGCCACTTCTTCCTCCTTTGTAGCCAAATCAAGAGCCACTGGCCCACGTTTTCGTGGGCCAGTGGCAAAAGAGTCTCAGTGGACCTCTTTAACACATACCACAATTCATGATGCACATATACAGCAGAGAAATATAGGTATAGTACAATACCAAAGCGTTCACTTACTTCTTACATTACATGAGTGATATCTATTGTAAATTCTACAATAACTCAGAAACCGGCAAATTCTCACAGCACGTGCACTGAGGGGGATTCAAAAGTCTGCATTTACACAGAGTAACTAGACTTATCATTTTAGGCTGGACAGTACAATCCTTCATACAGTATTATGGGCACCACATAGGCTTCCAAAGAGGATTATAGACATCACATAGTCCTCCGTACAGTTTTATGGGCGCCACATAGTCCTCCATACAGTATTGTGAGCACCACATAGTGCTCCATACAGTATTATGGGCCCCACATATTGCTCCATACAGTATAATGGGCCCCATATTTTGCTCCATACAGTATAATGGGACCATATAAAGGTCCATACAGTATAATGGGCCCCATATAGTGCTCCACACATAAAAAAAATAATCAAATTCTCACCTCTCCCAGTTCAACCACTTGTACGGTCTCCTCAGCATCACAGAGCTGCAGTGTGATGCTAGTCACTTCTCATGGCCAAGCCGTGTGTTAGAGTGGTCAAAGAGTCCAAGGTCAGAAGCCAGGAGGGTACGTCATAAACAGAAGGAAGAGACAAAAGCATAGTCAGGTAACGTTCCAAGGTCAGAGTACCGGGAGGATAACAGATCAGAGTTGCAGGGGTTAAACTCAAACAAACAGAACTCAAAGCACAGGAAAGCACAGCACTAACCTCACAAGATGAATGTACATATGGCAGTGTTCTGGGAAACACTGCTCAGCTAAGAAGTATGGCCATTAACTGGAATATTGAACACATGAGACAGCCGACACCTCACAGTCTCTGACTGGAGAGTCGAGCTGTCAATCAACACACTGACACCTCAGCACGCCCCTGTACCAGATTGGATGGCCAAGCTGTCAATCAAAGTACTGACAGCTTCAGCACACCCCTATACCAGATTGGACAGCTGAGCTGTCAGTAACCGCATCCCAGACACATTGAGAGGTGGAACTGTGACATGCAGAGGGGAAATGATGGGAGAGGAAGCGTCAGCTGATGGCTCCCTCTCCTATCATTGTTTTCAATCCAGGATGCTGAAACAGTTGAAAGTATGATGCTGAGTGGGGCCCTGTGCCAGGGCCAGCGCCCCCTTGACTCTTGAGCCCCATAGCATGCCAGTGTCCCTGACAGTGAGTGGGCCCCCAATTTGTCCATGGCCCCGTCATTTGCATGCACCCCTGAACAACTGTCACTGTATGCACACATGACATAATGTTTTTATAAAGATATACACTGCTCAAAAAAATAAAGGGAACACTTAAACAACAGATTATAACTCCAAGTAAATCAAACTTCTGTGTAATCAAACTGTCCACTTAGGAAGCAACACTGATTGACAATCAATTTCACATGCTACTGTGCAAATGGAATAGACAATAGATGGAAATTATTGGCAATTATCAAGACACCCTCAATAAAGGAGTGGTTCTACAGGTGGGGACCACAGACCACATCTCAGTACCAATGCTTTCTGGCTGATGTTTTGGTCACTTTTGAATGTTGGTTGTGCTTTCACACTCGTGGCAGCATGAGACGACTCTACAACCCACACAAGTGGCTCAGGTAGTGCAGCTCATCCAGGATGGCACATCAATGCGAGCTGTGGCAAGAAGGTTTGCTGTGTCTACAGCGTAGTGTCTAGAGGCTGGAGGCACAACCAGGAGACAGGCCAGTACACCAGGAGATGTGGAGGGGGCCGCAGGAGGGCAACAACCCAGCAGCAGGACCGCTACCTCCGCCTTTGTGCAAGGATAAACCGGAGGAGCACTTCCAGAGCCCTGCAAAATAACCTCCAGTAGGCCACAAATGTGCATGTGTCTGCACAAACAGAAACTGACTCCATGAAGATGGTCTGAGGGCCCAATGTCCCCAGATGAGGGCAGTGCTCACAGCTCAACACCGTGCAGGACGCTTGGCGTTTGCCACAGAACACCATGATTGGCAAATTCGCCACTGGCACCCTGTGCTCTTCACAGATGAAAGCAGGTTCACACTGAACACATGTGACAGAGTCTGGAGACGGGAGGGAGTAGGGAGGTCATACAGGCACGTGGAGGCCACACACAATACATCTATTCCTTGTCATGAGGCATTTCCACTGAAGTTGGATCAGCCTGTAATTTGATTTTCCACTTTGATTTTGAGTATCATTCCAAATCCAGACCTCCATGGGATATTCATTTTGATTTACATTGATAATTGTTTTGTTTTATTGTTCTGAACACATTCCACTATGCAATGAATAAAAATTTGCAACTGGAATATTTCATTCAGAGATATCTAGGATGTGATATTTTAGTGTTCCCCGGCGGCCCGGGGGACCTACAGGGACAATGGAGGTACAGGGGGGGTGATCGGGGGACCCTATTTCTCTCTCCTCTGATGTGTGATCACATCCGAGGAGAGAGAAATGAAATGGAAAATCTGATTTTTTTTTTGCGGTTGCTGTGATATCGTTAAAAGCAGCGATCGCAACACCGGGGTTGGTAAAAGCCAACCCCAATCATGTTCTCTGGAGTTTCAGCTATCCCTGGCAGTTGAGACCCCGGAGAAATTCCGACGCTGGGGGGTGCTATAACCCTAAACCTCTGTGGTTTACAGTCATGGCCAAAAGTATTGACACCCCTGCAATTCTGTCAGATAATACTCAGTTTCTTCCTGAAAATGGTTGCAAACACAAATTCTTTGGTATTATTATCTTCATTTAATTTGTCTTAAATGAAAAAACACAAAAAGAATTGTCCTAAAGCCAAATTGGATATAATTCCACACCAAACATAACAAAGAGGGTGGACAAAAGTATTGGCACTGTTCAAAAAATCATGTGATGCTTCTCTAATTTGTGTAATTAACAGCACCTATAACTTACCTGTGGCACCTAACAGGTGTTGGCAATAACTAAATCACACTTGCAGCCAGTTGACATGGATTAAAGTTGACTCAACCTCTGTCCTGTGTCCTTGTGTGTACCACATTGAGCATGGAGAAAAGAAAGAAGACCAAAGAACTGTCTGAGGACTTGAGAAACCAAATTGTGAGGAAGCATGAGCAATATCAAGGCTACAAGTCCATCTCCAAAGACCTGAATGTTCCTGTGTCAACCGTGCGCAGTGTCATCAAGAAGTTTAAAGCCCATGGCACTGTGGCTAACCTCTCTAGATGTGGCCAGAAAAGAAAAATTGACAAGAGATTTCAATGCAAGATTGTGCGGATGTTGGATAAAGAACCTCCACTAACATCCAAACAAGTTCAAGCTGCCCTGCAGTCCGAGGGTACAACGGTGTCAACCCATACTATCCGTCGGCATCTGAATGAAAAGGGACTGTATGGTAGGAGACCCAGGAAGACTCCACTTCTTACCCTGAGACATAAAAAAGCCAGGCTGGAGTTTGCCAAAACTTACCTGAAAAAGCCTAAAACATTTTGGAAGAATGTTCTCTGGTCAGATGAGACAAAAGTAGAGCTTTTAGGGCAAAAGCATCAACATAGAGTTTACAGGAGAAAAAAGAGGCATTCAAAGAAAAGTACACGGTCCCTACAGTCAAACATGGCGGAGGTTGCCTGATGTTTTGGGGTTGCTTTGCTGACTCTGGCACTGGACTGCTTGACCGTGTGCATGGCATTATGAAGTCAGAAGACTACCAACAAATTTTGCAGCATAATTTAGGGCCCAGTGTGAGAAAGCTGGGTCTACCTCAGAGGTCATGGGTCTTCCAGCAGGACAATAACCCAAAACACACTTCAAAAAGCACTAGAAAATGGTTTGAGAGAAAGCACTGGAGACTTCTAAGGTGGCCAGCAATGAGTCCAGACCTGAATCCCATAGAACACCTGTGGAGAGATCTAAAGATGGCAGTTTGGAGAAGGCACCCTTCAAATATCAGGGACCTGGAGCAGTTTGCCAAAGAAGAATGGTCTAAAATTCCAGCAGAGCATTGTAAGAAACTCATTGATGGTTACCGGAAGCAGTTGGTCGCAGTTATTTTGGCTAATGGTTGCGCAACCAAGTATTAGGCTGAGGGTGCCAATACTTTTGTCCGGCCCATTTTTGGAGTTTTGTGTGAAATGATCAATGTTTTGCTTTTTGCTTCATTCTCTTTTGTGTTTTTTTCATTCAAGACAAATTAAATGAAGATAATAATACCAAAGAATTTGTGTTTGCAATCATTTTCAGGAAGAAACTGAATATTATCTGACAGAATTGCAGGGGTGTCAATACTTTTGGCCATGACTGTAAGTATCCTTAACTGCCACCGTTAAAAGGCGTATCAGTGGTCGTTAAGGGGCTAAATGTAACTCTCATCATTCTCCCCTGCTCGCGCCGATCGCCGGCAGAGCAGGGGAGAATGATGAGAGCCGTTTTCAGCCCCCGGCGCCGGGGAACAGCGCTTACTGCAACACTTCTTCCCTGGCGCCCGTCCGTGTGGTACTGATGCGGCACACACATGCCACACGTGTACCGCAAGTATTACACACACGAACACTGACATCTCCGGTAAAGGAAATATCAGGACATGTGAAAGAGGCGTTATAGCGGGTTTTTATGTTTGGCAGCTGTCACATGCTAAAAGACGCTTTTAGTTTTTGCATCACCACATTTTGAGAGCTGTAATTTTTCCACATTTTGGCCCACAGAGTCATGTGAGGTCTTGTTTTTTGCGGTACGAGTAGATGTTTTTATTGGTATAATTTTCAGGCACATGACATTTTTTGATCACTTTCTATTACAATTTTTGGGAGGCAGAATGAGCAAAAACCAGCAATTAATGAATTTCTTTTGGGAGGATGTTTATACCGTTCCGTGTGTGGTAAAATTGATAAGGCAGTTTTAGTCTTCGAGTCAGAACGATTACAGTGATACCGCATTTATATAGTTTTTTTAATGTTTTGGCTCTTTTATACAATAAAAACTATTTTATAGAAAAAATAATTGTTTTTGCATCGCTTTATTCTGCGAGCTATAACTTTTTTATTTTTGCTGATGATGCTGTACGGCAGCTCCTTTTTTGCATGACAAGATAACGTTTTCAGCGGTACCACGTTTATTGATATCCGTCTTTTTGATCATGTGTTATTTCACTTTTTGTTCGATGGTATGATGATAAAGCATTGTTTTTTGCCTTGTTTTTTTATGGTGTTCACTAAAGGGGTTAACTAGTGGGACAGTTTTATAGGTTGGGTCATTACAGATATGGCGACCCGAAATATGTGTACTTTTATTGTTTAGATTTTTTTTTCATTCTAATATTTATTTAGTGATAGAAAAAATTAAAATAATTGTAAAAATATTTAAAAAAATAATAAAAAAATCAATATTTAAATATTTTTACAATTATTTTCTTTTTTACATTATTCTACGTTTTACACTTTGTCCCACTATGGGACAATCATTTTTTGCAGGCTGATCGCTTATATGGCATGGAGATGAAGCTGCATCTGCATGCTAGAGAAGCTGTCAGCGCTGTACTCATTGCACACTGACCTGAGAGACTTCCTGACATGCACTGTGCATGACAGGAAGTTTCTCAGCTCTGGTAACCCGGATGTCCAATCGCTGCATTTTGGGGGCTAAAGTGCCGGGAGTGGTCCGTGACCGCTCCTAGCACTTAGTGCCGGGTGTCAGCTGACACCTGGCCACGATCGGCGGCACACCACCTGTGTGCGTGGCGGATCGCTGTGAGGTACTATACCGTCCATGGTCAAATTGTGCCGGGTCACATGGACGGTATAGTACGTCAGATAGCAGAAAGGAGTTAAAAACTTAGAAATGTAATTTTGGACATTTTGCGTTGTTTGGAAATAATTTTCATTCTAACACATAAAAATAAACAATTGAGATGGGAACATTTACGTTTTTTATTTAGTTGAATAATAATTCTGTAACCTTATATTTGCCCAATAATTCTGCACACAGATACTGTATTTTCCTAAGAAAGTCAAAACCTTACTTTTACTTTCTTAACCTTTAAGAAACCTTTTATTATTTATTTATTTATAACCTTTATTAACCTTTTTAGATTGCCCGACAGCACTATAATTGTTCAATAATAAAATTAATTGTCAAAAATACAAATTGCCTAATAATTATGCACACAGTGAAGCAACTCAACAGTATGTATACCGTTGTATATTTAGTAATGTAAAAGTATTTTTGTTACATCATAATGAATTTCCATGGAAAATAATAGTTTATATGTTTGGAAGCATTTATTTGTGTATATCCTTCTTTTATAAATGTTTCAACTTCAAGAAAATCTGAGTTTGGCAAACAAGTCTGTTATGTCCCGCTTAGCTATGGGATTAGTTATAATTACAGGATATTATTAGAATTATGTTATTGCTATAATAAACATTAGACATTATTTTGGATGTGATTAACTCTCTATGAATGAGCATGTGTGGCATATCCATAGGATATACTGGTCCCATTTTTTTTATAAATATTAAGATTGGAATAACCCATTAAATTCTCTACTATTAACTCCTTCACGATGGGGCCAATTTCTGTTTTTTACTCCCCTTCTTCTTAGAGGCATAACTTTTTTATTTTTCTGTCCACACAGACATATATATATATATATATATATATATATATACACATATGAGGGATTTTCTTCATTCATTTTACCACATAGTATACAGGAAAATGTAAAAAAAAATTCCAGCTGCGGTGAAATTGTGAAGAAAATGCAAGTCTGACATTGTTCTTTGGGAATTGTTTTTATAGTGTACATTTTATGTCCTTGTAATATGAATTCCTTCATCAATACGATTACAGTGATACAAAACGTAGTTTTTTTCATTGTTTCAGTGTTGAAACAAAAATCAGAAGGCTTCAAAACAAATTTTGTGATGGCTTAATTTTTTGCAGGGCGAGATAGCGTTTTTAAAAATACAACTTTGGGATAGATATGACTTTTTGATCCCTTGTTACAACATTTTTTTGTGAAATTGCAGTGACTAAAAAATTTAATTTTGGTGTTCTAGAATTTTTTTTCATCTACATTGTTAACCAATTGGGTAAATAGTTTTATATTTTGATATATCAGACTTTTCTGAATGCAACAATACCACAAATGTGTACTATTATTAATTTTTTAACTCTTCAGCCCTCCCCCCCTCCTTGTTTTTACCTTCGTGACCAGGCCTGACCATTGTTACTTTATGAGGTAATACCTCTGAAACACTTCATATCCCAGTGATTCTGAGATTGTTTTTTCATGACATTTTGTACATCATTAGTGTTAAAGTTTGTTCAATAAATATCGGAATTTTGGCAAAAATTTCACAATTTTCAAACTTTTATGCCCTTCAACCAGAAAGTTTTGTCACACAGAATAGTTAATACATAACATTTCCAATAATTTTTTTTTAGGAAGTTAGGATTAAAATTTATCAGTTACTTCTAATTTAATTTATTTTTTTAACTAATGTGACAGTTTTATAGGATGCGGCGATACCAAATCCCTTATGTGTACTTTTTCCTTTTTTTTTTTTTACATAAAAATACATATTTATGGGTATACTTTTTTATTATTATTTTGTGATTTTTAAAAAATATATTTACATTTTATATAATTTTTTTTACTTTTTTACTTAGTCCATCTCTGGGGCTTTAACTTTTAGCACTCTGATCATCGCAATGCTTTATACCTGTCAGTGCTGCTCCAACAGAATCCTCATAGACCATGCTCTGAGCATGGTCTAAAAGGCTTTCTGTGGCCTGGTGACCCGGACGTCATCATGGTTCAACATGGCAAAAATCAGGCCCTAGTAACATTGCCATGGTGACCTGAGGCCTCCTAAATGTTATGATCAATATCAATGATGGCATTTAGGGAGATAAACAGCCAGCTGCGATGCAGACACCACTCCTGGCTGTGAGAGCCCTGTATCACCTGCCATGTTAGCTGAAATTCCAGAGACAATTGCATGTGCACAGCTCTTGTGCCCGCAAGATCGACAGGATGTATCCATACATCCAAGGTTAGGAACCCAGGATGTATGGATACCTCCAAGGTCATGAAGGGGTTGCTATCTTTATTTTTTATGGGGAAAAAGGGGGCAATTAAAACTTTTAGGTTCTTTTTTCGTCATATTTTTAAAACTTTTTTTACTCGTCACTGTTATTGATAGCTCCTTTAGGGGACTTGAAGATGCAATCATACGATCACTTGTGCTATAAACAGTGATGCCACGGCATTGCTTCATATAGCAAAAATTTGGGTCTCCTTTGAACCACGCCCATAGGCAGGGTTTAAAAGGAGCTCTGTAATGACAGACACAGAGGTAATCAACTGAGCCCCGTTTGTCATGACAACTTATTGGTGACCCGCAATCACGTCACGGGCTGGCCGAAGAGCAGAGAGAATGACGCGTACGCTTGCCAGCGCGAGTTAAATGCTGTTGTCAGAGTTTGACAGCGGCATTTAACAGGTTGACAATCGTGGATGGAGCACTGCTACACCTGCAATTGTCAGCGGCAGGTCCTGGCTGTAATACACAGCCATCACCTGCCGGGTATGGGGCAGGCTTGAGCCTGTTCCATACACCCACTTCCAACTTGCGTTGTACATGTCCGGTGGATGTCGTCAAGGGGTTAAATATGGGAAATGTTCCGAACTAATATGCTTTGATTAACAGACTAAAAACTTGCAATTTTAGTGTGTGGGGATTTTTTTTATGCCAATTAACATATTACTTTTTAAATTTAAGGTGTATTTGGACCTCTACAAATCTGGATTATTGCATGTAACTTTAAAGGAAACCTATAAAAAACTTGAATTTCCCCAAATCATTTCTATGACTGTGTAGCCCTTTAAAAGATTAGCCAACAAATCTCTTTATAAACCCAAAGCACTGTCCTAGTAGTGAAAAATCATGTTTCAAAGTTGTGTCTGGAAGTGCATTGTGGTGTAGCGATGCACTTTTAGCTTTTCAACCTCATGTTGTATTTCCTACCTAGCAGCCCCATTGCCGGACAGGTCATTTGCTCTGATTCATGGCCACTAAACTGTTAGTCAGAGAGGGTAGAGAGTGTGCTATTGGGTAGGAAATCAACAGGAGGCGGAGAAGCTAGAAGAGCATAATTTTGTCCCAGTGCAATTAGAGACATAAATTCAAAACATGATTTTGAACATGAACATGATCGCTGCTAGAACAGTGCTTTGGGTTCATGATGGGCTTGATTGGCTTATCTTTTAAAGGGCTACATAATCATGTTAATCATTTAAGGGATTGATGGGGTTCGGGAGAAGAAAGTTTCTGACAGCCAGGTTCTGTTGTGTTATTTATTTTGGAGGTGCCACATAAGAATTCTTCCTCTCCTAAGGCCTGTTGGATACAGCTTTAATGTTAATGTTTTGATTTCTGGCACAGAAACAATAGACATTGGAGACCTAGAAGATATGAATTTTACAGACTGTCCCCAGTCTTGGTTTGCTGGGAGATGTTCTATTTGGACAACAAACTACTTCATGTGTTTTACAACCTTTACAACATATAGACAGTTCCATTTTTACTAAGACATACTTAGCTTGTGTTATAAGACTTAAGTATTCGAGATTGTCTAGATACTAATTAGAAATACAATTTTCAATTTGACTTTTAAAGCAATTTTCTTCTATATCCCCTTGTTGGCTGGGGATTTCCTCATTCCACTTGCTAAGAACATGGTAGTTGGCCAAAGGCGGACATAGACAATGGAAGGCCCCTCCGTAGGGCTTGTGTTTGCCCCCCCATCTGTCAGATTCCACTTGCATCTATAAATGCATATTTACATACATATTCACATTAGGTACATATATAAGATATGCATATTCAAATACATCAAACAGACATTTACACAATACATACGCATACAAATAGAGCAAACATGCACACAGGCATTTAATAATAATAATATTTATTTTTATATAGCGCTAACATATTCCGCAGCACATTACAGTTTGCACACATTTTCATCACTGTCCCTGATGGGGCTCACAATCTGAATTCCCTATCAGTATGTCTTTGGAGTGTGGGAGGAAACCGGAGTACCCGAAGGAAACCCACACAAACACGGGGGGAACATACAAACTCCTTGCAGATGTTGTCCTTGGTGGGATTCGAACCCAGGACTCCAGCGCTGCATGGCTGCAGTGCTAACCACTGAGCCACCGTGCTGCCCTCATTTACAAAATAAGTATACACATATCACATTTTGTTATGTTTATTTTTAAGAAGTTTATTAAAAATGACATTCTTTTAATTGTTTTTCATAATTTTTTAGTCACTTTTGAGGAAGAAATAGCCCTGATTTATTTTATCCCTAATATAATGTACAGGTACAGTATCTAGAGATATACAGGTCCTTTATACTGGTATGCAGAGATATAAGTGCTTCTCACAAAATTTGAATTTTATCAAAAAGCTAATTTATTTCAGTTCTTCAAGATAAAAAGTGAAACTCATATATTATATAGAATCATTACAGACAGAATGATGTATTTCACGTGTTTATTTCTGTTAATGTTGATGATTATGGCTTACAGCCAATAAAAACCCAAAAGTAATTATCTCAGTAAATTAGAACACTTTATAACACCAGCTTAAAAAATGATTTTAAAATCCGAAATGTTGGCCTACTGAAATGTATGTTCAGTAAATGTACTCAATACTTGGTTGGGGTATTTTGTTTAATTGCCTGAAGCAAAGAAGAATACCATACAGAACATAATAATCAATACATAGAAGAATTAATTCCTAAAATATCTAGGCAAATATCTGTAAAATAAGTAGAATTCCACAGTGTGGTTTTTAGTTTCGTCAAAGTTTTTCATTTTATGTAAATAAAAAGAAAAAGAGCAGAAAACAAGTGACTATCATCAAGAAGACATAGACAAAAAGAGAGCGGTGGAAGGGAAGGGGGAAAGGGGAGTAAAAAGAGGAACAAGGGAATCAAACCAGAAGACCCATCAATCATGACATGAAGGGCAATTAAGTCTGAGGGACAGAGAGCAAGAGACTTCCGTATTCACTAGAGTGTTGTAACTAAATTTAATAGAACCAAGTTTTATAGAAGGCCTCATATCTACTATAAAGTCAAGTCTTCATATAGATAATATGTCTTTACATCTGGAAGGCTTAAACCACCTCTGTTTTTGGTCTACTTAGGAGGGACTGCAGAAGTCTAGCAGGTTTGTTCGGCCATAAAAAGCGTTTTGTAGGGAAGTAAAAGATTTGAAAAAAGAACTAGGAATTTTAATGGGCAGGGTTTGAAGGAGATTCAAAATGTGGGGAAGGACACTCATTTTAATGCTGGGGTCACACTTGCGAGTGTGATGCGAGAAACTCACATCAATACCCGGCACTGCTGCTGGCACTCGGGACCAGAGTGTGCGGCTGCATAGAAATATATGCAGCTGCACACTCTGGTCCCGAGTGCCGGCGGCAGTGTCGGGTATTGATGCGACAGACTTTCAAGAGTTTATCGTATCACACTCGCAAGTGTGACTCAGGTCTAAGGATTTCACTATAAGCAAAGTGGACCATTTTGTGTTTTTTTTTTGCTTCCCTTCTTCCCAGAGCCATAATTTTTTTATTTTTTGGTCAATATGGCCATGTGAGGGCTTGATTTTTGTGGGACGAGTTGTACATTTGAACAACACTATTGATTTTAACATATCATGTAATGGAAAACAGGAAAAAAGTTCAAAGTGCGGTGAAATTGCAAAAAAAAGTGCAATCCCACACTTGTTTTTTGGTTTTTTTTCACAATGTTCACTAAATGCTAAAACTGACCTGCTATTATGATTCTCCTGGTCATTATGAGTTCATAAACACCAAACATGATACCTGTGGCGTCTCCATTTTTCGTAATCTCAGGTTGGGTGAGGGTTTATTTTTTGCGTGTCAAGCTGACGTTTTTAATGATAACATGTTGGTGTAGATATGATCTTTTAATCCCCATTATTTCATTTTAATGCAATATCGTGGTGACCAAAAAAAGTAATTCTGGTGTTTTCACTTTTTTTCTTGCTACGCCGTTTAGCAATCAAGTTAATCCTTTTCTTTATTGATAGATCGGGCGATTCTGAAAGCGGCGATACCAAATATGTGTATGTTTGATTTTTTTTATTGTTTTATTTTGAATTGGGCGAAAAGGGTGATTTGAACTCATTTTTTAAATTTTTTTTATACTTTTGGCATTCTTCAATAGTCTCCATGGGAGGCTAGAAGCTGCCATAACCCGATCGGCTCTGCTACACACAGGTGATGATCAGATCGCCTGCATGTAGCAGAATTGCTGACTTGCTATGAGCCACTGGGTGGCGCTCATAGCAATCCGGCAGTGACAACCATAGAGATCTCCAGGAAACCTCTGGTTGTCATGCCAACCTATTGGTGACCCGTGATCACATGATGGGGGTCAACGATGGGTGGATTTCCGGCCCAATGGCAGGAAACGTGAGTTAAATGCCTCTGTCAGAGTTTGACAGCGGCATTTAATGGGTCAATAGCCGCGGGTGGATGGCAATTCCACCGGAGGCTGTTCCGGGCAAATGTCAGCTGTTCAAAACGATATATATAAACTCGGCACACACCCAAAAATGATAATGTTGCAGAACGGTGATTTTAATAGATAGCAGTACATACATACAACGTTTCGGTCTAGGACCTTCTTCAATGTACTGAAAAATTAAACAAACATAACGAAATAAAAGAAAGTATTTACAATAAATTCCATGGGTTTCTTTACAAAGAAAAAAATTACATAATATGCTGAGACATCGGTCACATTATGGCACAAAATGTACTAGAGTGCTAGGGACACAATCATGGAGACAAGGAACAACAAATAGAGGAGAGGCACATACCATTAGAATGTACTGTGAGCTCTTAGTGATTGGGCTTTAAAGGAAAACCTAAACAAAGGGGAATGGAGCTGATGAAGCAACCATCCATATTAAGTGAAAGTGAACTCAGTGGCACCAAAAGACTGACATACCAGTACTGCAGGGAGGTAACTATAGCCGTCCTACTGTAGGAAAAGAAAGAGCACTGAGTGATTGCTTGGAAGGTGCTGTCCACACAGACTGGTTGTGTGGACAAAGAGAACGATCTTACCGTGCTATTTTGTGGCGTGTGGACGCGGTATCCGCCGCGGATCCTATGGCGCTAAGGTATGGAGGAGGTGGCGGTGTTATATAGCCCAGGTAGAGTGCTGTTTATCCTATCAAGCGCGCGCCACCGGAAGTGGGTGGGTGTGTGTATGACTGACATCATCCGGCGCATCAAGCGCTGAGAGAAGACGTGAGTGGGGGCGTGTCAGAACTAGGCCCCGGAAGTATGTCACAGCCTGGCAGGCTGGAACACTACAAAGTGAGGAGGAATATGTTACCATGGTGACAGTCGCAGCGTTACTAACAGGAGTGCCAAAAGGGGAAACAGTGGTTGTTCAGTGATTGGTGGTGAAGATTCAACAAAAGTTCACAGTTGTGGGTTCTGTAATTGAAATAAAACATAATAAACCTCTTCCTCTCTCTGACCACAACCTGCTCACATTCTCTTCCCTCTTCACTCCATGTCTACAATCCCCACCCCACAAACTTTCACACCCTCGCAGGAATCTTAAACACCTTGACCTACACTCATTCTCCGAATCCCTCCTCCCTCTTACAGATATAAGTTCCTTACACAATGCGGATGACGCTGCCGCTCTATATAACACCACAATAGCTGTAGCTTTGGAATCCGCTGCCCCACTTACACATACCAAAACTCGCAAAATCAACAGACAGCCCTGGCACACCAGCCTGACCAAAGAGCTGAGGCGAGCTTCCAGGGCTGCTGAGCGCAGATGGAAAAGATCCCACTCCAACGAGCATTTCATCGCATTCAAACAGTCCCTCACTACTTTCAAGACCACACTCGCCACAGCTAAACAAACCTACTTCTCATCTCTCATATCCTCCCTGTCTCACAACCCTAAACAGTTATTCAACACCTTCAATTCTCTCCTCCGCCCCCCAGCACCTCCTCCCTCCCCACTCATCTCAGCTGAAGACTTTGCCTCATTTTTCAAGCAGAAAATTGATAACATCAGGGACAGTTTTGGTCAACAACCCCCAGAGCCCTTCCTCCCGACTTCCCAGCCCTCCACCTTCAAAACCAACTTCTCCACCATTACAGAAGATCGACTCTCCACTCTACTCTCAAGATCACATCTCACCACCTGTGCACTCGACCCGATCCCATCCCACTTCATCCCAAACCTCACCACAGTCTTCATCCCAACCCTAACCCATCTCTTCAACCTATCACTAACAACTGGTGTTTTCCCCTCAAGCTTTAAACATGCCTCCATCACACCTATCCTCAAAAAGCCCTCTCTTGACCCATCCTCTGTATCTAGCTATCGCCCTATATCACTTCTCCCATACGCCTCCAAGCTACTGGAACAACACGTCTACCTTGAACTGTCCTCCCATCTCTCTTCTTGCTCCCTCTTCGACCGCTTACAATCTGGCTTCCGGTCACACCACTCCACTGAAACTGCCCTTACTAAGGTCACCAATGACCTCTTAACTGCCAAGAGCAAGCGACACTACTCTGTCCTCCTCCTCCTGGACCTGTCGGCTGCCTTTGACACAGTGGACCATTCCCTATTATTACAGACCCTCTCATCCCTCGGCATCACAGACTTGGCCCTCTCCTGGATCTCATCATACCTAACAGACCGGACATTCAGCGTCTCCCACTCACACACCACCTCCTCACCTCGCCCCCTATCTGTCGGAGTCCCACAAGGTTCAGTCCTAGGGCCCCTGCTGTTCTCTATTTACACCTTTGGCCTGGGACAGCTCATAGAATCTCATGGCTTTCAGTATCATCTTTATGCTGATGACACACAGATCTACATCTCTGGACCAGATATCACCTCCCTACTAACCAGAATCCCTCAATGTCTGTCCACTATTTCATCCTTCTTCTCCACTAGATATCTGAAACTCAACATGGACAAAACAGAATTCATCATCTTTCCCCCATCTCACGTGACCCCCCCTACGAACCTATCAATTACAGTAAATGACTGCCCACTCTCCCCAGTCCCACAAGCTCGCTGCCTCGGAGTAATCCTTGATGCTGATCTCTCCTTCAAACCACATATCCAAACCCTTTCCACTTCCTGCCGACTTCAACTCAAAAATATTTCACGCATCCGTTCATTCCTCACCCAAGAATCTGCAAAAACCCTAGTCCATGCCCTCATCATCTCTCGCCTTGACTACTGCAACCTCATGCTCTGCGGCCTCCCCTCAAACACTCTCGCACCCCTCCAATCTATTCTAAACTCTGCTGCCCGACTAATCCACCTGTCCCCCCGCTATTCCCCAGCTTCTCCCCTCTGTCAATCCCTTCACTGGCTCCCAATTGCCCAGAGACTCCATTACAAAACCCTAACCATGACATACAAAGCCATCCACAACTTGTCTCCTCCATACATCTGTGACCTCGTCTCCCGGTACTTTCCTGCACGCAACCTCCGATCCTCACAAGATCTCCTTCTCTACTCCCCTCTTATCTCCTCTTCCCACAATCGCATACAAGATTTCTCTCGCGCATCTCCCCTACTCTGGAACTCTCTACCACAACATATCAGACTCTCACCTACCATCGAAACCTTCAAAAAGAGCCTGAAGACCCACCTCTTCCGACAAGCCTATAACCTGCAGTAACCACCGATCGACCAAACCGCTGCACGACCAGCTCTACCCTCGCCTACTGTATTATCACCCATCCCTTGAAGATTGTGAGCCCTCGCGGGCAGGGTCCTCTCTCCTCCTGTACCAGTTATGACTTGTATTGTTTAAGACTATTGTACTTGTTTTTATGTATACCCCCCTCACATGTAAAGCGCCATGGAATAAATGGCGCTATAACAATAAATAATAATAATAATAATAATAATAATAATAATTAGTCCAAGTGAAATGGAATATCGTAATAAAATAAAGAACGAGAGAAATCAGAATTATATGGCATGACAACAGTACTGATATGTTACGTCAAGATCATTAGTATAAGATTACATCATAACATTAGGAACGGAGGAAAGCCTGTACATCATAATCTTTGTTTAACCCTTTGGGTGCCAGGGTATTAAGCTCATGAATCCAATAGGCCTCCCTTCTTTTTAAGATATTAATACGGTTACCTCCCCTACGTGGCAGATGGATTTGCTCTATTACTTGGAACTTGAGTTGGGCAATAGGGTGACTGGCAGTGATAAAATGGAAGGGGATCGGAAGAAGCATATTCTTGCACCTAATAGTAGACTTGTGCTTCGATATTCGATCCCTAATATGCTGTGTAGTTTCCCCTACATACAAAAGGCCGCAGGGGCACTTAATGAAATATATTACGAATGAGCTATCGCAAGTGTAGTATTCACGGATATTATATTTTTTGCCCGTGTGGGGGTGGTAAAAGATGCTACCTTTCTGTACATTATTACACTGCATACATTGTAGGCAAGGGAAGGTATCGAATTTAGGATTAGAAAGAAAACGTTGGTGTTTAGGGGGACTAGGAGAGCCAATGTCAGCTTTAATTAGGATGTCACGCACATTACGCGGTCTCCTAAAGCAAGGTAGGAAAGGTTCCCTAAATGCCTCTACCTGTGGGTGGGCTGTTGTTAAAAGATGCCAATGACGCCTAATACTAGAATGTATACGGTAGGCAAATGGATGGTAGTCATGAACAAAAGCAATGCGATTAGTGGCCTTTGGTTTAGAGGGGGAGGAAAGATCCAGATTATTCAAAGTGTCTATGGGGTAACCCCTCTCGAGAAATTTTGTACGCATTTCTTCCATGCGTACTTTCTGGGTCTCTGTATCGGACACTACTCTTTGAACCCTTTTGAGCTGTGACTTGGGAATTGCATTTTTCATTTTAGTTGGTTGGAAGCTTGTATAATGAAGCAAACTATTGCGATCAGTGGGTTTCCTATAGAGGTCAGTAGTTAGATGGCCTGACTCATCTTTAATGACAAGTGTGTCTAAGAAGTTAATCTGTTTGAGGTGATGTGTCATAGTAAAGCTTAAACCCGGCCAGGATGTTTGTAACATGGAGAAGAAAGAGTGTAGTGTTTCTAATGATCCTCCCCAGATACAGAAGATATCGTCGATGTACCGAC
Source organism: Dendrobates tinctorius (assembly GCF_039654945.1). Classification (NCBI taxonomy): domain Eukaryota; kingdom Metazoa; phylum Chordata; class Amphibia; order Anura; family Dendrobatidae; genus Dendrobates; species Dendrobates tinctorius. Next base: position 351,096 of record NW_027362049.1, on the reverse strand, counting down.
TCCACACTATAGCGTGAGTGCGGAAGAGGTCATCATGATAAATGATGCAATCCTCAAGGTGAGCCACATAACAATTTGCGTAGGGGGGCACGGCGTTTGAGCCCATCGCGGTCCCCCTAGTCTGCAGATAATGTGTATCCTCAAAAAGAAAAAAGTTTTTAGTTAATATGATGGACAGTAGTTCGCAGCATAAATTAATTTGTTCAGGGTGAAAATTGGATAATTCCAATAGCCTCCGTACTGACTGGATACCCTCAGTATGGGGGATGGATGTATACAGATCTTTAACATCTAGTGTGACTAGAATGGCATCTATAGGAATGATAGCTTGGGTCTTAGGAACAGGAGTACCTTTAGACCACCCACGGGTTCACATGCTTTGGAGACTTTTATCTCTTTTGTAGACAGCAATTTCAGAACTTACGAGATGATATCCATAAAAGGCGTATACATTTCCCACCCAACCTCACTGCACTAGATCAACAAGAACTAAAAACTCTACAAGATGATAAGGATCTGATCATCAAACCAGCAGACAATGGGGGAGCCATTGTTATTCTAGACAAGAGCATGTACTTGAGTGAGATATATCGCCAATTGAGGGATACATCAATTTCTGAACCACTTAATAGGGATCCCACTAACGAAATTAAGCATCTCATTCAGACTACTTTGACAAAATACAAACTACATGGGGTCCTTGATAGCAAAACGTGTGAATACCTAACCAAACAATTCCCCATTATGCCAGTTTTCTACATACTTCCTAAAATACACAAAAACCTTGAGAATCCACCTGGCAGACCAATCGTGGCCTCCACGGAATCTATCTTCTCTCCTATCTCCAAGTATTTGGAGAAAATCTTAACACCTCTCATTAAATTAACACCATCATTCCTACTGGACACAGGAGCCTTCCTGGACGTAATTCGTACCCTGGATCACATTCCTATAGATGCCATTCTAGTCACACTGGATGTTAAAGATCTGTATACATTCATCCCCCATACTGAGAGTATCCAGTCAGTACGGAGGCTATTGGAATTATCCAATTTTCACCCTGAACAAATTAATTTATGCTTCGAACTACTGTCCATCATATTAACTAAAAACTTTTTTCTTTTTGAGGATACACGCCCCCCTACGCAAATTGTTATGTGGCTCACCTTGAGGATTGCATCATTTATCATGATGACCTCTTCCACACTCACGCTATAGTGTGGAGGAGGTACATCGACGATATCTTCTGTATCTGGGGAGGATCATTAGAAACACTACACTCTTTCTTCTCCATGTTACAAACATCCTGGCCGGGTTTAAGCTTTACTATGACACATCACCTCAAACAGATTAACTTCTTAGACACACTTGTCATTAAAGATGAGTCAGGCCATCTAACTACTGACCTCTATAGGAAACCCACTGATCGCAATAGCTTGCTTCATTATACAAGCTTCCACCCAACTAAAATGAAAAATGCGATTCCCAAGTCACAGCTCAAAAGGGTTCAAAGAGTAGTGTCCGATACAGAGACCCAGAAAGTACGCATGGAAGAAATGCGTACAAAATTTCTTGAGAGGGGTTACCCCATAGACACTTTGAATAATCTGGATCTTTCCTCCCCCTCTAAACCAAAGGCCACTAATCGCATTGCTTTTGTTCATGACTACCATCCATTTGCCTACCGTATACATTCTAGTATTAGGCGTCATTGGCATCTTTTAACAACAGCCCACCCACAGGTAGAGGCATTTAGGGAACCTTTCCTACCTTGCTTTAGGAGACCGCGTAATGTGCGTGACATCCTAATTAAAGCTGACATTGGCTCTCCTAGTCCCCTAAACACCAACATTTTCTTTCTAATCCTAAATTCGGTACCTTCCCTTGCCTACAATGTATGCAGTGTAATAATGTACAGAAAGGTAACATCTTTTACCACCCCCACACGGGCAAAAAATATAATATCCGTGAATACTACACTTGCGATAGCTCATTCGTAATATATCTCATTAAGTGCCCCTGCAGCCTTTTGTATGTAGGGGAAACTACACAGCATATTAGGGATCGAATATCGAAGCACAAGTCTACTATTAGGTGCAAGAATATGCTTCTTCCGATCCACTTCCATTTTATCACTGCCAGTCACTCTATTGCCCAACTCAAGTTCCAAGTAATAGAGCAAATCCATCTGCCACGTAGGGGAGGTAACCGTATTAATATCTTAAAAAGAAGGGAGGCCTATTGGATTCATGAGCTTAATACCCTGGCACCCAAAGGGTTAAACAAAGATTATGATGTACAGGCTTTCCTCCGTTCCTAATGTTATGATGTAATCTTATACTAATGATCTTGACGTAACATATCAGTACTGTTGTCATGCCATATAATTCTGATTTCTCTCGTTCTTTATTTTATTACGCTATTCCATTTCACTTGGACTAATTATGTTTTATTTCAATTACAGAACCCACAACTGTGAACTTTTGTTGAATCTTCACCACCAATCACTGAACAACCACTGTTTCCCCTTTTGGCACTCCTGTTAGTAACGCTGCGACTGTAACCATGGTAACATATTCCTCCTCACTATGTAGTGTTCCAGCCTGCCAGGCTGTGACATACTTCCGGGGCCTAGTTCTGACACGCCCCCACTCACGTCTTCTCTCAGCGCTTGATGCGCCGGATGACGTCAGTCATACACACGCCCACCCACTTCCGGTGGCGCACGCTTGATAGGATAAACAGCACTCTACCTGGGCTATATAACACCGCCACCTCCTCCATACCTTAGCGCCATAGGATCCGCGGCGGATACCGCGTCCACACGCCACAAAATAGCACGGTAAGATCGTTCTCTTTGTCCACACAACCAGTCTGTGTGGATAGCACCTTCCAAGCAATCACTCAGTGCTCTTTCTTTTCCTACAGTAGGACGGCTATAGTTACCTCCCTGCAGTACTGGTATGTCAGTCTTTTGGTGCCACTGAGTTCACTTTCACTTAATATGGATGGTTGCTTCATCAGCTCCATTCCCCTTTGTTTAGGCTTTCCTTTAAAGCCCAATCACTAAGAGCTCACAGTACATTCTAATGGTATGTGCCTCTCCTCTATTTGTTGTTCCTTGTCTCCATGATTGTGTCCCTAGCACTCTAGTACATTTTGTGCCATAATGTGACCGATGTCTCAGCATATTATGCAATTTTTTTCTTTGTAAAGAAACCCATGGAATTTATTGTAAATACTTTCTTTTATTTCGTTATGTTTGTTTAATTTTTCAGTACATTGAAGAAGGTCCTAGACCGAAACGTTGTATGTATGTCCTGCTATCTATTAAAATCACCGTTCTGCAACATTATCATTTTTGGGTGTGTGCCGAGTTTATATATATCGATATTCACGGATTGGGATCCTACTTGTGCACCATTCCGGTCTACATAGGGTAGTGCCAACGGTTTTGCTAGTAAGCTGTTCAAAACAGCTGACATGTCCCGGGAAAGATGTGGGCTAACCGCCGGAGCCCACATCAAAGGGAGGGAGTCCGACATCAGTGTAAATTTATGCCCAATGTCGGAATGGAGTTAATGGCTGGAGTAATGGCAGAAAATAAAGTTTGAAGATTGAATTTATATCTGCTGAAAGGAAAATGCCCAAGTACTTCAGGAACTGTGGTGACCAACGAAATGTAAGCGAATTCTGCAGTGATGAGACTATTTTAGATGAAAGATTTATATTCAGGGCCTCTGATTTATATAAATTAATTTTAAAGTTAGATATTGAACCATATCTTTTAAATGACAACACTAAACTTGGCAGTGAGACGATCAGATTAGTTATAAAAAATAACAGATCATCAGCATAGGCTGCAATTTTATAGGAGATGTTTTGAATTTTTAAGCCCGTACTATCTGGGTTGACAAAGGAAGGGTTCAAATAAAGATTAAAGGAGAGCAGTCCTGTTGAGTGCCATTTTTAATAGCAGATATCCCAGAGAGAATACCACTGGAACACAGGCGGAGGGGGTACTGTAGAGGGAAAAAAATCCACCTTAGCATGGAGCTGTGCAACCTTATTGATTTTAGCACCTCTTCCGTAAACACCCAGTTGACCCGATCAAAGGCCTTTTCCTGAAGATAGGAGCATCAAAGAAGTGTCGACTATTTTGGCTCTTTGAATAATATTCATGGCCTTGATGGTGATGTCTCTCACCTCTCTGTCGGTTATAAATCCTGCCTTGTCAGGGTCAATAACGTCCATTATCCAGTATGACTATTGTAAAGTTTTCAACTGCAATAAATTGATACAGTCTGCTTACTGAAACCATTAACATTCACAATAAATTTGATTTTAATAACCAGATATAATCACCACGTTTTAAGTTGTAGTCTGCTCCAATTAGACATACGGGAGTTTCTGTTCAACCTGGTTTATTCCTGGTTTACATGGATGGCCATTCATTATGACTTTTATAAATGGGAAATGCATAACCTGCAGAACCAAGTGAAAATAGCTCATAGAGGTTTCCAGAAACTGGGCCCACAACAGACGACCCCTTAAAAAATGTTACTATCCGTAACTTTGTAAATACTTTACTTCTTGGATAGGGGGGCTGAAAGTCATGCCAACATAAGTCAGTTATAAAGCTATTCAGCTCTGGCATTATATCCCACCAGTCAATATATTTTAGGCAACCAGTGAAGATTTGCTATATAAAAACTAATGCATTGTAACAATCAAGCGAGAATATACATAGCAGAAATGCAATGGAAAGATGGCCAAGATTATCGCCATGGGAAATTGTTCTCATCATTGTAAATATGATAGAACGAAGATTCTTCCCTGACACGAGAATGAAATATATCACTGCAAGAGGGAAACGTTTAAATCTATGGCCAGCTTTAATGATTTCAATAAACTGTGTGGGCGGTCATGTGGAAATGCCCAAAATACTCAGTTGTTTCCACATTTTAAAAGTAATGGAGTACATGCAGCAGATCTATACATTGCTAATGTAACTTTATTTAATCACAGTATTTAAAATTTTGTAAGATTTTAGATCTCAACATGTTCTGAGAAAATTCATTAAAGAGGATTATATTCTAGAAAAATGCTTAAAGAGTTTGGCCAACAGGATTGCCCCTGTCCGGTTGGGGGCATAATTATAGTGCCTGTAGTGGTTGAAACTTAGAAACATGGAGCGTATAAACCAACAAAAATTAAGTAGTAATTAAAAAGGTATATATGAAAAAATAGTTCATGATAAACAGTACAAAACATATCTCAAAATAGTTTTATCAATAACAGAGCTGTTCAAATCTGGTCAAAAGGTGCACCAAAAAATGTGGTGTCATCCCACAGGCATGAAGATGGGAGAAAGAAACACAGAACCATCATGTTCAATCAAATGTATATATAAAGTGACAGTGCAACTAATTATACAAAAAGTAATTAGGAAATGACAGGCACACTATCACCACATAGGGGGAAGTATGTAGTACCATCCATTTTATAAGGTCAGTGACCATCCAAATATTTAACCCTGGTGGAGCAAGTCATGTCATTGCTGATTCTTAGCCATACTCATGGCTGTGAGTGTAACACGTGCCCCTCTGCGCGTTTCACATTGGCTTCCTCAGGAAGCCAAGAAGATCTGTAGCCGTAGGGGTTGTAGTCACAACCAGGCCCTAAAGTCTAGAAGTGCTCAAATCTCTCTTCGGCCCATATGAGAAGACCAGTGCAATTAAAGACATGTCATAGTTGAGGGCCCTGTTGGAGATTTTGTGTTGAGGCTTGATGTTATGCCACTGACTTGGCTAAATAACCTATCAGGGAACATGGACTTCATAGCTCGGAATCAACTGCCTAGAACCCCGCTCTGAACCAAAGGAGAAAGCTATTATAGTTCTCACTTTGGAAGACTGCAACATCATCTTTGGTGTCCAGAGGCAGATCTCATATTAAAGGGGTTTTTCTACTATAACTTTCTCCAGTCTATTGGTTAGCACCTGGTTAAAATAATATAAAGAGCCATTATTATTAACCTTCTCCTGCTCTTTTGTTTCCTTTCTTTGTTCACAGGCTGCAGCGGTGACATCATGATTACAGTTCACATCACTGCTGTAGTCAATCACTGAAGTTAGCAGCTCATGCTGTTACATTGGGCTCAATATGCATTGGAATCATGATGTCTCTCAGGGCCAGCTCCAGGTTTTCGTGGGCCCTGGGCAAAAGAGTCTCAGTGGGCACCTTTAACACATACCACAATTCATGATGCACAGATACGGCAGAGAAATATAGATATAGTACAATGCCAAAGATTTCACTTACTTCTTACATTACATGAGTGATCTCTATTGTAAATTCTACAATAGCTCAGAAACCGGCGACTCGTCCCAGCGCACAGCACACAGAGTGACTGAAGACTTATCATTTTAGGCCAGACTGGATAGTCCTTTATAAAGTATTAGGGGCACCACATAGTCCTCCATGCAGTTTTATGGGCATCATATAGTCCTCCATACAGTATTATGAGCACCAAATAATCCTCAATACAGTATTATGAGCACCACATAGTCTTCCTTGCCGTATTATGGGCACAACATAATCCTCTATACAGTATTATGGGCTCAACATATTACTAGATTCAGTATAATAGGCCCCATATATTGCTGCATATAGTATAGTGGACCACACATATTGCTCCATTCAGTTTAATGGGCCCATATAATGCTCCATACAGTATAAAATGGGCCTCGTATATTGCTCCATATGTATAATGGGCCCTACATAATGCTCCATGCAGTATAATGGGCCATACATAATGCTCCATACCGTATAATGGGCCCCATTTAATTCTCCATACTGTAAGGTAGCGCTGTTATTCAAGTAGGGGATACTCTCTCAGCAGCCACAAAATCAGATCCGGCACAGGTTTTCCATAAAATCATAACAATCCATGCGGTTTATTCAGCAGCATAAACCCTTAATAGCAACATAACGTTCACTTAACAGCATAGCGTCCATGACAAAGTTCAGCTCTGTTACCCTGTAGTCATACAGGTTATGCATACACAGGCTTTCTAGCCTGAGCTTTCTCACCCACGTCAGGGTTTCCTCATAGTTCCTTCATCATGCTGCAGATGTCCATTCCCTCAGGGAATCATCAGTCACGTGCAGCCATTCAACACAGCGTTCCTTGCTGTCAGGAAGACAGCCCCATCTCTCTCAGAGGGGACCTTCCAAAACGGACCAACCAGGTCCCAGCATTCACCACATGTGACCTACCCTAACAACCTTATACGGTCCGTAGACACGCCCACCGGGTCACATGGCTATGACTTCATCACAGGTCCTTGAACCATTCACACACTTTTATCACAACGTTCTCAAACACACCCCCTGGGTGGGTTTGTAGGTAACTGGGCCGCCCGTCTCCCCAGTTACCTGGAGACTTCTCCCTGACACATTTCAACAACACCTCAGCAATATCATTGCTGATCAACACACACACATAAGTCTCCATCTCAAGGCCACCCACCTTGAGATACATAACAGTCCTTCAGGATTCTGCCACTCATCCTCTCTCTTGGGACATCCACACAGCGCCCCCTAGCGGACACAGTGGTCACGACACCACATACCTCCCCCTCTGTTCAAACTTGTGGGGTTGAACACACAACATTACACCAGGATCTCTAGACCGGGCACTCATTACACCTTGCCCCACAGGTCGAGAGAATCGTCTCCATCTGTCATACAGCCTCATCTCTACGTTAGGCCTCCCCCACCCCCAGCGGTCAGAATCCCGGCCCTGATCTTTGGCCCTCCAATTACAGTCTGTCTGCATCATCAGACACTGTTTAGTCACCACCCTCCTACAGTGCGCTTCGTCACCTGACCTTTCTCCCACTGACTGGCTCTCCCGATTGGTGCGGTCATCAGTCTTAATTGGGCCTACTGTCTGGCCTGAGTCTGACCCATTCAACGTCTCACAGGAACTAATGTCTCTTAGCCTCGTACGGCCCGTCGGACTGCCACTTGCTGACATTCTTCGGCCATCTGCCATGTCATTTCTTGGAGGAACCCTTCGGGTCCTTACATCTTGGGTTGAAGGCGGCCGCCACCTGGTGTTCTGTACCTCTTTATTGATTCATCGACGTCCAGCCTCAACTGCTCAATCTCTTGCAGGTACCCCACTCGATACTCCAAGAGCATCTGAAAATTTCTCAGGCTTTTCACGGAGCCAACCACCATGATGAGAATCCTACCCTCTTCACTGGATACCTGATCATCATCAGGAGGGATCCTCACCCTCACCACACCAGAGATATTCACAAGGTCTTGCATTACCTTCCCGAATCTTCCAATGATTCTCCCAATCAGACCTTTGGGTACCGGAACTACATCTTTCCGCATACCCAGCTGATCCATCGCCTCCCTTGTTAATTCTAGGCATTGAGCAGCTTTCATATTACTCCGCCTAACAAACTGTTTGGCGTGAAGATATTGCAGATGCATGTTTTTCAGGACAGCCACCCGCTTTGCTGTGTCTTCCCTGGCTGATATTATCACCAACTGCCGAGTCTCAGGCGCCCAGTGCACCTTACATGCCTTGACCGCCTCTCTAAAAGCCTCATGCACACCTTCCTCAGTACAGGCTTCTTGCATGTCCTCTGGCACATCAATCACAAACTTGAAGGTCGTGGCCTTGCTCTCTTCCTGGCCAGGAGGCTCTGGCTTTACCACGGACACTTCCCTCACTAAAGTTGACCCGACCGGGTGACTGTCTTCTTCAGTTCTCAGCTCCTCAACTTCTCGAGATCTCATCTCTTCACGACCCTCTGCAAAGACGGGCACCGGCAGCTTTGTCCCACCACCAATTGGACCCAGCCGCTGTACATCACTGTCCAAGCTCTTCTCCTGCACAAGACCACTTACAGTTTCTTTGAGCTCCAAGACTTCTTTCTCGAGCTCCTCAACCCTGTGCTCGGCCATTTGTCTCAGGACTCTTTCTCGTTCGAGATGTCCTTCCACTGTCTCCTTTATTAACTGTATCTCATGATCTTGTTCTCTTTTGGCCAGCACGTGTCGCACCACTACCTCTTTAATTATATTGTCAGAGGGTACCACTGGGTCAGTCCCGTCAGTCGAGTGAACTCTCCAGTTACCCTCTGAGTGTGTGTCTAGTCCAGTCGTCTCATCTCCCAGCCCACCATCCGTCATGTCACAAGACGTCAGGTGCGTACGTTGGGCAGATGTACCTCTTCTTCCGGTCAGTTCTACCTCTGACCTGTCCATGTCAGGAGCAGTCACCGTCTCAGTATCTTCTGGCCCCACAGTCGAAACGTCTCCATCGTCTGACCATACGTCATCAAACAAAACAAAGTCCCGGCCACTCTCCAAGGTATAGACTAAGTCCCGTGGTATCCTGCCCCCTTGGCACTCACCACCTTTGGTCCCCTCGAACATTACTCAGTCTACAGCATAGTTCACCATGACCCCGTGTTTACAGCGAACCCTGACGTTTTTCTCGGCCAGAGATAAAGCGAGAGGAGTTCCTGACTCTCTGAGTCCAGTCTACCAGAGACTCCTTCCCATTGCAGTATCACGGTACACACCTGTGGCCAGTCATTATCCGGAAAATACATGCCGCACTCCTCAAAAGACATACACACACACTGTGGTTCCCCAGACATACCCACTGAAGCAACCAGTGCTGCCATTTCCTCTTTTGACACACCGGCCCCTTTCTGGACCACCCCAATTTGGGTCGCCGCCCCCTTCTGGGACTCCACCCCTTTTTGGGTTACCACCCCGATTTGGGTCACCACCCCCCTCTGGGACTCCACCCACTTGTGGGCTACCACCCCGATTTGGGCCACCGCCCCCTTCGGGATTTCCCCATGTCCGTTATCCCGGTCTTCTCAGACAACAGTTCACACCACACAGTTTATATCTCTTACGATACTACACAAGTCCTTGCTGGCACACCACAGCTCCTGCTGTCACCGATCACTGACACTACCGGCTGCTGTTCACATACGGCTGCTGGTGTCACCTTCGTAACCCCGCCGAGTTACAGGAAGCCGCTTGTCCCCTTCGTAACCACACCGAGTTACAGGAAGCCGCTTGTCACCTTCTTGACTCCCACTGAGCCACCGCAGGCTGAGTTGAGAAAAGAAACAAAAAACACCACACAAAACTCACGTGTCCTGTCTGTGTGCTATTCAGGACGTTCCGTCTCCGCCTGAGACCGTCCAACACACAGAGCTCACCGAGTGCTATTCAGGGAGCCGACCCTCCTCCCAGGGTTTTCCAACACACCGGCCTCACCAGGTCCAGGGGCTCAGTGGGTGCTCTTCAGGACATCCGTCTCCGCCTGTGACTGCCCAACACTCATGCCTCACCACGTCCAAGGTCATACCACGTGCTCCAGGGATCCGATTCTTCTTCCAGAACCTCCCAACACTGACTCTCCAGGACCTTGCACACTGAACCCTCCAGGTACACAGTCTTTCTCACTGACCCAGGTCAGTACAACACGAACATCTGTCCATTACCTGTGTCGGCCACACAGGTCCTCGGGTACCTCTTCTCCGCAGAGGCACCCTAGCAATCACCAGTCTCTTTCTCCTAATTTTTCAGTCCTCTACCGTTGCTCCCAGCAACAAGGCTACAATATTGCCCTTTGCAATCTCCACCAATTGTAAGGTAGCGCTGTTATTCAAGTAGGGGATACTCGCTCAGCTTGAATACTCGCTCAGCAGCCACAAAATCAGATTCGGCACAGGTTTTCCATAAAATCATAACAGTCCATGAAGTTTATTCAGCAGCATAAACCCATAACAGCAACTTAAAGTTCACTTAACAGCATAGCGTCCATGACAGAGTTGAGCTCTGTTACCCTGTAGTCATACAGGTTATGCATACACACGCTTTCTAGCCTGAGCTATCTCACCCACGTCAGGGTTTCCTCATAGTTCCTTCATCATGCTGCAGACGTCCATTCCCTCAGGGAATCATCAGGCACGCGCAGCCATTCAACACAGCGTTCCTTGCTGTCAGGAAGACAGCCCCATCTCTCTCAGACTGGACCTTCCAAAACGGACCAACCAGGTCCCAGCATTCACCACATGTGACCTACCCTGGCCACTTTATATGGTCCGTAGCCACGCCCACCGGGTCACATGGCTATGACCTCATCACAGGTCCTTGAACCATTCACACACTTTAATCACATTGTTCTCAAACACACTCCCTGGGTGGGTTTGTAGGTAACTGGGTCGCCCGTCTCCCCAGTTACCTGGAGACTTCTCCCTGACACATTTCAACAACAGCTCAGCAATATCATTGCTGATCAACACACACATAAGTCTCCACCTCAAGGCCACCCACCTTGAGATACATAACGGTCCTTCAGGATTCTGCCACTCATCCTCTCTCTTGGGACATCCACACAGCGCCCCCTAGCGGACACAGTGGTCACTACACCACAATACATAAAAAAAATCAAGTACTCCCCGTTTCCTCTGATGCTCCGGTCTCCTCAGTGTCTTCTGACATTCTGCACTGCTAAACACAGAGGGCATTCTGTAGTGACATCATCTAGCCCTCAGCACTGAGAATAATGGGAGAGGAAGCGTCAGCTGTCTGCTCCCTCTCCTATCATTATTTTCAACTGGATTTTAAGTCCTCTTCCTCTCTGAAAAAGCAATTTGCATATTTAATTTCCCAGAAAAGCATTGTGTGGTCTATAAGTCTCCTTACTCTGGCATGTCAGGCATGTCACTCTCCACAAGAAGAGACATTCTGCAACTAAACTGCTGTGTGTATGCAGTTTAAAGTGTCAGTGGCTTATTTTACTGCATGTGTGAAAAAACCAGTGTGCAGGAAAGCAAAAGTCTGACTGTATCTCTGGTCATCCAATCTAGATTCTCTCCAAAATGGGCTTTACTACTAGTTGGAGCGTGGACTGAAAAATTAAGACAAGATATACTTCTTTCAGAGGGTGCTGCTGTATAGCTAAGGTGTGCCCTAGATACTGAACAACAGGAGCCACCAATGTGCTGATGTAAAGTGGCCTGGATTGTGTTTGTGCCGGTGTAGATGTGAATGCGCTTGCAGTGTAGTTCTTGGTTCTTTAGCAAACTTCCGTAGCATTTATTTTAGAATTTGCTTTGCCTCTGAAAACAAGTGTCAATGAATACCTTGTTGCTTAGGCCTCTTTCACATTTCCGTTTTTTTGGTCAGTTGCAATCTGTGAAAAAATGCAAAAGACGGATCCTTTTCTGTTGTGACACAACGTGTGCCACCGGACCGTTGTTTTGACGGATCCGCTGAAGTTGGAAATTTAAAGGAACCGCAGCCTGGAAAAGGAGAGAGAGAGAGAGAATTTTTTGTGCCGCCAGAACGGGATTTGGGGTTAAATTTCTGGCAAGGAAATTCTTCCGGGCATGCTCAGTGTAAAAAAGCAGATCCGTGCACACAAAAAACGTTTCATTGTCCGTCCATTCAAGTAAGCGGACACCAAAATGTTGGCGGATCCGTCAAAAAACGGATCCAACGGATGACCATCCGTCAAAATCCGCTGCTAATGCAAGTCAATGGGAAAAAAAAACTGATCCGTCAAAAAAAATGCCGGATCCGGTTTTTTTTTGCAAAACGGTGGATTTTGACTGATGGAAACAAACGGAAGTGTGAAACAGGCCTTAATAAGTAGGTTTCCCAGAACTGTGGCTCCCACCTGGCATTTATGACACATCTATCGATCAGTGGAAGGGTACAGTTCTTTAATGTAACAAAGTACTATAAGCCGTAATTAAAATAGTTTGTGCACCAGAGTTTATTGATACTCGTTAGATAAGCCTGACTCATTATACAAATACTCATCCTGGCAATGCGCAGTGTCTGTTAGCTTTGGCAGATTTACCTTTATGTTCTTTATTATTTTGCACTAATGTCTGACTCTCTTTTTCTCTTCCCTTTGTATTTGTTCCTTTCTCTGACCTGCAAAATAAAGGTTCTTTGTCAACTTCCCAACTGCCAAGCAGTACTTCAGCCAGTTTAAGGACCTAGAGGACCCTCTTGAGATGGAGCGTAGCGCTCAATTGCGTAAGCATGGCCGGAGGGTAATGGGAGCTATCAACAGTGTGATTGAAAACCTTTCAGATCCGGAAAAGGTGGCCACAGTCCTGGCTATTGTGGGGAAAAGCCATGCAGTGAAACATAAAGTGGACCCTGTATTCTTTAAGGTGAGTGGTTTCAAAATATTTTTTTACAAAATGGAGCTTTACTAATTGTTTTAGTAATGTTGTATTGTTCTGCCATTACATTTGGTCATTTTCTTCATTCACATCTAAAGCTGCCTTTAAATTCTACAAGTGACCACATATAGTAAGTCCGTATGGTTTTGAAAGCAGTTTTTAATGTGAAGGGAATATAACACAATATACAGTTGCAATCATAAATTTACATACACCTTATCCACACTGAAATTTTGACAATTCCTGAAATTTAAACCTACACTTTCCCGCTCTTCGGTCATTTAGAAACACTACTATAGTTCACAAATGCAAAATGTTAGATTTTGGGGAGTAAGGTCAGGGCTTTGTGATGCGCCATTACCTTCACTTTGTGTCCTTATGCCCTTTTGTCACAATTTTGAAAGTATGCTTGGGGGTCACTGTCTATTTGGGAGACCCACTTGCACTCAAGCTATAATCTCCTGGCTGATGTGTTGATGTTGCTTCAACATCTCCACATAGTATATCCACATATTGCCATCTATTTTGTAAAGTGCACCAGTCTCTCTTGCAAGTAAGCACCCCACAACATGATGCTGCCACCCTGATGCTTCACTATTGGGATGGTTCTTTTATTTATAAGAAAAGCAAAAGATTTAAAAAAAACCTAAGAGATAGAATTAAAAATTAGCAAAAACATTTAAAAAAATTAAAAAGCATAGAAATTCAAATCACTTATTTTTCCCCCTTTAGACAATGAAGGCATTAAAAAATTAATACATAAACATATTTGATATCACCAAATCAGTAAAATTCCAATTTATCAAAATATTGAATAGTTTAACTCATAAGTTAAATGTTGTAAAAAAAAAAAAAAATGAACCCAAGAATTGCCTATTTTTGTCGCTGCTTCATCACCGTAAAAAGCGAAATGGTATTAAAACTCACCATACAAAAAGCAAGCCCTTACACAGGTCCATTGACAGAAACATAAAAAAGCTACGGATCCCAGAAAGTGGTCACACAAGCCTTAATGTTCTTTTATGAATTTTTTTCTACTACTTAAAATTTATATATGTGTGTGTGTGTGTGTGTTTTCTTTTACAGCAAGTGTACTGCCCTAAAAAATAATTTTGTCAAGTCATTTTTAACCTTAAGAAAGAAACCCAAAAAACAATGGTAGAATTGTGTTTTTTTAGAATTGTGCCGCAGTTGTAGTTTTTAGCGATATTATTCATTTTGCCATATAATGTAGTGGAAAATAGGAAAGGCAAGTCCTTTTACAGCTATGTTAATGGAGAAATAAAAAATGTATGACTTTTAGAAGTGGAGGGAAAAATGAAAAAGCAAAAAATTGGCAGCAGCAAGATGGGGATAAAACACTGCAATATATACAGCTCAAAAAAATAAAGGGAACACTAAACAATACAATTTTTTGAGCAGTGTATATACCTCCTATTAACGCAAATTATGTCAATTAGCCCATCAAAAGCGTCTACAACAGGAATATTTTCCAAACAATTTGGAACTTTTGAAGCAACTTGCTAAAACTAAAGTTTGTTGACCTGGAAACTCCTGATGATATAAATATGAGTTTCGATGACTTCATCCTAAGTGTATGTGTTGTGAGCTCATTTTCGGGTTTGCCTCTGGCTTCTGGTGAGGGTTATGGAGCTGGCTGTGCTGACAGAGAAGTAGTGAGTTCTCTATCTGGACTCCCTCTGTTGGTGAAGGGAGGTAATGAAGCTGATCTAAATGGCAGAGACCGGCCACCTGAGGAAGAGGACTGCGATTGGACATCAGGAGTTTCTGATTGGATTTAAGGCAGCCGACTCCCTAGTTTCTTGCTGGTGATTTTTCCTGACTGTGGCTTCTGGTTTCCAGTTTGGTTCCTGCCTTCCTAAAGCTAAGTTTTCTCTGCTATTGTTCATATGAGTTTTTGTCTGATTTACTTAGTTTTTGTGTTCAGCCAGCCCTGTCTGGGACTGGGCTGAATCCCCATTTTGTCTCTGATCAGTTGATCTCTTTTGCTCTGTCTTCAGATTATACCTGAGTTCTGATATAGTGATTTGAAGTCTAGCGACTTCAGGGCCTTTTTCTATCAGACGTGTTGGACATTTTTTTTGGCAGGGTTTTTTGTGTGATTGCAGACAGCAGCTTTTCTTTCCTGTCCTTTCTAATTAGTGAGGGCCCCATCGTTTGCTCAGCCTATCTTTCTATCTGTGTCTGTGTTTTCATCTTGTTTCACTGATAATACATGTTGGGGGCTGTCTATTGCTTTGGGGTCTGCTCTGGGGCAGTTTAGATTATCCCTTTCTTTCTTTAGGCTTATTTAGTTCTCCGACCGTGACGAGGCATCTAGGACCACTGTAGGCACGCTCCACAGCTACTGCTAGTTGTTGTGGATAGGATCGGGGGTCTGCAATCTGCTAGTTACCAACCTCTGCGTTTTTTTGGGCTTAGCTTGCTTTTTGTCTTTTCCTCCTCGGTGACTCGTTCATAACATGTATGTATACTTATGGCTTCAAATGGAACTGATGATCAGAACATGTTATTTAACATTTTGGGTATAATTACCATTGGGATCATGAACTTTGCGTGCAGTCACCATTGGGATTAGGCATTGTGGGTACAGTCACCATTGGGAGTGTACATTTTAGCTGGTGTTTCCATTGAGATTATGCTTTTCTTTTGGGCTGCAGTTACTGTTGGGATTATGCTTTGCTTTTGGGCTGCAGTCATCTTTGGTATTATGCTTTGCTTTTGGGCTGCAGTGACTGTTGGGATTATGCTTTGCTTTTGGGCTGCAGTCACTGTTGGGATTTTACTTTGCTTTCGGGCTGCAGTCATATTTGGTATTATGCTTTGCTTTTGGGCTGCAGTCACCATTGGGATTATGCTTTGCTTAATCGCTGCAGTCACTGTTGGGGTTATACTTTGCATTTGGGCTGCAGTCATCTTTGGTATTATGCTTTGCTTATTGGCTGCAGTCACTGGTGGGATTATACTTTGCATTTGGGCTGCAATCATCTTTGATATTATGCTTTGCTTATTTGTTGCAGTCATCTTTGGTATTATGCTTTGCTTTTGGGCTGCAGTCATCGTTGGGATTATTCTTTGCTTTTGGGCTGCAGTCACCATTGGGATTATGTATTCTGGATGCAGTAACCATTGATAACAGCTACAACATATTAAATAAGTGAATTATAACCAGTTTTAACTTAAAGGTACCGTATATTTTCATCCTCTAAAGTAATGACATATAGCCATGAGATGCCAACATTTTTTGATCCGATTTCTGGAAACTCCATCAATCTTGAGAATTATAGGGTCGCAGCTCTAATTTAGTGCTGTCTTCCCTTCTAAGTTTTCCCTACATAGCCAAGTGCGCAGTGCACTGCAGCTGGTTCTAGTCACGTCAGTTGGGTGATGGTGCAGTTCCCCACACAGCGGGCAGCTGGAACGCCACTCTGCAGAGAAATACTGAGACGTGGATGCAGCACTAGACTAGGTGTAACCTAGCACTATACCTTCTTTTCAAAAGTTGGGAAAGCTCCATTAATTTGTTTTAAAAATACAGATGAAATATTTTCTTGACATCAGCTTCCTATTAAATACATTTTTTTGTTAATAAGTTGAGTGACAACCAATGTAGCAGTTAGTAAAAGTCCAACAATAATTGTCGCCCTGCTTCTGAAATACATATTTGACAGAAACTTGATTCACATCTGTATAGGAGGTTCTGTGGTGATTCAATCACACAATGGCTATTGTAGCAGAACCTAACAAACCCTATGGAAAGCTCATGAGGTCCATCAGGCTCCAGTGGTGTCTGACAAATTCATCACTGTGCTCAACATCTAGAAGGATTTATCCTTCAGGAGTCTGAAAACGTTTGGTGGAAACACTTGCCGAAACAGTAAAAGTTGTGAAATGATTGTCATGGCTAATTATCAGACAGCACTTGGCTGAAAAGACTTTGGGGGACATTTATTAACAAAAAGGTTCCAGAATTATGTTTAACCCCTTAGTGACAAAGCCATCTTGCAGCTTAATGACCTGGCCAATTTTTACAATTCTGACTACTGTCACTTTATAAGGTTATAACTCTGGAACGCATTAACGGATCCCGCTGATTTTGAGAATGTTTTTTCATGACATATTGTACTTCATGTTAGTGCTAAAATTTCTTCGATATGACTTTTGTTTATTTATGAAAAAAATGGAAATATGGCAAAAATTTTGAAAATTTTGCAATTTTCAAACTTTAAATTTTTATGCCCTTAAATGAGAGAGATATGTCACACAAATTTCTTAATAAATAACATTTCCCACATGTCTACTTTTGTCTACTTTACATCAGCACAATTTTGGAAACAAATTTTTTTTTTGTTAGGAAGTTATAAGGGTTAAAAGTTGACCAGTGATTTCTCATTTTTACAACAAAATTTACAAAACCATTTTTTTAGGGACCACATCATATTTAAAGTCAATTTGAGGGGTGTACATGACAGAAAATACCCAAAAAGTGACACCATTCTAAAAACTAGACCCCTCAAGGTGCTCAAAGCCACATTCAAGAAGTATATTAACCCTTTATGTGCGTCACAGGAACAAAAACAATGTGGAAGGAAAAAATGAACATTTATATTTTTTTTTGCAAAAATTTACCTTAGAACCAATTTTTTTTATTTTCACAAGTGTTAAAAGAGAAAATGAACCACAAAATTTGTTGTGCAATATCTCCTGACTACTTTTTTGGAGCACGGCAGAGTTCGCAAGAGGAGCGCCATTTGACTTTTCAACGCAGAATTGGCTGGAATTGAGATCGGATGCCATGTTGCGTTCGGAGAGCCTCTGATGTGCCTAAACAGTGGAAACCCCCAACAAGTGACCCCATTTTGGAAGCTATACCCCTTAAGGAACTTATCTAGCTGTGTGGTGAGCACTTTGAACCTCCAAGTGCTTCACAGAAGTTTATAACGTAGAGCCGTGAAAATAAAAAAATAAAAAAATCATTTTTTTCCACAAAAATGATCTTTTCGCCCCCAAATTTTTATTTTACAAGGGTAACAGGAGAAATTATACCCCCACAGTTGTTGGGCAATTTGTCCTGAGTACGCTGAAACCACTGTTTGGGCGCACGGCAGAGCTCAGAAGGGAAGGAGCACCGTTTGACTTTTTCAATGCAGAATTGGATGGAATTGAGATTGGACGCCATGTCGCTTTTGGAGAGCACCTGATGTGCCTAAACAGTGAAAACCCCCAACAAGTGACACAATTTTGGAAACTAGACCCCTTAAAAAACTTATCTAGATGTGTGGTGAGCACTTTGAACCCCCAAGTGCTTCACAGAAGTTTATAACGCAGAGCAGTAAAAATAAAAAAATCACTTTTCTTTCCTCAAAATGATTTTTTTTAGCCCGCTATGTTTTATTTTCTAAAGGGTAACAGGAGAAATTGGACCACAAAAATTGTTGTGCAATTTGTCCTGAATACACCAATACCCCATATGTGGTGAGGAACCACTGTTTGTGCGCATGGGAGAGCTTGGAAGGGAAGGAGCTCCATTTTGAAATGCAGACTTTGATGGAATGTTCTGCGGGCGTCATGTTGTGTTTGCAGAGCCCCTGATGTGCCTAAACAGTATAAACCCCCCACAAGTGACCCCATTTTGGAAACTAGACCCCCGAAGGAGCTTATCTAGATATGTGGTGAGCACTTTGAACTCCCAAGTGATTTTTTTAGCCCCCAATTTTTTTATTTTCCCAAGGGTAACAGGATAAATTAGACCCCCAAAGTTGGTAAATAGTGGAAACCCCTCAATTCTTGCTCCAACCCTAACCGCAACACACCCCTAACCCTAATTCCAACCCTAATGCCTAACCCTAATTCTTACCCTAATCCTAAATCTAACCCTAATTCTAACTGTATCCCTAACCCTAGCCCTAATTCCAACCCTAACCCTAATTCCAACCCTAATTCTAACCCTAACCCTAATTCTAACCCTAGCCCTAACCCTAACCCTAGCCCTAAAACTAGCCCTAATGGAAAAATGAAAAAAATATATTTTCTTTATTTCATTATGTTTGCCTAACTAAGGGGGTGATAAAAGGGGGGTTATTTACTATTTTTTTTATTTTGATCACTATGATAGTTTATCACAGTGATCAAAATGAAGGAATGGAATCTGCCAGCCGGAGCCTACAGATTCGCGGCGGGCACACTGTGCATGCACCCGCCATTTTCTACCGGATCCAAGATGACAGCGCCCACTGGAGGAGGCAGGAGGGATCCAGGACCATTGGGAGGGGATCCAGGACCACCGGGAGGTACCGGGGGATCGGGGACCCTATTACTCTTTTCTCTGATGTGCGATCCATCAGAGGAGAGAGAAATTAAATGCAAAATCGCGCTCACCATTTTCTTCCGGATCCAAGATGGCGGCGCCCACCGGAGGAGGCAGGAGGGACCCGGGACCACCGGGAGGGGATCCAGGATCACCGGGAGGTACCGTGGGGGTTCGGGGACCCTATTTGTCTCTCCTCTAATATGCAATCACATCAGAGGAGAGAGAAATTAAATGCAAAATTGCGGCCTTTTTTTTTTTTTGCGATTGCCGTTATAGGGTTAACGGCGATCACAAGAGTCATAAAAACTGACCCGATTCATGTTCTCTAGGGTCTTGGCTACCCCTGCCAGCCGAGACCCCGGAGAAAATCCGACACTGGGGGGCGCTATTTACTTACTCCACAGAGCCGTGAATTCATGGCGCTGTGGTTTAAGTACCCTTAACTACCGCCGTTAAAAGGCGTATCGGCGGTCGTTAAGGAGTTAAAATTGCTCTAGAATTGTTGTGTACATACCATATGCTACTTTCATGAAGGTTTTCTTCTTGCACCTCACTAAACATTTTAGAGAGTGCCTAGAAAACGAAGCATGGCTAAGGATGTTTGTAACATATGACAAATTTACTAAGGTTGCCCATCATATAGATCATTTTTTTGGCTTAAAAAGAGGCCTAAGGAAAGACATCCACTATCAGGTGTAAGCAGGGCCAGAACTGGCCATCTGACAATTCTGGCAAATGCCAGAAGGGCCTGTCTGGTCATGGGCTGCCCTCTGTCTGCTACGCTTTTAACAGAATTGGTGTTCTCAAGATAGCCATACTGTTAAGAGTTGTGACATAGCGAAAGTTGCTGACTCCGTCACTTACCCCAGCAGAAATATTTGTCTTGTAGAAAATCTTCCTTTCCTCCATCCAGGGTAATATTAGTAATATATCCCATCTGGGACGGGGACAACATGGACCTGTGTGATTACAAATGCCATGGCTGAATTCCAGCCCCAGTCCGTACCTGGGTGTAAGCGTTAACTGGACAGTCAAAAAAATCACCAGACTTGTCTTTCAGTATGAGCCATTTAGTACATTTTATAGGGAAACTATATTAATACCTGAAAGCTGATAACAGTGCTGAATGTGCACTGGAAATAGAGATCAAAGAGAATTCTGCTGATAAGTTCCCTTTAAGACTGTCAAGTCTAAGTTTATGCTATTGAAGAAGATTATTAAATATATCCTATATAACATCTTAAAGGGGATGTCCCATTTTAAAAAACCTTTTCAGTATGCTCAGTAACAGTGGCATGTAAAAGTTTGAGCACCCCTGGTATTACATACAGTTATTATGAACAGTTAAGAAGTTGAAGATGACATGATTTCTAAAAGGGATAAAGTTATTTTGTATTTTTGGCCCAAAAAATATTGTCATTTTTTACATTTTAAAAATTACAAAAGGAAAATGGGCCAATGCAAAAGTTTGGGCACCCTGTAAAGTTAGTACCTAGTAACGGCCCATTTTCACGTATCACAGCATGTAAACACTTTTCGTAGCCATCCAAGAGTCTTTCAATTGTGTTTTGAGGGATTTTCATCCATTCTTCCCTGGAAAATTCTTCCAGTTCTGTGAGATTCCTGGGTTGTCTTGCATGTACTGCTATTTTGAGATCTAGACACAGATTTTCAATGATGTTCAGATCAGGGGACTATGAGGACCATTGTAAGACCTTCAGATTGCACCTTTTGAGGTATTGAGGTCTATTGTGGGTCTTGACGCATGTTTAAGATTATTACACATTTGTAGAAGCCATCCTATTTTGAACTTCCGCTTTTTTACACATGTGTTATATTTGGATCAAGAATTTGTTGAAATTTCATTGAACCCATTCTTTCCTCTACCCGTGAAATGTTCCCTGTGCCATTGGCTACAACAACACTCCAAAGCATGACTGATCCACCCCCATGCCTAATGGTTGTTGAGATGTTCTTTTCCTGAAATTCTGTGCCCTTTTTCTCCACACATACCTTTGATCATTGTGGCCAAAGAGTTCTATTTTAACCTCATCGGTCCACAGGACTTGTTTCCAAAATACACCAGGCTTGTTTAGAAATTTTTCTGCATACTTCTGATGCTGAATTTTATGGTGAGGATGCAGAATTTTTCTTCTGATGACTCTTCCATGAAAGCCATTTTTGTGCAGGTGTCTCTGTACAGTAATGTACCAATGTACCCATTACTGCCCCTTCTGCTGTATGGGGCCTGGTGAGCAGCAGTACTGAAGGGGGCCCGCAGGTCCAGTCCGGGGCCCCGCTCTTGTGCTTCTACTCATCGGGCCGCAATTGTTGTGCGTCATCGGGCCCCAAGTGCTGTGCGCTGCGGGCCTGCGGCGCACACACCGGCGCCCGGGCCGGGAGCTTTCTCGGGGCTGTGCACGGCTGTGCAGCTCCCGCTCCCTCCACGTTCTCTGTACTTCTGGTCATGTGATGGCAGGTGAGCAATGACGTCATCGCGTACGTGTCGACATGTATCGGACGCCTGAAGCAGAGCTGCGCTGCTGGAGAGCGACTGTGAGATAAGTATGTGAAATGTTTTTGTTTTCTTTCTGAAATAAATTCAGTGGGTGAGGGGAGGAGGGGAAACTGCAAATGATGAAGTGGGGGGTTAGAGGAGACTGCACATGATGGAGTTTGGGGGTTAAAGGAGACTGCAAATGATGAAGTGGGTGTAAGGGAGACTGCACAAGAAGAAGTCGGGGGGGTAAGGGGGACTGCACATGATGAAGAGGGGGGAAGTGGTACTGCACATGATGATGGGGGAGTGGGACTGCACATGATGAAGTGGGAGGTAACAATGAATTGGGGCAGGAAGGGCATGTAAATCTAATAAATCGGGGTTAGCGTTAGAGCGGGAGGTACACAGTGGGGGGCGTTGAGGATGAAGTGACTGGTAATGAATTGGGGGAAAGCACACAGGTGCTAATTAATTTATATATTAAATGGGGAAAGTGGCTATTTATAGTTAGTGGGTGCACAGTGACAGATTATAATTTATATTTGGAATGGTGGGTTGCATAATAACCAATTATATATTGATGGTGGGTGCGCGTCTGTATTCAGATGTGTAGTGTAGAAGAAAGGGAAAAAGTGGAAAATGTGCTCTGGAAGCGGTGCTCTAGGTAACTGTTATTTTATGCAGAGACGAGTCCTAGCTGGAAGAAGTGACGGCGGTCTGTGCTAGATGAAAAAGAAAAGCAAAGATGAAGGATTTCAGCTAGAGACATCACTGGTGAGTCAGTGTGTTACCTGTACACTGACACTATACACTATATACTATATACAGAGCTCCTGTGTATAATGTCACTGGTGATCACTGTATTATCTGTACACTGACACTATATACAAAGCTCCTGTGTATATTATCCCTGATGATCACTGTATTATCTGTACACTGACACTTTATACAGAACTACTGTTAATAATGTCACTAGGGATCACTGTATTACCTGTACACTGACACTATACACTGTATATTATATAAAGAGGTGCTACTGTATAATGTCACTGGTGATCTGTTATGAATGGGTCACCGAGGAGGATAACTGATGGTGTGGCGCAGAAAAGATGGTGTAGTTCCCTACAGGTGGAGCTGTAGTCCCAGGGCAGTGTGGGTGCAATGGATGAGGAGAGGCGCAGAATGGTATAGATGCTGGTACCCAGATGTAACGGTGCTGAAGGTGTTAGCGACGAATGAATGGAGGACACCAGGGCTTGTAGTTTCAAAGCTTTACTCACAGTTCGTGGTACCCACTGGTGCCCGCCTCCGTGCCATGTCCTCCGGGGTAGAGACTCAATCAACCTCCCGGGCAAGTCAGGGTTCACCTCTCCAACACTCTGCCAACATGTGCCTTTCCTGAACGACTCCTCTATTGCGCCTTTCAATGTGAAGAGCTCCAGTACTGTAGTTCTCTGGAATTCCTCCTGTCAGATGTTCCTAGAACCTTACTTGTATGACAGACAGCTGTAGCCTCTATCGGGGACTCCTCTCAGAGTCCTGGCTCACAAATCGGTTGCTGTTGTGTCCCAAGTCTTGGATGGGAGTAGTGCATTTACAGCCAACTACTCCACCGGTGTCTGCTGCAGAACCATAAGTGTCCATACAACCTCGGGGACCGGGCCCCGGCCTTGCGCTGAGAACCTATAGGCAGGGTTCCTCTTCCAACCCACAACTCCTCTCTGTTCTCCTACTCCTTTGCGCTGTTCCTTCTCTCTCTTATGGAAGCTTAGGTTGCAGGTCTACGTCTTTCTCCTTCTCTTCTCTTTCCCATGCCAGCTGGCTCAGATCACTGAGGCAGCTGCGGCACTCTTTCTAAACTGAACTCAAACTGAACTCAAAACTAAACTTCAGAACTGAACTCTTCTCGCCTGACCTCCCGTCAGACTGACTTCATTCTCTGGGACTCACCCCAGACTGGACTACAATTCTAAACCTTCCCTCTCTTTTATACTAACTCCACCCACCTCCCAGCACATCTCGTGTTACCATGCAGGGTTCCACGAAGGGTGCTCTGCTACCCCCAGCCTGAAGCTGCTAGGCGGACCTACTGAACTAGCCTGTGTGTGGGATGCAGGTGTTGGAGTGTGGAAAGGAGTTCCCAACTTACCTAGTTGGTGGGGCACTACACCTTAGGAGAAGGTGCAGTACCTCTGTGGCGACTGAGCCTCAGGGGCGCCACAGAGACACAGCACTGGGCAAGGGTAGCATAAGTGAGGGATCAATTTTTCAATTATTTTATCTTTTATTTTTTTTTACAAGTAAAGGTATGTGCCCACAATATCTTGGTTAGGCCATTTCTGCTTGAAACCCTCTTGAAAAAGTGCTTAAAAATGCCAAATATATATAAACATAATTCACAGCAATGTGAAAAAGAAAACACTTCAGGAAAAACACCACCAGCGTTTTTCTGAACCATTTTTTGTTTCAAAAACTCAACAAGTATGCTAGCATCTAAAACACGTAGTGTGCACATACCCTAACTGAGCACACGGCTAAGACTTCCTTCCAAGTGCGACATCCCCTTTAATAGAAAATGAAAATTCAAGGTCTTTTACACGAACTACTGTATTGTAGATGGAAAAGCACCTAATAATTATTGTAGGTATCAACAGACTAAACCTATGACATCTTACATAGTATTAAAGGATATGGACATTTGGTAGCAACTTTTTACTTAAAAAGGGTTGTCACGAAAGTCTGCAGTCAGTCTGTGTGACTGCAGACTTGTGTATCTGTAATAGACACAATGATTGTGTGTCTAAAGTATACACCAGGGGGAATGTGGAGGGGGGCAGTAGTCTCGAGATGGAGCATGCGGCCGCTCCTGAGTGCGAGCCGCACGAGAGCAGGACCTGAGACACGTGACCACCGGGAAGCGGCTGGAGGTGGAGCTAACCCCTGTGCAGGAGAGAAAATGAAAGCGTGAGCCGGCAGTGCCGGGAGCAAGGTCAGATTAGCAGAGTTCAGTAACCGGAGGGTAACACAGTGTCCTAGGGATGAGACAGAGGAATGGTGCAGTACAAAGCCGAAGTCAGAAGCCGGACAGGAACGCAGTAGCCACACAGAACACAGAATGTATATGAGTTTGTGACTCTAGGTTAAGCACCTGTTCACACTTAGTTTATGCTTGGATGTGACGGTTAGTTTTTTGAAATTTGTATTCATTAGCCTTCTGACTGAGCACTCCACCTCTTAGCCGCAAGCGGTTTTAATCACAGCAGGGCCACTACCCCTCCACAGAGATATAGACTTCAGTCTAAGGAAAGTATTGACATAGATTCCCATACAGATGAAGACTTTAGTCTAAGTGTGGATTGGCATTAGGTTAGGGTCCTGGAAAACGAGTAAAGCCTTAACGATGGCTCCAGGTACACATAAATTGGCCATTTTATGCGCTAAGCTTTCTATATTTTCCATATTTCTAGTGCAGTAATGCAATTCATTTTTCATATTTCATGTTTGCATGCTATGACGCTACAGAGTATCCAAAAAGCGAACACACTGTGAGGATTCTTTGGTGCCAGCGGTGAGACCAAGTGATATGCATACAGTACTCCTGGTCACATTCCGACATGAGCCGCCTCACTCAATTCACTTGTATTGGGCAAGGAAGTGTATGCCTAGTCAAAATTTGGACGAAAGTATGCATATCTCATATTTGCGATCACATGACTGCTCGCTCTTGCTTTCAGCACTGGAGAATCCTCACAGCACGCTCATGCACATTGTGAGGATTCACAAATCTGTAGTCACATAGAGAGACTGTAGACTTTCATGAAAAACCTGGACAACCCCTCTAAATGAAAATATTTTGGAGAAAAAAAAAATCATTTTTGCAATTGGGATTCATTACAAATTTTGCATCCGTCGGTGAGCTCTTCTGATGATTGAGTTTCTAACACTTCTGTTTTTCACTGAGCTTTCCTTAGCTGATCTATGACCAAAAACCATATCAAGGAGAGCTGAACCTTCACGTGATCATAAATCATATGAGAGAAGCTCGTTAAGGCTGGTTCCTCACATCCGTGAACCTTGAGCTGTGCTTGTATCACAATAACTTGCCCAACCGCCATGTCTCCTTGCATGAGCTAAAGGGGCATTCTCTAGTTGTCTCTTGAGAAGCTCAGAGCAATGCAATCTCCTTACAGTTTCCTGGTTACATCCTGGTGTTTAGTATAGAGGTCTCTTCTACTTGAGTGACAGCTTCGGTGTACAGACCTGTAGTATTAGTAGAACTATTAAGCCCAACACCTGTTCTTTATTAGCTCCTATCCTTCCTATATCAAGTTGGACAGTTCCAGATTTGGGTTTCTGCCCCACTTCTTTGGTGGTGAGACAAATGTCCCGCCTTGCCCTCATCGGTGTAGCGCTGCGCAGCATGAGAACTGACCCAGCTGAGGTCACACTGAACATCGCTGAGTTTCCCTCCCCTAAAAATACAGAAGCAATTTATCACCTCTGTGTGTCTTCTCTCCTGCAGGCAGAGAGCTCTCAATGTTTTGTTGCTTTTTTTTGTCATTTTCTGTGTCATCCTCTTCAAAATGGTGCACGTGGTTCATGAATTTTTCACACAAACAGAAATGGTCTTTTTTATTTTCTCTAATCCGCTCTGTAACTTTTTTAGGTCAAAAAGCTTTATGTTTTGCCAAATTGTGCGCAATTTGGGCCTCCAAAATAACTGGCATATATTAAATTACTCCAGGTTGGGGGAAGGAGAGTAGGTGGTTGGTGGGCCAAATTTGGTGACTTTTTAAAAAAGCTGCATTTGAAGAATTAGTATAAAGCATCTGGAAAAGCCACATTGACGTAAAAAAAAGGAAGCAACTAAAGACAAGTTTAAAAAAAGAGCAATGATGAATGATGAATGTGTCTCAAAATCAAAAAGTCAGTAAGAAATATTAATGCAACCAAAAATTGTGAAAATGCAATGATGAATCAGGCTCCAAGTTTCTACCACTGATCAGTATTGGGAAGATGTATCTGGTGGATTCACAGCTCAGTTCTGTGCAGTTAGAGGAAATGCCAATTACTGTCTCGGTTCCTGGCATCTGTCTTTCAGAGTAGAGCTGACATTGCTACTCTGGTTTCCTGTTGGCTTTGGACTTGTTCAAGTCTTCCTGTCCTTCTCTGAATTTGATCTGTGCTGTATTATTTTAACTGTATTTCAAGGGGATTTATGAAAAATGCAGCATAATAAATCCAATCCTCCCAACAGAATTATCTAATCCTGAGAGCAAATAGGTTAAAATAATGTCATAAACCACACAAACAGGCACATGTGCGGGAACGGCATGCCGTGTAATGGAATAATTTGTACTAAGCCTCATCACATGGTTTGCCATTTGTTGATATATAGTACATTGTATGGTAGTTTGTTACTGTGCTTTGTTATGTCTCTCTAATTTTAGCTTCTTCTTGTCTGCCCTAGATCCTGACCGGGGTGATACTGGAGGTCATTGCAGAAGCATTTGCCAAAGATTTCACCCCTGAAGTATCACTAGCCTGGAGCAAATTACGGAGCCACATATACAGTCATGTACTGGCAACATACAAGGAGGTTGGCTGGACACAGTACCCCAGTAATTCAGTGTGAACACGTCCATCTCCCAGAGAGAGCCAAGCCAATGACTTCAGAACCTAGCTATCTCAGATCTCTGGGACAGCTGGGAAGTACGGGTGGTGGGAAAATTAGGCTTGGGTAGCTGGGTGGGCATGGGGGTTATAACTACAGGGTCTCTACAAACAGGGCGGGATGGGCTTTTTAATATGGCAGAAAAGTGCGATGCGGTTTCTTTGACCTAGCCACAAGCAAATCCAGTTTATACAATAGGACAATAGATCAGTGTCAATCTCCGTGGAAGGGAGGTGAGACATATCATTCCGAGAATCAGTGCAGCTTCCATGCACATCATTAGGGTGGAAATATCTAGTATTGTAAGTGAGGCTATTTTGAGATTGTCCTTGCCCTGTTATTCTCTGTTCCATATTTTCCACATTTTCTGTGTTCTATAAGGCACGAGAAACAGATGGTTCTTAAGATATCCGTAGCTCATAAACGGGGCCCCTGTACATGACGGGGTTAACATTAGATCATGGCTAAGTTACATCTCCACTCTAAATCCCACTGTTTTTGCTTGGCATGCACTTGTATATGGCAATTACTCTTCTTTTCTCTCATTTTTACTTGGCTGGTTCTCATTTGATCAAATGTCTTCATGAGACCAGTGTATATAAATGGTTCAGTAGTTTCCACTAGCCATCTTATTTTATCTTCACTTATTAAAGATTCTTTATGGGACCAAATGTACAGGGAAATTTAGATTTATATGGTATAAATTATAGCATTATACAGAAGAAGTTTCAGCTTCACCTTGCAGTATATCAGCATGGAAATGCTAACTCCCTATGTCAGTAAGTAGGCCCAGAAGCCACTACTAAGGGATTATGACTTTAGGCAGAATGTTTTGGATGGTGATGCGGGAGTGAAATTGTGGAATAGAGATATATACACACCTGGCCTGTGACAAATTGTGTCAAAATGTGTCTGTCCATATATAATGTTCTGTTTTACCGTGATATAGAAATAAAACATACTATTGGATCTATAATGGAGTTGGCTTCTATGTGAATGATTATCGTAATAATGATGATATACATATTTGAATACTCCAATACCCATACAAGTCCAAGTGAGCTATGGACATTTTTTACAGATCATATGCTTATTGAAACTGAAAAACTGCTCAGCTGAGATGGACACAAGAGTCTTGAGACAATTCTTGGATATCAGTTTTCTTCTATATTTCTATTTCATTATATAACACAAGGATGTCCCAAAAAGACTTATGGTTGGATTCATCTGGACTCTTGAACATGAGCATATTTGGGCTCCATACCATTACCCTGTTGTACAGAGGCATAATGTGGCTCCCAAGTTTTATAAAATTATAACGTGCAAGATGGTATACCATATTATGGAAATATTCTGCCTTGGGTGCACTGCTTTTAGAAGAGTATACATCTAGAATGTGGTCAAATTAGAAGTGCTGTAAGGGGTGCCTCCATATATTGTGAACATAACACTGTATAAGACCTTAAAGTGGGTGTCTGCTATAAAAAATAATACCTTCAAATACCCTATTTTGGATTTTCAAATTAATAGGATGAATCAAGTCATTTGGGTTTTATTAGCCAAACCTTGTGGGTAGGAAGGAGTCTGTCTTTTTTGTGAGGTTCTGTCATGTTCATGCATTAGTGACTAGAGTTGAGCGAATACAGGTGCATCTCACAAAATTAGAATATCATCAAAAGGTTAATTTATTTCAGTTCTGCAATACAAAAAGTGAAACTCATATATTATATAGAGTTATTACAAACAGAGTGATGTATTTCAAGTGTTTATTTCTGTTAATGTTGATGATTATGGCTTGCAGCCAGTGAAAACCCAAAAGTCATTATCTCAGTAAATTAGAATACTTTATAACACCAGCTTAAAAAATAATGATTTTACAATCCGAAATGTTGGCCTACTGAAATGTATGTTCAGTAAATGCACTTAGTACTTGGTCGGGGCTCCTTTGACATCAATTAGTGCATCAATACAGCATGGCATGAAGATGATCAGTCTGTGGCACTGCTGAGGTGTTATGGAAGCCCAGGTTTCTCTGATAGCAGCCTGCAGGTCATCTGCATTGTTGGGTCTGGTGTCTCTCATTTTCTTCTTGACAATACCCCATATCAGTGATGGTTTGGGAAGCCTTGTCATCTGCTGGTATCGGTACACTGTGTTTTATCAAGACTAGGGATGAGCGAGTACTGTAGTTTTCGGACTCTCTGTACTCGTTACGAGTACCTCCTAATACTCGGGTACTCGCAACAAGTACCGAGTCCAATGTAAGTCTATGGGAAATGCAATTAATGGGCGGGGACTGTGATGGACTGGGCGGGGACTGTGCGAAGACTGCCAGGCTAGGCGGGACTATGCTGGCCTGTGCGTGGACTGTGCCAGGCTATGCGGGACTGTGCTGGCCTGTGCGGGGACTGTGCCGAGCTGTGCAGGACTGTGCTGGCCTGTGCGAAGACTGTGCTGGGTTGTGCGGGACTGTGCTGGCCTGTGCGAAGACTGTGCCGTGCTGTGCGGGACTGTACAGGACTTTGCAGGTACTGTGCGGGACTGTGCTGGGCTGTGTGGGGCTGTGGTGGGCCGTGCTGGGCTGTGCGGGGACTGTGCCGTACTGTGCGGGACTGTGCAGGGCTATGAGGGCTGTTGTGAATATTGCGAGGTGAGTAGTGAAATACTCGCGAGGATTCGAGTACTGCCAGTACCGCATTACTCGCCGAGTACCGAATCCTCACGAGTATGCTCGCTCATCCCTAATCAAGACCAAAGTTAGCTCAGCTGTCTACCAGGAAATTTTAGAGCACTTCATGCTGCCCTCTGCCGTCAAGCTTTTTGGAGTTGGAAATTTCATTCTCTAGCAGGACTTGGCACCTGTCCACACTGCGAAAAGTACCAATAACTGGTTGAAAAACAGCAGTTTCACTGTGCTTGATTGACCAGCAAACTCGCCTGACCTTAAAGAGGAACTGTAAAGAGGAAAGATGAGAGAGACACCAGACCCAACAATGCAGACAAGCTGAAGGCTGCTATCAAAGTAACCTGGGCTTCCATAGCACCTCAGCAGTGCCACAGGCTGATCGCCTCCATGCCATGCCGCATTGATGCAGTAATTGATGCCAAAGGATCCCCAACCAAGTATTGAATGTATTTACTGAACATACATTTCAGTAGGCCAACATTTCAAATTTTAAAGTCATTTTTTCAAGCTGATGTTATAAAGTATTCTAATTTACTGAGATAATGACTTTTGGGTTTCCATTGGCTGTAAGCCATAATCATCAACATTAGCAGAAATAAACACTTGAAATAGATCACTCTGTCTGTAATGACTCTAATATATGACTTTCACTTTTTGTATTGAAGAACTGAAATAAATTAACTTTTTGATGATATTCTAATTTTGTGAGAAGCTCCTGTATGTTCAGAATCGGTCTCCAAATATGAATTTTCCATATTTGTGCCGTATTGTTACTTTTTTTCGTCTTCTACTATATTCTGGCCCATTGGCACTAATTTATATCCACTTACTTCCAGTCTCACAAGTTAAACCTTCCCTATGTGTGTACGGTAGGGGAAACTCCCCAAGTCACCTTGTCACACACGGAAGAAGACAGCAAAGCCCCAATCATTTCTGAAAATAGAAGGGAAGTTGCTACATAGGCAGCTGCTACATTTATTGAGTTTTTATAAAGTTACCGTTTTTCATGGTATAGGGCAGATAATTAAATGTGGTCATGTTTCTATACCACTGACAGATGCATTACCGTAACTCAGGATTTTATTATTGCTGCTTACAAAACCATTAAGTACATTGAATTAAATCATTCTAAATGAAAACAAAAAAATATATCCTCAAAGCAGCCAACATTGGGTACAACCCATCTGCTTCCAATACTGATATTCATATATACCTCATATCCGGCAACAATATAAAATCTGTAAATAGTATGCAGCTTATGGATCTCCAGCTGTGAAAGCATCATTTATACATGCAGCATGCCTAGGAAAAGACCTGCTTAAATGAAATTTACATTACTTCTTATCAAGGGTTTTGTTCACATACAGTGGTACATACATATTAAATAATGTTTTTTACTGTAAAAATTGTGCAACAAAAAATGCAAAACTGCAGCAATTCATCGTAAAACGTGATAAAATGTAGCCAGGCCTGTTGACATGTCACATTTATTTCAGTTTATATAGTGCAATCATATTCCGCAGCACTTTATAGACATTATTGGCACTGTTTTCATTGGGGCTCACAGTCTAAATTCCCTATCAGTAGGTCATTGGAGTGTGGGAGGAAACCCACACACACACGGAGAGAACATACGAACTCTTTGTAGACGTTGTCCCTGGTGGGATGTGAACCCAGGACCCCACTGAGCTACTGTAACACTAGTCACAACCCACGGCCAGGCCGTGAGTCGGCGGAGTCAGACATTCTATGGTCAATACCAAAATAGTACGTAGTAAACCAAGGGAAAATACAAAGTCGTAAGTCAGGTCACTTGCCAGGGTGAGAATACCGGAGAAATAGTAGATAAGCAAAGGGGCAATAACAATCGGGTAGTCAGAACATGGTCCAAAGGTCAGCAGCAGAATATCAGATGCAAAGGGGCAATAACAAACTAATAGTCTGAACACGGTCCAAAGGTCAGCAATGGGATGTTAGATGCTAAGGAGCAATAACAAACGGGTAGTCTGAACACAGTCCAAAGGTCAGCAGCAGAATATCAGATGCAAAGGGGCAATAACAAACGGGTAGTCAGAACCTGGTCTAAAGATCAGCAGCAGAAGATCAGAACTTACAGCACAAGGATCAGGTGAACACACACCAGAGAGCACAGGCTTAGAACAAGCTTTTGACTGTCAGTGATCTTGGCCACACAGCTCACCTAATTAGTAGGGCAATGGCCAAGAACAGGAAGTACCTGTGGAAATCTCTGCACCTCCCAGTCTCAGAAAGGTCAACCAAGCTGTCAATCAAAGCACTGACAGCTCAGTACGCCCCAGCACAGGATAGGATGACAGAGCTGTCCATCAATGAGTCCCAGACACTCTGAACAGAAGATTCGTGACAACCACTTTGCTGAACATATGAAAGTTCTATGAAAGCACATAAAACAAGACTTTTAGGAAAAAATACATCTGAACATTCAGCATCCAAGATAAACTGGACCGTTTGGAACAACACCTCTTCATGGAATCAGAGAAATATGGCGGTAGAATCCTATAAAACTGTATGGGTTCTCCATTATGAAACCAGACTAAGCAAAGCCATAACATGACCATGGGC
Organism: Dendrobates tinctorius; assembly: GCF_039654945.1. NCBI lineage: Eukaryota > Metazoa > Chordata > Amphibia > Anura > Dendrobatidae > Dendrobates > Dendrobates tinctorius. Next base: position 318,045 of record NW_027362049.1, on the reverse strand, counting down.
ATAGGCCTTTTACCTGAGTACACATATTAGTTATGTTGCGCTGCTGGCGTCTCAATGAATGAGGATGTCCAGAAAGAGATTTAGAATCAGAAATGCGGTTTATTCTATGCATTTTGAAGCCCAACTGACTCTTATCACAAGTCTTGTGTTGCTCCTGATGAAGTCAGTTGGACTTCAAAACACATATAGATTGTACTGTATTTCGGAATCTAAATCCCTTTCTGGACATCCTCACTCATTGAGACTCCTGCAGCGCAGCATAACCACATCTCCACATCAATTGATTTCAACGAGTGCCAACCAGTGGAGCAGCAACTAGACTCTTGTTTCTGTGATATTCCAAGAGTTGTGCTTTCTCACAACTTTACATGGTGAGCAGGTTCTACAGCCCAAAAATGCCTGTTGTCTGGTTAGTGCCCTATCTTGCACTCTTTTATCCTTCCAGCCCGTAATCATCAACACCATAATATAGTTTTATGACGCACAGCATATATAGTGAAATGTCTAATTCAGCTTTGCTACATCTGTTAATTCTAATTTACCTGGAAAGTGAGGGAAAGTAAGGCTGACTTGTCAATCTGCGTAGAAAAACACTACCCAACACTTCCACAATCAAAGGATATTCCGGAGAAGATGAGAAACAATGTGGTTGTACTGTAACAGTATCAGGTAAGGCTTTGGGATTCATAAAAAAAAGTCTCAAGTTCAACCCATCACAGAAGAGTATCGAAGGGCAACATTATTTCCCATCCTCATCTAAGGTCAGGGGTTCGTGATTCTATCATGAAAAAAAAGACTTGGAAATCAATTTCAGTCTGAAGCCGTATTAGAGATAACAGCTGCCGTAGATCCACTGGTCAAAATGGTGAACAACTCAGAATATTCAATTTGGGAATTTCGTGAATATTATCCACGCTGCTGTAAAAATAAATGTCCAGGCGTGTTGAAGATAGGAAATGATGGTTTATTCTCTCAACGCATTTCAAAGTCAGTGGGACTTCTTCAGGAGATGCTATCGAAACGCGTTTAGAGAATAAACCATAATTTCCTATCTTCAACACACCTGGACATTCATTTTTACAGCAGTGTGGATGATACCCATGAAATTCCCAAATTGAATACTGTCCAAAAGGAGAAACCTTACCCCTTAGACCTCAGTCCAGAGCCTCTCACCTAGCTAAATCAGTTCTCATACTTTGCACTGACAAGGGCCAACAGCCCAAAACACTGTTTCTGCAAATTGAGATTCTGATTTGGCTTTTATCCTAATACATATTGCAAGACTCATTAAAGAGTTGATTGTGACTTGTAGGATCGCTACTACCAACAGGTGGCGCTATAGAGTTCAAGTCCTCTTTCTCTCTGAAGAGGCAATTTGCCTATTAGATATATCATAGTCATGTTTAGTGTGTCTGGAATTGTGAAAGTTTGCTTAAAAATATGGTAATCATATTATTACATTAGGAGGTTCCTGTGGGAAAGTATGACATAAATTAGGGCTTTTCTTTCATCTCTCCATGCATAAAATTAACCATCCCACTCTCACCTGCCCAGGAGGAGGGGTGAGTAGTGTTGAAGAGGCTCTTTATAATATCTCATCCAGAAAAACTAATTTTCAGATCGAGGAGATACAATCTGAATTGTAGATTTTTCCAAATTTCAGCAGTGATCTCTTCTGCAAATAATTACTTCCATATCTAACAATAATGGATTTCTTTATTTATCCCTTTCTGTTTTATATTGTTTTTGCCTTTTATATATGTGTATTTACTATTTTATATTTTTTTTACTTTTTAAGCACTGTACCCTCTTTTGTATATTATATCTAAGATTGAATAAGTTTGTTATTTACCCACAATCCCAAAGAGGGAGAGTATAGCCTGGCCAGACACAGGGCAGACGTCTCGCTGCCCTATCAAATCTGCGAGTGGTGGTAGCAAGAAGTGTGGTGTGGATGTGAGAACTGGCTATTGGGGTGTACTAAGTTCATTGTCGGCCTACTGCCACAAGTGAGTGGATGAGTGAGCGTGAGAAGTGGAGTCCCCATTTACTGTCACATCTGAGTCATATGTACAGCGAGTGGATGGGGTTCATGACATAATGTCACAACATTAAAGGGAAATTGTCAATCGATTCATGCTTTCCAAGCCACAAGCAGCATGAGTCAGACCCTTTTTGCACAAGCGCAGTCAGGAATACTTTTCTCTGAAATGCTCCAGAATTTCAGAGAAAACATAATAAAGAGGTGGACAGAATCTCCTGCCCCGCTTCAGTTGACTTACAAGTCTCTCTCATATGTGTACATAGGGAGAAAACTGACAATCAACTGGAGCAGGGCAGGGAAAATCCGGCCCAGGGTGGCGCCAGACTAATCAGATCTCTCCCTATGGTACCCTGCCAGCTCTTCAAACTATGTTTTATCTGAAAAAAATGTTTAAGAGAATAATATAGTTGGCTGCTTTATGAAGCCAGATACTGTATGCCTTGTGGCTAAACTAGCACTACATGGGTATGGGAGGGGGGTGTCGGGAGAGATAGATATCACTGAAGAAGGGCATATGGGTGTGTTGAATATATCCAGCACATACTCAGTACAATATTATCCATTGCCACCAGTCCTCTGGTAGTAAACTCACATTCATTTAGACATCACATGTTCATAGCAGTTAATCACGACAATTCCAAGTGAGGACCCCTTTAACCACCCTTCTTTATATCTTCCTATGCTGTAAATGATGTACAAGCAGGGAGGGTTTGATAAGTTTAGTGCTAGCAGTTGGATTAATTGCCCAGGTTGTGTAGTCAAAGAGATGAGGATTCAGCTAACGAAAGTCTGAGACTGTATTAATGTTACTGAGTGGTCACCACCCACTTCGTTGGTCTACTTGTCAGATTAAATTATTGTCTACATAGCCATCTGTATTCCTGGCCATTATCTCATTTCCCCGCAGAATACACAAATGCAATAAATATAAAATATAACAACAAGCTCATAAGTAATAATAAATGTAAACGCCATGAAAATATCTACTAACGATGTGACAACCCAATAACTGGCAGGAAGATAAACCTTCTGTTCCAAATGAAACATGGATCACGCACAGACCTACCGCGGTCTAAGTGGTCCCTGATACTGTTCAGCCAGGAGGTTGGAGATATGTGGACCTTGTGGGTGGGAGAATGTTTCTGGTTGTCACCAATTAAGTTATTGCTCCATTATTAGGGTTGGGTTGGTTAGTATGGGACTATTCATGGCTGCCAAACACATAACACTGTCTGGATCCATGCAAGATGTTCTTTCTCATCAGATGCTGAATCTTGAAGGGTTGGGACAGCTGGTCTTTGTTGGACACACAGATTAGAGGAGGAAATGGATAATGATCATAAATAAAAGTTGATTCTAATGACCAATTCTTGATAGAATTCTTGGTATTTCTCTTACATTCCCTCATAAAGCTTGCAAATTAATGATTATTGGATAGCCTTATACTGTTTTCTGGCTTAACCCATTCACAGCCAGAGGGCTAACATCAGGGATTCAAGGGTTAAGGCGTCAGTCTGTGTGATAAATGCGTGGGTGACAGTTGGTGGAACCATGCAGATCCAGAGGTGACAAGCAGCATCTGTATGAGCTGTCACATCCCCAGCACCAGAGAGAAGAGGTCACAAAACAGGAGTCAACCCCCTCCTCACTCTCTCACGCATGGAAAAGCAGGGATCCAGCTATAAAACAGCTGAGAGGAAGCCTGAGACCCTTAGAGACCTGCAGAGCATTGCACAACCAATTACATAGCATGTAAAAGCATTGCAGAGACAATTACATACGATAAGCTGTACCCAGTAACCTATAACATGTGTATGGCACTGCGGGATGTTGCATAATAAGCATTAAGGTTGGAGCATTGCACTGTCAGTGATATATTACCTGCCGAGCAATTTCTAAATGTCATATAGACTATTGCATTCCAAGTTACCAATGACCATCCAGTTATATAGGAAAATTCACAACACGATTCAGTAATATACACAAGTCTCCTGAGCTAAATACAAGCTGTCAGCAGGAAAATGTGTTATGCAAGTGTACAATCACTAATGCAAATCCATACGGTTTGATAGTTTCCCATTTATATATATTAACCTGAAAGAATGCTATCAAGCAACACTATTCATTCCTGATAAAATATTTCCTGACACCTATTCTTCTTGTTCTTCAGTAATGACAAAGAGTAGGATAATATACCATATGCAGTACTGTCTGCTACAATGGGATATGTTGTTTTAGAGATAATTCTCACTTGTTCAAGATAAAAAGGGGTCTGCTTCTTCTTTTCCAAAAAGAACATCACTCTTGTCTATGGCTTGTGACTGGTATTATGATTAGCTTCAGGATTAGGCTATTGTAGATGTGCTAGGTTGGAAATGGGCCCTTTCCCATATCTCTGACAATAAGCATACACTCCTCAAATTTAGACACAGGACGCTGCGTGTTGTTGAAGTAATGGTCAGAGAAGCCTCTTTATTATAATATGATATCTATACAGACAAAATATTACTTGTCATGTTATAACTCATGAATTAGGTAATCTTGAGGTACTGGCAACCCAGGAGGCGTTGGATAATTTTTTTTATCTGCAGTACTATACCCTAGTTACATGGTGTCAACTCAAGGATTATAAATCTATCCAAGGCACTATCTCCTAGTTTAATTTTTATTTCTGTTCCCTAGGACTGCCCTTACGAGAATACCGCTGGCCATTAACCCTATCACTCAATTAAAGAGGAAAAAACATACCTCCAATCACTTCCAAGCCAACTCAATGAGTACCACCCATGACCTATCCTATCCACAGACCATAGTAACAAAAGATGAAAACGTCAAACTCTGGCCAAAATGTATTTGGGTGGGTTGCTTCTGGTCTGGGTTATAAGGGGAAATGGCTTTCTCCACTTTTACCCTTCTCAGATACCTCCTACTCACTTCTGGTCTGGGTTCCAATGGGGAATGGCTTGCTCCACATCTACCCATCTCAGGTACCTTCTACTGTTCTCTCTGCACTAATTATTGACAGGTCCTGCTTCTCTCATGAAAACCTAAGCCTGACTAAGCTTAACCCCAAACCACCTGCTATTACCTTAAAACCTTCTGTCATGGTGAGTAAAATACTATGATGTTTTGATAGCTCTTTTATTTGATATGCTACAATGTCAAGAATCAGAGTGGCATTGTCTTGGGCAAACTCTTCAGAGAAACAATAGATGTACTGAGGAAGATATTCAACAAAAACCCCTTCTACAGATCTGACAACAAATAGTACTGTAAGAGTGTGACACCGACTGTTGTATACCTGGCCCTGAACACAACAATTGGTGTAATGAGAATACTTACCTGTGGTTTTACTGCATTTTTTTTTTGTGTTTCATGTGAAATGTGTAAAGTGTAATGCGATTAATGTAAAGTGTTATAAGTACTGATGCTGCTGTGTGGGTACTGCAAGGTAATGCCTAAGTTAACTCTGGTACACTAAGCTCAGGTTTAGTAAAAGTATAGTATATAGTTTAGAGTTTAGGACATAGAGCAGATTAGACAATACTGAGCATTGTAAGTATAATATGTTAGAATATAGTGACTGTAGTTAAGTAGGTGAAAGGTAAATGTTGCCCAGCTGGGGCAGACAGAGTAAAGAGACAGTTAATGATTGGTCAAGCACACAGGGGTTAAGGCCAGTAATAGAGAACCATTTCCTGAATGCAGCGAAGTCCTCCGATCTACAAATGAGTGCAAAGTAAACTTCACAGCGAACACATATCTACTGGGACACTTTTTGTGCAGTGCCAGGGTGTGGAGAAGCAGCAGTTCACCCACAGCTATCCTGGGCATCCTACAGTACTACGACACGTTGACATTTTGATGCTGTCTGACAGGTCCTGAGCGTTCAAGGCAAATTACCTCACTTCACCTTTCTGACATGAGCTTGAGCGCCATGGGAAAATTTACCTAAAATTTCACACGGCGCTCACACTGACATCACATAGGTGAAGTGAGTTTGTTGGCTGTGAACTCACAGGACCTGTCAGATGGCACTGCGAGTAAGAGAACTTTCTTTCACTTGCGGTGCCGTCAGACAGGGAATAGCAATTCATAGGCCAACACTGAGCACACGGTGCTCAGTTTCTCTGCTGGATGACAGGCTGCATATTTAAGGCCCCGTCTCACTAAGCGATCTCGGTAGCGAGATCGCTGCTGAGTCACAACTTTTGTGACGTAACAGCGATCTCACCAGCGAGATCGTTGTGGGTGGCAGCGATCAGCGAGCGGCCCCCCTGCCGGTATCGCTGATCGCTCTGGGAAATCTCTGGACATTTCTTTGGTCGCTGGTCTCCCGCTGGCCAGCACGCATCGCTGTGTCTGACAGGCGGGAGACCAGCGATCAGGTGTAAAAAATAATAAAAAAAAATAAAAAATATAGTTATTCTCACCTTCCGACGTCCCGTTCAGCCATCCTGCCTCTCTCCACGCTCCGGTCCCAGTGATCCTTTGCACGAATGACCGCGAGACTTTGTTATCCCTCGAGACCGTGACATCTCGCGGTCATTCTCACAAAGGATCACTGGGACCGGAGCGTGGAGAGAGGCAGGATGGCTGAACGGGACGTCGGAAGGTGAGAATAACTATATTTTTTATTTTGATTCTATTTTTTACAGCGATGGCAAGCGATGCCGGGCGCTCGGCATCGCTGTGCTGATCGCTGGTGAAGCTGTCTGTGTGACAGCTCACCAGCGATCACATAGCGACTTACTAGCGATCCTGACACCTTGATATCGGTGTCGGGATCGCTGGTAAGTCGCTTAGTGTGACGGGGCCTTAAGTGAGCTAAAATCTCCATAAATCTATTTAAGCTGCTAGGCACTATTTGCACTCTGCAGGCGCATTTATTATTATGCAAATCAATATGAAGTGTATTGAACTTTGTGGCTATGTAAAGGTGTCATGAACTATTGCACTTTATAGATGGATTCATTCATTCATTATATGGCATTTGCAATAATTATGCATAAAAACTTTGCTGCTATGCACTATTGCACTTTTCAAAGTTCAATAGCCTACTAAGGAATCTTTTCCTATGAGATTGCTGATAATATATACTGTTGTATTTATGCAAGGATGTTTTTGTAAAATACCTTTTTGGTTGTCTATTCTAATTTATTTATTCATTGTATAGACACTTATGTGTTTTTCAGTTTTGGAAAAATTTATATTTATTGTAGACTGTTTATCTAGTCACATACAGTTAGGTCCATATATATTTGGACAGAGACAACATTTTTCTAATTTTGGTTCTAGACATTACCACAATGAATTTTAAACAAAACAATTCAGATGCAGTTGAAGTTCAGACTTTCAGCTTTCATTTGAGGGTATCCACATTAAAATTGGATGAAGGGTTTAGGAGTTTCAGCTCCTTAACATGTGCCTCCCTGTTTTTTAAGGGACCAAAAGTAATTGGACAGATTAAATAATTGTAAATAAATTGTTCATTTCTAGTACTTGGTTGAAAACCCTTTGTTGGCAATGACTGCCTGAAGTCTTGAACTCATGGACATCACCAGACGCTGTGTTTCCTCCTTTTTGATGCTCTGCCAGGCCTTCACTGTGGTGGTTTTTAGTTGTTGTTTGTTTGTGGGCCTTTCGGTCTGAAGTTTAATCTTTAACAAGTGAAATGCCTGCTCAATTGGGTTGAGATCAGGTGACTGACTTGGCCATTCAAGAATATTCCACTTCTTTGCTTTAATAAACTCCTGGGTTGCTTTGGCTTTATGTTTTGGGTCATTGTCCATCTGTAGTATGAAACGACGACCAATCAGTTTGGCTGCATTTGGCTGGATCTGAGCATATAGTATGGCTCTGAATACCTCAGAATTCATTCGGCTGCTTCTGTCCTGTGTCACATCATCGATAAACACTAGTGACCCAGTGCCACTGGCAGCCATGCATGCCCAAGCCATCACACTGCCTCCGCCATGTTTTACAGATGATGTGGTATGCTTTGGATCATGAGCTGTACCACGCCTTCGCCATACCTTTCTCTTTCCATCATTCTGGTACAGGTTGATCTTGGCTTCATCTGTCCAAAGAATGTTCTTCCAGAACTGTGCTGGCTTTTTTAGATGTTTTTTAGCAAAGTCCAGTCTAGCCTTTTTATTCTTGATGCTTATGAGTGGCTTGCACCGTGCAGTGAACCCTCTGTATTTACTTTCATGCAGTCTTCTCTTTATGGTAGATTTGGATATTGATACGCCTACCTCCTGGAGAGTGTTGTTCACTTGGTTGGCTGTTGTGAATGGGTTTCTCTTCACCATGGAGATTATTCTGCAATCATCCACCACTGTTGCCTTCCGTGGGCGCCCAGGTCTTTTTGCATTGATGAGTTCACCAGTGCTTTCTTTCTTTATCAGGATGTACCAAACTGTAGATTTTGCCACTCCTAATGTTGTAGCAATTTCTCGGATGGGTTTTTTCTGTTTTTGCAGCTTAAGGATGGCTTGTTTCACCTGCATGGAGAGCTCCTTTGACCACATGTTTACTTCACAGCAAAACCTTCCAAATGCAAGCACCACACCTCAAATCAACTCCAGGCCTTTTATCTGCTTAATTGAGAATGACATAACGAAGGGATTGCCCACACCTGTCCATGAAATAGCCTTGGAGTCAATTGTCCAATTACTTTTGGTCCCTTTAAAAACAGGGTGGCACATGTTAAGGAGCTGAAACTCCTAAACCCTTCATCCAATTTTAATGTGGATACTCTCAAATGAAAGCTGAAAGTCTGAACTTCAACTGCATCTGAATTCTTTTGTTTAAAATTCATTGTGGTAATGTCTAGAACCAAAATTAGAAAAATGTTGTCTCTGTCCAAATATATATGGACCTAACTGTATATTTATTTTTAATAGAGAACTTCTCTTAGCACTTAAAATATTTTCCAAATACTGAAATAGAGGGTAATTTGTACCAGTGTATGATCTGTGATCAGTAGTCCTATTTTGCAAATGTATATCCATTATCTAATTTTAATCATATATGTTTGAATAAAGATGGATTATCATTTATGAATACAGGGTGTATACTTCCATTTTTTTGTAGGAATTGTTTATATATAAGAAGTGCCATTGCTAGGCCTTTGGAATCCTTTTGGTTATATATAGATGTAGCAGTGCTGAGCCCGTCGTGAGACTAATGGATTAAAAGCATCTCTGTGGAAATGTGAGGAATTTTGTTGTTGTTTTTTTACCTCTTTTGCAGATGACAGAATCGAAGGAATGGGCGAGGTCATAAGAATGGTTTAATTAAGATTATTAAAAGAGTATGTGTCTTTCTTTCAATTAAAGGACTATGTGGTTTAATAAATGCGGCGTCTTATTGAGGCCTCTCCATTACTAACCTCAGGGCTTGATGTCACCAGACAATTCAAAGGTGACATCAACCCCCCCAACTTATATCACTGTGCTTGTTTGGCCAGGAAACTCATCTGACCTTAATCCCATAGGGTATTGTCAAGAAGAAAATGAGAGACAAAAGACTCAACAATGCAGTCGAGCTGAAGGCTGCTATCAAAGCAACCTTTGCTTCCATAACACCTCAGCAGTGCCACAGGTTGATTGCATTGATCAGATTGATGCAGTAGTTGATCGGATTGATGCAGAAATTGATGCCAAAGGAGCCCTGACCAAGTATTGAGTGCATTTACTGAACATACATTTCAGTAGGCCAACATTTCGGATTTTAAAATAATTTTTCAAACTGGTGTTATAAAGTATTCTAATTTACTGAGATAATGACTTTTGGGTTTTCATTGGCTGTAAGCCATAATCATCAACATTAACAGAAATAAACACATGAAATAGATCACTCTGTTTGAAATGACTCTATATAATATATGAGTTTCCCTTTTTGTATTGAAGAACTGAAATAAATTAACTTTTTGATGATATTCTAATTTAGTGAGAAGCACCTGTATATATATATTCTGTCTATTCTATTCTAGCCTGTCACTCTGTGTGCAGCAGATGAATTGCCGGCTTTTATTCTATCAATCCAGTGTTGGAATGGGGTGCCAAGGGCCCACCAGTAACATTGACTTTGGGGGCCCACTTTTCACCTGAATACAATTGTTAGACTACCTTCGTTCACAAATTTACCTAAATCTCTATATAACTAGATGGAGGCCCGATGCTATCGCATCGAGAGGGCGGTAATGTCATGATGGGGGCAGGCTTTGCAGCGTTGAAAATCTCTCCCCCCATGTGCTCACCCACCTATCCACTCTCTCTTTCCCCATGTGCTGACTTCTCCCGTCTGTGCTCTCTTCTTTGACATATCCATGTGCTATCCCCCTTGTCATTGTTCTGCGGTAAGTCGGATAGCCATCCTTTTCTTTGATGGTATATTCTTGGTATTTTTTGATGTTGGCGTTGATATTTGCTTTTTAAGGGTGTGTGCACACGTTGCAGATTCTGCTACAGACTTTTCTGCGCAGATTTGGCTAAATATGCAGGTAAATCCGCAGGTCAAATGACCTGCGTTTTACCTGTGGATTTAGTGCGGATTAGCCTGCGGTTTTCCCCTGCGTTTTGACACCTGGTAATGGAGCAGGTGTCAAACTGCTGCGGATTCCGCACAAAGAAGTGACATGCTGCGGATTTTAAACCGCAGCAAATCCGTGCGGAAAAATCCGCAGCATGTGCACTGCGTTTTTCATTTTCCATTGAATATAAAGGTACTGTACAACGCAGCAGAAACTGCTGCGGATCCGCAGGGCCAAATCCGCTGTGGATCCGCAGCAGAATCCCGCACGTGTGCACATAGCTTAAAGGGGTTTTCCCACGAACAAAAGTTAATTTTAAAAATGTTCTGTGTCTGACCGTGTACAGAACATATCACGGCTCCAGGGCAGGGGAGGAAGCAAAAGACAATACAGCAGGAGATCGCAGGGGATAGATTTTGTGAGGTAAAATATTGTTTAAAAGCAGTCAGTGAAATATTTTACCTCACAAAATGAATCCTCTGTGATCCCCTGCTGTAATGTCAGTATTGTCTTTTGATTCCTCCCCTTTTTAAAATGAACTTTTGCTCGTGGGAAAATCCCTTTAATGTGACCGGCTTCCTGTGCCTGTAGACAGGTCGCGCATCTGCCGCCGGGATCAGCCGAATGATTCACTGCGCCTGCGCAGAATTCACGCAGGCGCAGTAAATCAGACCACCGCCATCTTTGTGCAGACAGATAGTGGCAGTCACATTAAAACTGCGCATGCGCTCTGCCTGTACAAAGATGGCGGTGGTCAGGGAATCATTCGGCTGATCCCTGCGGCGGCATGTTCGCGACGGTGTTCTGCTGGTGGTACCGCACAAGAGGCTGCATACAGCGTATGCAGTGTGTGTGTGTGGTGTGTATGGCATATACAGTGTGTGTTTGTGTGTGTGGTGCATACGGCGTATACAGTGTGTGTGTGTGGTGCGACAGTGTTCCGCTGGTGGCACCGCGCAATAGGTTGGTACCACCAGCAGTATCCATATTGAGACACCCATCACTAGGATGTCCCAATATGGTGGTCGGTGAACTTTCGCCGCTTGGAATTCTGGGACGGAACAGGAAGTGAAGACATTACAAGTTAATTATATATTAGATAATAAATTGGATAGTTTGCTTGAGGAATTATAAGATGCTGCTTTTTTCTGTACAGAGTGAATCAATTGATTTATGCCAAGTACTGCCCTTACCTTGGGGTTGGGGGCCAAGATCTGCACAGAGGCTCACCGGGGGATTCCCCTGTTACCCTATGGACCAGTCCGAGCCTGTATCTATCTATCTATGTATCTATCTATATATTATATTCAGTGCCTTGCGAAAGTATTCGGCCCCCTGGAATTTTTCAACCTTTTCCCACATATCATGCTTCAAACATAAAGATACCAAATGTAAACTTTTGGTGAAGAATCAACAACAAGTGGGATACAATTGTGAAGTTGAACGAAATTTATTGGTTATTTTAAATTTTTGTGGAAATTCAAAAACTGAAAAGTGGGTCGTGCAATATTATTCGGCCCCTTTTACTTTCAGTGCAGCAAACTCACTCCAGAAGTTCATTGTGGATCTCTGAATGATCCAGTGTTGTCCGAAACGACTAATGATGATAAATATAATCCACCTGTGTGTAATCAAGACCCAATATAAATGCACCTGCTCTGTGATAGTCTCAGGGTTCTGTTTAAAGCACAGAAAGCATCATGAAGACCAAGAAACACAACAAGCAGGTCCGTGATACTGTTGTGGAGAAGTTTAAAGCCGGATTTGGATACAGAATGATTTCTAAAACTTTAAACATCCCAATGAGCACTGTGCAAGCGATCATATTGAAATGGAAGGAGTATCATACCACTGAAAATCTATCAAGACCCGGCCGTCCCTCTAAACTTTCATCTCAAACAAGGAGAAGACTGATCAGAGATGCAGCTAAGAGGCCCATGAGCACTCTGGTGAACTGCAGAGATCTACAGCTGGGGTGGAACAGTCTGTCCATAGGACAACAATCAGTCGTACACTGCACAAATCTGGCCTTTATGGAAGAGTGGCAAGAAGAAAGCCATTTCTCAAAGACATCAATAAAAAGTGTCATTTAAAGTTTGCAGCAAGCCAACTAGGAGACACACCAAACATGTGGAAGAAGGTTCTCTGGTCAGATGAAACCTAAATTCAACTTTTTGGCAACAATGCCAAACGATATGTTTGGCGTAAAGGCAACACAGCTCACCACATTGAACACACCATCTCCACTGTCAAACATGGTGGTGGCAGCATCATGGTTTGGGCCTGCTTTTCTTCAGCAGGGACAGGGAAGATGGTTAAAATTGATGGGAAGATGGATGGAACTAAATACAGGGCCATTCTTGAAGAAAACCTGTTGGAGTCTGCAAAAGGCTATGACTGGGACGGAGATTTGTCTTCCAACAAGACATTGATCCCAAACATAAAGAAAAATCTATAATGGAATGATTCACAAATAAACGTATCCAGGTGTTAGAATGGCCAAGTCAAAGTCCAGACCTGAATCCAATCGAGAATCTGTGAAAGAGATGAAAACTGCTGTTCACAAACGATCTCCATCAAACCTCACTGAGCTCGAGCTGTTTGGTAAGGAAGGATGGGCAAGAATTTCAGTCTCTCGATCTACAAAACTAATAGAGACATACCCCAAGCGACTTGCAGCTGTAATCGCAGCAAAAGGTGGTGCAACAAGTTATTAAGTTAAAGGGGCCGAATAATATTGCACGCCTCACCTTTCAGTTTTTGAATTTCCACAAAAATTTAAAATAACCAATAAATTTCGTTCAGCTTCACAATTGTGTCCCACTTGTTGTTGATTCTTCACCAAAAGTTTGCATTTGGTATCTTTATGTTTGAAGCATGATATGTGGGAAAAGGTTGAAAAGTTCCAGGGGGCCGAATACTTTCACAAGGCACTGTATCTACTATATATTCATGTAATTCTGTCTGTCTGTCTCTCTGTTTGTAACGGAAATCCCGCGGCCGGCCGTGACCAATCAGCGACCGGCGCAGTCCGACCGCGAATTGGCGCGGAATTCGAACGACGCATGCCTCTGCTACCATCGTGAGATCTGCGGCGCTAGCCGCTGATCTTCCAACGGTGGCCGCGGGTCATCTCCTGCCTCACGGATTTGCCGCAATCAGCAAGATTGGTGCGGAATCTTCATAAATAAACTACATACATATTCTAGAATACCCGATGCATTAGAATCGGGCCACCATTTTATATATATATTTATCACAAAACTCAAGATAAAAAGCGGACGGCACCGCTGTTACCGTGTAACTTCAAATGATGTGCGGCATACAGAAGTCCAGCAGCTGGGAATCTCGGGTGCCAGACCTGGAAACAGTCAATCCTGGGAATCCATGCAAAGAGAAGAGGTCGCACTCATCGAGATGAAAGTTTCACTGATTTATTGACATATCATGAACTTACATACTTACTCACAATGCATTCACTTTTGATTGTACGTGGTACCGTCAAAATGTGGGTACCGCGATGGGTACTCCGGCACAGGGCCGCCATCAGGGCATGACAGGCCTTACATGTGTATGGGGCCCGGTGATTAGGGGGGCCCGACCATGCTGGCAGCCCGATCCGCACTGGGGCCCCCCTACATTTTATACAGGCTTCTGCAACTTTATTTTAAATTCAGACTCAGCGCCTGCCGGGCCCCCCGGGCCCCTCGGGCAGGCCCCCCCCGCACCATGGTCCAGCCAGCGCCGAAATCCCCCCTGCACAATGGTCCAGCCACAGCTCCGCCCTCACCTGACGTCACACACTGCTCTGCTCCTCCACTTCCTCATTCAGTCAGTGTGCCACGTGGGACTGGGAGAGGGAGGGAGCCTCGCCGCTGGAGCACAGCCAGATAACAAGGTAAGAAGAATTTATTTTTTTTTTTGAGAGCGGCTATCCAGGGGGCCTGGGGCAGAATGCTGGACGCTGGGGCAGAATGCTGGGGGCAGAATGCTGGACGCTGGGGGCAGAATGCTGGATGCTGGGGGCAGAATGCTGGATGCTGGGGGCAGAATGCTGGGGGCAGAATGCTGGACGCTGGGGGCAGAATGCTGGAGGCAGAATGCTGGACGCTGGGGGCAGAATGCTGGGGGCAGAATGCTGGACGCTGGGGGCAGAATTCTGGAGGCAGAATGCTGGACGCTGGGGGCAGAATGCTGGGGGCAGAATGCTGGATGCTGGGGGCAGAATGCTGGACATGGGGCAGGAATGCTGGGGGCAGAATGGACATGGGGCAGAATGCTGGATGCTGGGGCAGAATGCTGGGGGTAGAATGCTGGATGCTGGGGGCAGAATGCTGGACATGGGGCAGGAATGCTGGGGGCAGAATGGACATGGGGCAGAATGATGGACGCTGGGGCAGAATGCTGGACGCTGGGGCAGAATGCTGGACGCTGTGGGCAGAATGCTGGGGGCAGAATGCTGGACACTGGGGGCAGAATGCTGGGGGCAGAATGGACATGGGGCAGAATGCTGGACGCTGGGGCAGAATGCTGGACGCTGGGGGCAGAATGCTGGGGGCAGAATGCTGGATGCTGGGGGCAGAATGCTGGACGCTGGGGGCAGAATGCTGGGGGCAGAATGCTGGACGCTGGGGGCAGAATGCTGGACGCTGGGGGCAGAATGCTGGGGGAAGAATGCTGGATGCTGGGGGCAGAATGCTGCAAGCAGAATGCTGGACGCTGGGGGCAGAATGCTGGGGGCAGAATGTTGGACGCTGGGGGCAGAATGCTGGGGGAAGAATGCTGGACGCTGGGGGCAGAATGCTGGGGGCAGAATGCTGGACGCTGGGGGCAGAATGCTGGGCGCTAGGGGCAGAATGCTGGGAGCAGAATGCTGGACGCTGGGGGCAGAATGCTGGACATGGGGCAGAATGCTGGACCCTGGGGGCAGAATGCTGGACGCTGGGGCAGAATGCTGGACGCTGGGGGCAGAATGCTGGGGGCAGAATGCTGGACGCTGGGGGCAGAATGCTGGGGGCAGAATGCTGGACACTGGGGGCAGAATGTTGGACACTGGGGGCAGAATGCTGGGGGCAGAATGCTGGACGCTGGGGGCAGAATGCTGGACGCTAGGGGCAGAATGCTGCAAGCAGAATGCTGGACGCTGGGGGCAGAATGCTGGACATGGGGCAGAATGCTGGGGGCAGAATGGACATGGGGCAGAATGCTGGACATGGGGCATAATGCTGGACACTGGGGGCAGAATGGACATGGGGCAGAATGCTGGACGCTGGGGGCAGAATGCTGGACATGGGGAATAATGCTGGACACTGGGGGCAGAATGGACATGGGGCAGAATGCTGGACGCTGGGGACAGAATGCTGGACGCTGGTGGCAGAATGCTGGATATGAGGGCAGACTGTGAGACGGGGCAGAATGCTGGACGCTGGGGCAGAATTCTGGACATGGGGCAGAATGCTGGAGACTGAGGCAGAATGCTGGGGGCAGAATGCTGGACATGGGGGCAGGCTGTGAGCTGGGGCAGAATGTTGGACGCTGCGGGCAGAATGGTGGACGCTGGGGGTAGAATGCAAGACACTGGGGCAGAATGCTGGACATGGGGGCAGAATGTGACAGTGAGACACAGGAGGGGGCAGAATGTGACAGTGAGACACAGAAGGGGGCAGAATGTGACAGTGAGACACAGGAGGGGGCAGAATGTGACAGTGAGACACAGGAGGGGGCAGAATGTGACAGTGAAACACAGGAGGGGGCAGAATGTGACAGTGAGACACAGGAGGGGGCAGAATGTGACAGTGAGACACAGGAGGGGGCAGAATGTGAGACACCGGGCATGATTGGAGATAGATGGAGCAGGGTCATGGGGCAGGATGGATACGATTTAGACAGATTGGTCAGGAGGGGAGATCATATGGGGCAGAATGGATACTGATGAGGGTGGGATGGGAGAACATATGGCTGAAGCCAAAAATGAGACACACGGGAGTCAGGATGGGGGATATTATTACCATAGGGGCTAATTAAGGGATATTATTACTGCAGTGATGTATTTTATTTTCTTGAGGACACTGTTGTAAATGGGGGGGCGGTCCTGTTACTGTGTAGAGTGATACTATGTCGCCTTTTTTTCTTCATGTGGTGTAATGTAGAAGTTGGGAAAAAATAAGTAATGTGTTCTGCAAGCGGAGCTCTAGATAACTGTGTTATTTCATGCAGAGATAAGTCCTGGCTGGAAGACGTGATGGCGATCTGTGCTGGATGAAAGATGAAAAACAAAGATGAAGGACTTCACCTAGAGACATCACTGGTGAGTTAGTGTGTTACCTGTACACTAACACTATGTACAGAGGTCCTGTGTATAATGTCACCGGTGATCACTGTGTTACCTGTACATTATATACAGAGCTCCTGTGTATAATGTCATTGATCATTATATTACCTGTACACAGACACTGCATACTAAGTACAGATCTTGTGTGTATAATGTCTCTTATGGTCATAGTATTATGTTTTTTTAATTAATGTCAGTATTGTAGTATTCAGTCTCCATGTGGTGGTTATATGTGGTCTGGGCGTGGTGCAGTGGTATTTGTCCCTTGTATATTCTATTATTTGGTCACTTTGTGGTGGTAATTTGCGGTCTGTTCATGGTGCGGTGGTATTTGTTCGTTGTATGTGATATTATTCGGTCACTATGGTAGTAATATGTGGTCTGGTCATGGTATGGCGGTATTTGTTCCTTGTATGTCTTATTATAGGTCACTATGTGGTGGTAATATGTGGTCTGGACATGGTGTAGCGGTATTTGTTCCTTGTATGTGGTGGTAAGTTGTGGTCTGGACATGGTGCGGTGGTATTTGTTCCTTGTATGTGATATTATTGGTCATTTTAAAAAATTGAAAAATAAATAAAAATATACCTAAATTGTATTGCATATTTTAACAAATATTTAATAGGTTACAGTAGAGTAGGGCCTGGCCAAAAGTGTCTACCCTGTTATGGTGGCGACTTAAAACAATCTTTTGGCCAAAGCAAAAGCTGCTGGCTATATGTATGACCTGGTGATGGGAACTGTTAATGTGTGATAGGTGAGAAGTGGAGTTTATCCAAGAGAGAGCGGTGGGACTGTGGACAGTTCGAGTGGTGGAGGCGGGGCTGGATGGAGCCTGGGCGGAGTCTAAAGGGGGCCCCGAAAATTTTGCCAGTATGGGGCCCCGAAATTCCTAGTGGCAGCCCTGCTCCGGCAGCATGTACATTTGCCAATCTCTTTTTGGGTGCCCTGGAAGAAAAATATGTCTACAATGCCAAACAATTTTTTCAACATATCAGATTGTATCTCAGGTATGTGGACGACGTGTTCATTGTCTGGGATGGCACCAGAGATTGTTTTGACAAGTTTGTCAGTCACCTAAATGAGGTGAACCAGATGAACATGCTGTTCACACACAATTTTGGAGGGACACGGCTGGAATTTCTTGATGTCTTGTTGGAAGTAAAGGATAATGAAATCTGCACGTCAGTTTACAGGAAACCTTTGGCTACCAATTCCATATTGCGTTATGATAGTTTCCATCCATCACATACCATTAATTCATTGCCATATGGTCAATTTTTGAGAGTCCACCGTCTAAACAATACCTTGGAGGGCTTTGAAACACAATCTAGAGAGTTATATAATAGGTTCAGACAACGGGGATATCCTAAGGTTCTATTAGATACCACACTCGAAAAAGTAAAATCTCAGTACATTAATAAAGTTAGAGGAGTTGTGCCTCTAAAAAATAAAAGAGTCGAAAATGAAAAGAGATTTACCTTCTGTTTTCGATATAGTCCCATGGATCGTCAGATACGAGCAGCAATTAGAAAAAATTAGCATATTTTGGAACAAGATAGGGATTTAAGCGACATAGTATCTAGAGGGCCCCTTATCTCATGTAAGCGGAGTACAAGAATTAGAGATATTCTGGTTAAGAATCGGATCGTCACTAAGCGTGACACTTGGCTGAGTAAAGGAACACCACAAGGGAATTATAGGTGTGGCCATTGTCCATATTGTAAATTTCATCGTACTGATCGTACATTACACATGGGCGCGGTCACGCATACAGTAACAGATTTGATCACATGCAAGACAGACCATGTAGTCTGTGATTTTTTGCACATGTCGGTTTTTCTACATAGGTAAAACCATACGTCCGCTATACATTCGTTTTCGTGAGCATTTTAAGTCCATTAGAACGGGAAAAGGAGTCCCACGTTTAATTAACCATGTAAGAGATGCACATGGAAATGACCCTAATGTTCTCTCCTTTGCAGGAATCGAGAAGGTGGTTTTACCGCCGCAGGGAGGGCATTTAAATAAAATCTTATTGAAACGAGAATCCAGGTGGATTATGAATACACAGGCGACAGGTCCTCTGGGTTTTAATGATAGAATAGACATGGCTGTTTTTTTATGAAGGAGTTTATATTTTCCCTCATTTCCCTTGAAGTTGATAGGAGAACTAGGTTACATATGTATACATGCACCTTTTCTGGTTGGTACCTTTCTTCTGGAGTCTCGTATTGCAGCTTTGATGAACTTCCACATATTTGAGGCAAAGACATCTTTTTGAGTTTGGTGGGTTTTCTTTCCTGTAGCATTTGAATCGTTGAGTGATTTGTTTTTTGTCTGCATAGTATACATGCACATATACATTGTGCCTTTTCGGTGCAGCGTTTTTTTTCCGCTATGATTGAGATTTGTCATTGATAGTCCATTATTGTGTTTATCCATAATAAGATACAGCTATGTAGGTATATAGTAGTTTATGAGAATCTTAAAAAAACAGATATCAAGTTGCACACAATTTACATTTTTCATTTCAGGATAAGAATTTTTTTTGATAAAAAAAAATTTTTGAGAGAATTTTTTTGAAAATTTTTATTTTTTTTTTTCTCTCTGTGAGTATATTAATAGTTCGATACAATAATAGTGAGACAGTTTGGTCTCTGGATACATATGATTGTAGATGTTTTCCATAAGAAAAAAGAAAACAATAGTAGTTTTCGACATATGAAAATAACAGTAGTCTTCAATATATGAATATGCATTGTAATTTATCCCTCGATGTAACCATTTTACTGCTTGTGCAGTAAGTTGTATTTATACTTTTATATGTTGTAATGCATCTCAGCATGTTTTTAATTCACTAATGTCACTTAGACAGCAGCTGTGGAGGGAGGAGGTACGGAGTGATGTGATTTCCATATGAACCCGGCACTTCCCCCCACTGTTTGACCCGTTGAAGCGCTCAAGTAGCGCGAAACGGCCGTTGTCAGCCTTTCTTGCGCTCCTTATGTCACTCCCCCGACTTGACATGTTCATGATATGTTAATAAATCAGTGAAACTTTCATCTCGATGAGTGCAACCTCTTCTCTTTGCATGGATATATATATTTATATATGTGTGTGTGTGTATTTTAAAGAATATTTCCTTTGAAAACAATGTGTAATTGACAGAGAATTGCTGTATGTAAAAGCTCATGTTAAAAACGCATTGCATTCGGATGTTAATCGGATGCTAGGTGTGAAAAATCGGATTGTACTCCCATGACATTCACACAGGGCCGGTTTTAGGCAAAGTGGGGCACTAGGCAAAGTTTAAAATGGGACCCCAAATGCTTACATATTGCACATCACACAAAAGCATTTCGGTTGTAGTTACATGCGCTGAGTTCAGGCCACTAAATGAGTGTGATTGACAATATTGAAGTCGTTGAACACTTGTTTCCCACCCTCTTTCCACCATCTGAGAAAGAATGATGGAGACGGAACAATCACTAATGTATCAATAACAGATCACCATACAGTATCATGTTATCAGCAGCACATCTACAGTTTACACTCCACAGTCCTCCATATAATATAATATGCCCCATAGTCCTCCATACAGTATAATACACTACCTATAGTCCTCCATATAATATAATGTGCCCCATAGTCCTCCATATAGTATAATACACTGCTCAGTCCTCCATATAGTATAATATACTCCTCATAGTCCTCCATATAGTATAATAAACTCCTCATAGTCCTCCATATAGTATAATACACTCCTCATAGCCTTCCATATATTAAAATACACTCAGTCCTCCATATAGTATAATACATTACTCTGTCCTTCATATAATATTATACACTCCTTAATAGTCCTCCATATATTAAAATACACTGCTCAGTCCTCCATATAATATAATACACTCCTCATAGTGCTCCATATTGTATAATACACTGCCAGTCAGCCATGTAGTACAATTCATTCCCCATAGTATATTGCACCCCATAATTCTTCATATATTATAATGTATTCCCCATAGCCCTCGATACAGTATAATGCAGCCCACATATAGTATAATGCAGCCACCCCATAGAGCATAATGTAGCCACCCCACAGAGTATAATGCAGCCACCCCAGAATATAATGCAGCCCCGCCATACAATATAATGTAACCCCCCATAGAATATAATGCAGCCCCCCTCATATAGTATATTGTAGCCCCTCCAAAGAATATATGGCAGCCCCCTCATAGGGTATAATGCAGCCCCTCATAGAATATAATTCAGCCCCTTATATAGTATAATGTACCCCCTCCATAGAATACAATGTAGCCCTCCTCATATAGTATAATGCAGCCCCAATAGAATATAATGTAGCCCCCTCATAAAGTATAATGAAGCCCCTATACAATATAATCTAGCCCCCCATAGAATATAATGCAGCCCCCCATAGAATACAATGTAACCTCCTCATATAGTATAATGTAGCCCCCTCATAGAGTATGATGCAATAACCCCCATAGAATATAATAAATATAATACAGCCCCCATAGAATATAATGTAGCCACGAATAGAATAGAATACAGCCCACCTCCCCATAGTATACAATGTAGCCCCTCATATTATATAACACAACCTCCCCCATAGAATATAATGTATAATGTACCTCCCATGGTATATAGCACAGCCACATAGTATATAGCACAGCCCCACATGGTATATAGCACAGCCCCATATGGTATATAGCCCAGCCCACATGGTATATAGCACAGCACCACATGGTATATAGCACAGCACCACATGGTATATAGCACAGCGCACATGGTATATAGCACAGCCCACATGGTATATAGCACACCACCACATGGTATATAGCACAGCACCACAAGGTATATAGCACAACCCCATGGTATATAGCACAGCACCAAATGGTATATTGGAGAGTCCACATGGTATACAGCACAGCCCCACATGGAACAGGACCACATAGCATATAACACCCCCCCGAGAATGGCCCCACAGTCCAGTACTCACTGTTACATTAAGGCTATGTGCCCACGTTGCAGAAATGCTGCCGAAATGTCCCCAGCTCCGCAACTCCCTGCCGCGGGTAAAACACATGTGGAATTCGCATGCGTTTTCCCGCAAAACACAAGGGTTTTGCAAGCGTTTTTAGCTTGCAAAATGCTAGCGCCTTTCCAAGCGATTTGAAGCATCGCTTGGAAAAGTGATTGACAGGTTGGTCACAGTTGTCAAGCATAGTGCTCGACAAGTGTGACCAACTTTTTACTATTGATGCTGCCTGTACAGCATCAATAGTAAAAGATAGAATGTTAAAAATAATAAAAAAAAAAAAAAAATAGAGATATACTTACCCTCTGCCGGCCCCCGGAGCCCTTGGTCTCGCGAGACTGCTACGTCATTAGAGGTCATTCACACAATGCATCCCTGGGAACGGAAGTTCCTGCCAGCGCCGATGATGACCGCGAGGGCTCCGGGGGCCGGCAGAGGGTAAGTATATCCCTATTTTTTATTTTAATTCTATTTTTTACAGGGATATGGTAATCAGGGCCTGGAGGAGAGTCTCCTCTCATCCAGACCCTGGATATCATCCGAACATGAAGTGCTCACTTTACGCATGGTGGGCATAGCGACATGCGTAAAGTGAGCGTTTCAATGCAATCCTATGGCGGGGGAATCACCGCGATTCCACAGAAATAATGGACAAGCTGCGGATTTTACCGCTATGTGATTCCGCAGAGGGAAAATCCGCAGCATTGACACAACTGTGGAATCCCATAGGATTGCATGGGAATGCGTTTTTTTAAGCAGCGGAAACGCTAAAAAAAGCAACGTGGGCACATAGCCTAAAAAAACCCACACACCTCACCTGTCCTCGTGCCTGCCCTGCTCCTGGCTGTCTCCTGGCTCAGCCTGCACTGCGTGGTACACAGTGAGTGCGCGATGATGTCATCGCACACCCGCAGTGTCAGAGGCGGCAGGGCCCCCCTGCCTCACGGGCCCCATAGCGGCTGTGTGATGTGGCCCTAGGCAGCTACTTGGTCTGCCTGCCACCAACACCAACCCTGCACTCGCATTACACTCCTGCAAGTCTCGGCAGCGAAACTTGGTCCAATTTTTCATATGTTTAGTGTGACTCCAGCATAAGGCCTAGTTCACACATTCAGTATTTGGTCAGTATTCTACATCAGTATTTGTAAGCAAAAATCAGGACTGGGACAGTCAGAGGAAAAGTAGAATAGAAACACGTCACCACTTCTGTATTTATCACCCACTTCTGGTTCTGGATACTGATGTAAAATACTGACCAAATACTGAACGTGTGAACATGGACTGCGGAACAGAGTAGCAGCATTTAGAATTGGTCCATGTAGTGAAAGTGTATTAAGCATTGATCCGTCTTTCTCCATACCAAGCCTTCATTACATCCTATCCTGGGGGCTAATGTGACCTAAAATTGTATTGTCCTTTACTGAAACCCCTGTCCTGAATACTAATGAAAGATTATTCTCCTAGATAACTGTTCTATGTGGAGAGATGCATGGAGGTAGAGATCGAGAGATTATTGGACTTGGAAAAAAAAACTGCATTACAAAAAGAAATACTGAGCATCTGCAGCACATTGCACATGGAGATGGAAGCTGCAGAACATCATCCTCGGAATGTAGTGTTACAATTATGAGGCTGTAGAAGTGAACAGCTGCATCAAGTCTTTATTTGTTCAAGCGCTCCATAACACAGCACCACATCAAACATCAGAGGCTTCCTTTCATAAATTCTGCCTTCTCTTTTTTCTAGAATACTTCCGCCTTTCATCACTCTGCTCGAACCATCTCCCTTTTATCTGTCAATTTCTTCTGTACTTCTCAGTTCTTTCTACTATATTCACATACTTTATTCATTTTTCTAAGTCTCTAACTCCCCAACAAGACCAAGTATTTGCAGCCAATTTATAACCACTATTATGTTTCTGTTAGGCTGGGGCCACACTGCGTTATAGCAGTCCGTTAGACGGACTGCGTTACACCGTGGCATAACGCGGTGTAACACTGTCCATTAATGCTGCCATTCCCTCCTATTATCGGACGCATCGCAACGCATGCCATAAAGTGGCATGCGCTAGAGATGTGTCATCATTCTGTGACAGAGCCACGGACGCAGGCTGCAGCGTCCGAGGCTCCGTCACCGCTAGCGCGGAGTAAGCATCTGCGCTAGCGGTATAGCATAATGCGATCGCGTTATGCTATAGAGTTAACGCAGCCCGTCAACGCAATGCGTTGAACGGGCTGCTTTAACACAGTATGAACCTGGCCTTACTCATGGACCCAGTGCCGGTTTTAGGCAAAGTGGGGGCCCTAGGCAAAAGTTTAAAATGGGACCCCAAATGCTAACATATTGCACATCACACAGAAGCATTTCTGTTGTATTTACGTGCGCTGTGTTCAGGCCGCTAAACGAGTGTGATCGACAATATGGAAGTCGTTCGCTTGTTTCATGGCCTCTTTACACAAACTGAGAAAGAATAATGGGAACAGAACAATCACTATTAGATCAATCTGTTCCCATACAGTATCATGTTATCAGCAGTACTTCTACAGTTTACACCGGCGATGTGCTGCTGAGAACAATGAATTTTCATCCAATCACTAGATAATAATAATAATAATACATTTTATTTCTATAGCGCCGACATATTCCGCAGCACTTTACATTTCAGAGGGGATTTGTACAGACAATAGACATTACAGCATAACAATAATCACATACAGTAGATTGTAACAAATACCAAGAGGAAAGAGGGCCCTGCTCGCAAGCTTACAGTCTATGAGGAAAGAGGGAGACACGAAAGGTGGGTGGTAACAGTTACCCTGATTGTATGGACCAGTCATAATGTTAAGTGTGTAACAGTACAGACACAGAGGGCTAATGGAGGCATAAAGCATGTGGGAACATGATGCGGGGAACCTGGTTATGGTAAAACTTTTGGCTCTGCCACACAGGGATAGATTAGGTTAATGTGTTGGGGTGGTAGGCCAGTCTGAATAAATGCGTTTTCAGGACACGCTTAAAATTGTGGGGATTGGGGACTAATCGTATTGACCTGGGAAGTGCATTCCAAAGAATTGGTGCGGCACGTGTAAAGTCTTGGAGACGGGAGTGGGAGGTTCTGACTATTGAGGATGCTAATCTCAGGTCATCAGCAGAACGGAGGGTGCGGGTAGGGTGGTATACTGAAACAAGGGAGGAGATGTAGGGTGGTACTGAGCCATGGAGGGCTTTGCGAGTGAGGGTAATAAGTTTATACTGAATTCTGGAGTGGATGGGTAGCCAGTGTAATGACTGGCACAAGGTAGAGGCATCGGTGTAACGATTGGTGAGGAATATGATCCTGGCTGCAGCATTCAAGACAGATTGGAGGGGGGAGAGTTTGGTAAGAGGGAGACCGATTAGAAGAGAGTTACAATAGTCGAGACGAGAATGAATAAGAGAAACAGTAAGAGTTTTTGCAGAGTCAAAGGTCGAATTCTGGAAATGTTTTTGAGGTGCAGATGACAAGAGCGAGCCAGTGATCGAATGTGGGGGGCAAAGGAAAGCTCGGAATCAAGTATGACCCCAAGACAGCGGGCCTGTTGCTGGGGAGTAATAGTGGAACCACACACAGAAATAGCAATGTCGGGTATAGGTACATTAGTAGAGGGAGGAAACACCAGGAGTTCAGTCTTTGACAGGTTCAGTTTCAGATATAGTGAGGACATGATATTAGACACAGCGTTTAGACAATCGCTGGTGTTTTCTAGAAAGGCTGGCGTGATGTCAGGAGAAGAAGCGTATAATTGGGTGTCATCAGCATAGAGATGGTACTGGAAATCAATTCTACTGATTGTTTGACCAATAGGGGCAGTGTACAAGGAGAAGAGGAGGGGACCTAGAACCGATCCTTGGGGGGACCCCAACAGTAAGGGGAAGATGAGAGGAGGAGGAACTGGCAAAAGATACAGTAAAGGAGCGGTCGGAGAGATAGGAGGAGAACCAGGAGAGAACGGTATCCTTGAGGCCAATGGAACGGAGCATAGTGAGGAGGAGCTGAAGATCCACAGTGTCGAATGCTGCAGAGAGATCCAAGAGAATTAGCATGGAGTAGTGACCATTTGATTTAGCTGTTAGCAGATCATTAGAGACTTTAGTGAGGGCAGTTTCAGTGGAGTGTAAAGAGCGGAAACCGGATTGGAGAGGGTCGAGAAGAGAGTTTTCTGAGAGATAGCAGATAAGACGGGAGTGGACCAGGCGTTCCAGGAGTTTAGAGATGAAGGGAAGATTAGAAACAGGTCTATAGTTAGCGGCACAGTTTTGGTCGAGGGATGGTTTTTTAAGTAGTGGATGTATGATGGCATGCTTAAATGAGAAGGGAAAAATATCAGAAGAGAGAGAGAGGTTAAATATTTTAGTTAGGTGAGGGGTGACAGCAGGGGAAAGGGACTGAAGGAGCTGTGACGGAAATGGGTCACTGGTGCAAGTAGTTGGGCGAGAAGATGCAAGGAGCCTGCTTACTTCTTCTTCTGTGACTGGTTCAAAATCAGAGAGTGAGTTCGATGCAGTGGGGGAGGGAGGACAGTGCATGGTATGAGGTGATTGGGAGATAATTTCCTGTCGGATCTGGTCAATTTTTTCTTTGAAGTAATTGGCCAGATCGTCAGCTCGGAGCTCCGTGGTTGGGGCCTGTACTCTTGGATTGAGTAGAGAATGAAAAGTGTCAAAGAGACGTTTCGGGTTATTGGACAGTGAGGTGATGAGGGTGTTGAAATAGGTTTGTTTGGAGAGGTGAAGGGCAGTGTTGTATGTTCTAAGCATAAACTTAAAATAGATTAAATCTTCGGGTAGATTGGATTTTCTCCACAGACGTTCGGCGCACCTGGAGCACCGCTGCAGGAAACGTGTTTGCACCGTGTGCCAGGGTTGTCGCCGTCTGCGTTGTGGTGTTCTATTTATAGGGGGTGCAAATTCATCCAGGGCACTTTGAAGTGTTTCATTGTAATGCTTCAATGCAGAATCAGGACAGGAGAGGGAGGAGATAGGGGCCAATGAAGACTGCAAGTTCTTCATAAGTTTCTGGGTGTTAATGGCCTGTATGTTTCTATAAGTATGGACAGTGGGGGTGACCTGAGCAGCATGGCAGTTCTTGATAGAGAATGAAAGAAGATTGTGGTCAGAGAGCGGGAGAGGGGAGTTTGCAAAATCATCCACTGCACAAAGCCGAGAGAAGACCAAGTCGAGGGAGTTTCCGTCTTCATGCGTTGGAGAATTAGTAAGCTGCGAAAGGCCAAATGAGGAGGTTAGAGATAAAAGGTGAGTAGCAGATGGTGAGAGGGGAAGAGCAATGGGGATGTTGAAATCACCCATGATGAGGGTAGGGATGTCACAGGAGAGAAAATGTGGAAGCCAAGTGGCAAAATGATCCAGGAACTGATGGGAGGGGCCGGGAGGACGATACACCACCGCCACTCGCATGGAGAAGGGGGTGTAGAGTCTGATGGCATGGACCTCAAAAGAAGGGAAGACAAGTGAGGGTACTTGAGGGATAACCTGAAAGGTACATTTTGGTGATAGGAGCAGACCAACGCCTCCACCAGCTCTATTGTCTGATCTTGGGGTATGAGAGAAGTGAAGCCCCCCGTATGAAAGAGCAGCAGCAGCGGTAGTGTCTGACTGCTGGATCCAGGTTTCAGTAAGAGCCAGGAGGTTAAGAGAATTAGAAAGGAAAAAGTCATGAATGAAGGAGAGTTTGTTACACACTGAGCGAGAATTCCAAAGAGCACAATTAAGAGAGACAGATGGCATGCAGGGAATATTAATAAGATTAGAGGGGTTTCTGAGTGTAGCAGTCGGGAGGTTTGACTTTCTATAACATGGGGGACCAGGGTTGGGAGCAATGTCTCCTGCGACTAGGAGAAGGAGGATAGAAAGAGTGAGCAGATGGTTAAGTGATTTGTGAGAGCGTCTCTGATGTTGAATGGTGGGACTGACTGGATATGTGCAGTTTAACAACGTGAAAAGAGCATGAGTGCTATACATAGGAGAGGAAAGAAGCGAGGGGCCAATGTGGATGGAGTGTAGAGAGTTAATGCCAGGGCGGTGGATGTGTGTGAATGCAGCGGCCAGGATTAAAATTACACAAATGCATATGGTATATATTTGTTGTACTCCAAATGTACAGGGACTAGATGTATATAAATGTCTTACCTGTCTAACTGCCATGTTATAACTGCCAGTACTTTGATAAACTGTACTTGGATAAAGTGTGCATAAATGCCCCCTGCATAAATGCTATCCCCAAGCTATGTCTGAATATATAGGAGGATAAGACTTAGAACTTTTTTTTTTTTTTTTTTTTTGGGCTCTCTCTTCTCGTTAATCAATCACACTAAATTGAGACACCAGGACCCAATAAAATGTTGTGGTCAAATAAACACATGTCCAGCACTACATGGATCATAAAGCACTTTGAAAAGTTTCTTGACCTCACAACATAAGGGGACAAGCAGAGTAAGTTGAAAAAAACTATATACCATATAGAAGCTTGCAGAGTTGAAAAGACAGAGATAGCATTCAGGATTAACTGCTTGCTGACATTGAATGGAGACACAGGAGTGGATTCAGAGCAGAGATTGGAAAAGCTGGTTACCATATAGAAGCTTGCAGAGTTGAAAACACAGAGATAGCATTCAGGATTAACTGCTTGCTGACATTGAATGGAGACACAGGAGTGGATTCAGAGCAGAGATTGGAAAAGCTGGTTACCATATAGAAGCTTGCAGAGTTGAAAACACAGAGATAGCATTCAGGATTAACTGCTTGCTGACATTGAATGGAGACACAGGAGTGGATTCAGAGCAGAGATTGGAAAAGCTGGTTACTATGCAGCATTTTGCTTGTTTAGTATAATACACCCCATAATCCTCAACATAGTATAATATGCACCATAGTCCTCCTTATTGTAAAATACACACCCCATAGTCCTCCATATAATATAATGTGCCCCATAGTCCTCCATATAGTATAATACACTCCCTACAGTCCTCCATATAGTAAAATACACTCCTCAGTCCTCCATATAATATTATACACTACCCATAGTCCTCCATATTCCATATAGTATAATGCACTCCTCCTAGTCCTCCATATATTAAAATACACTCCTCAGTCCTCCATATTATTTTTATTATTTATTTATATAGCACCATTGATTCCATGGTGCTGTACATGAGAAGGGGTTACATACAAATTACAGATATCACTTACAGTAAACAAACTTACAATCACAGACTGATACAGAGGGGAGAGAGGACCCTGCCTTTGCGAGCTTACATTTTACAGGATGGTGGGGAAGGAGACAGTAGGTAGGGGGGTTGCAGCAGTTCCCATGTTGGTTGAGGCGATATCTCCGGTAGTGGTGAGGAGGTAGCGGGGACATTGCAGGCTGTAAGCTTCCTGAAGAGGTGGGTTTTCAGGTTCCTTCTGAAGGATCCGAATGTGGTTGATAGTCGGACGTGTTGGGGCAAAGAATTCTAGAGGATGGGGGATATTCTGGAGAAATCTTGGAGGCGGCTGGGTGAGGAGCGAATAAGTGTGGAGAAGAGAAGGAGGCCTTTGGAGGACCGAAGATTACGCGAGGGAAGGTATTGTGAGATTAGTTCAGAGACATATGAGGGAGACAGGTTATAGATGGCCTTGTAGGTCAGTATTAGTAATTTGAACTGGATACACTGAGGGAATGGGAGCCAGTGAAGAAATTTACAGAGGGAAAAAGTGGAGGAGTAGCGAGGAGAAAGATGAATTAGTTGGGCAGCAGAGTTAAGGATGAACTGAAGAGGTGCGAGGGTGTTAGCAGGGAGGTCACAGAAAAGGATGTTGCAGTAGTCGAGGCGGGAGATGATGAGGGCATGCACAAGCACTTTAGCAGAATGAGGGTGGAGGAAAGGAAGGATTCTGGAGATATAGTAGAATACACACCCCATAGTCATCCATATATTAAAATAGACTGCTCAGTCCTCCATATAGTATAATGCATGCCTCATAGTGCTCCATATAGTATTATACACTCTCCATAGCCTCCTTATAGTATAATACACTCCTTATAGTCCTCCATATATTAAAATACACTCAGTCCTCCATATAGTATAATACATTCCCCATAGTCCTCCATATATTAAAATAAACTGCTCAGTCCTCCATATAGTATAATATACTCCTCATAGTGCTCGATATAGTATATTGCACCGTCATAGTCACCCATGTAGCACAATTCACTTCCCATCTTATAATGCACCCCATAGTTCTTCATATAGTATAATGTATTCCCCATAGTCCTCGATACAGTATAATGCAGCCCACATATAGTATAATGCTGCCACCCCACAGAGTATAAAGCAGCCACCCCACAGACTATAATGTAGCCCCCTGAGTATAATGCAGCCCCGCCCAGTGGCAAAGCGTGGGAGGGGCGGGGGGGC
The DNA here is from genome assembly GCF_039654945.1 of Dendrobates tinctorius. Taxonomy (NCBI): domain Eukaryota; kingdom Metazoa; phylum Chordata; class Amphibia; order Anura; family Dendrobatidae; genus Dendrobates; species Dendrobates tinctorius. Next base: position 287,613 of record NW_027362049.1, on the reverse strand, counting down.
GGTCCGCCCCAGGCGGCATGTGTGTAGGGGCGGCGCGGCAGCAGCACTCTGTCTGTGTCTCTCTCAGCCTCTTCCTCTCTGTCCCTTATGCCGGTGAGTCTGGGCGGTAGTCCAGGCTGCTCGTGAGGCGATTCCTGCACCTGACTCCCCAGAAGTTGCAGGCACAAGACATGTCACGTGACACACATCACATGCTCAGTCAAGGGTCCTGTACTTATAGGTACACGCCTACCACGGTGCAGTATCGCACCTGAAGCCAGAGGCAGCGGCGGTGTACAGAGACCATAGCGCCTCAGCCCCAGCACGGACCAGAGAAAGTATGTGACAAGCATAATCTTGTCACTATCACTAGCCGTGCTCAGTCAGAGACTCACGGTCCTGAGGTCAGCGGGTGGGCGGTCTCCAGAGTGGTGGGCGTGGTAGTAGAAGCCGGGTAACGTAGTGGTCACATGATCACAGAGGAAGGACAGCGACAGTGCGCCGCTGAGTACTATCCTGACTGGTGACATGTGCGGCAGACATGCGAGCTACACAGCGGTGACTGAGATCAGCCGGTGTGAGCGGGGGCACAGGTCAGTGAGCTCCACCTATTACACCAGCATTATATAGCTGCATGTGCCAGCGTCAGCGAATCTTCCTGCATGTGCCCTGGTCAGTCAGTGGTGTCATAGCCTGTGTATGCAGCTTGTCTGTCCTCACACATGTGCCCTGGTCAGTCAGTGGTGTTATAGCCTGTACACGCAGATTGTTTGTCGTCACACATGTGCCCTGGTCAGTCAGTGGTGTCATAGCTTCTACACATAGCTTGTTTGTCATCACACATTTGCCCTGGTCAGTCAGTGGTGTTATAGCCTGTACACGCAGCTTGTTTGTCATCACACATGTGCCCTGGTCAGTCAGTGGTGTCATAGCTTCTACACATAGCTTGTTTGTCATCACACATGTGCCCTGGTCAGTCAGTGGTGTTATAGCCTGTACACGCAGCTTGTTTGTCGTCACACATGTGCCCTGGTCAGTCAGTGGTGTCATAGCTTCTACACATAGCTTGTTTGTCATCACACATGTGCCCTGGTCAGTCAGTGGTGTTATAGCCTGTACACGCAGCTTGTTTGTCGTCACACATGTGCCCTGGTCAGTCAGTGGTGTCATAGCTTCTACACATAGCTTGTTTGTCATTACACATGTGCCCTGGTCAGTCAGTGGTGTTATAGCCTGTACACGCAGCTTGTTTGTTGTCACACATGTGCCCTGGTCAGTCAGTGGTGTTATAGTCTGTACACGCAGCTTATTTCTCGTCACACATGTGCCCTGGTCAGTCAGTGGTGTTATAGCCTGTACACGCAAATTGTTTGTCGTCACACATGTGCCCTGGTCAGTCATGTTAGATAGAGAACTGCATGAAGATGAAAGTCTGGAAATTTAGAAATAATAACAGCAGAGTTAGTAGCAGACTAAAAATTAGATCTTTGTGTGTAGTGTGGGCTCATCGGATGTTTCCGGATTATCAACGACCAAAGGGGCGGCAAATTTTTCGACCGCCCCGGGTGCCACAAACAGTTGCTACGCCACTGGCCCCGCCATACATTATAACTCCCCATAGAATATAATGCAGCCCCCCTCATATAGTACAATGTAGCCCCTCCATAGAATATATGATATCCCCCTCATAGAGTATAATGCAGCCCCCCATAGAATATATTGCAGCCCCCCCATAGTTTATAATGCAATCCCTCCATAGAATACAATTACTATACACAAAATTGCCAAATAGAAGCACAATTAGCTCAAAACACCAACAATATAAATCCACCATCTGGAAGCTGATCTAAGCCCCAAATCACATGAGCATGTCACAAAAATTATTGATAAAAATCCAATTTTATTGATAATCCGCTAAAAAATATTTCATAAATAGATTATGATATTGCACAGAGTACAGGAAAAAAAAAGGAAATGATGTATTGACTCCAAGACAAATTACATATATTGCTGCATGGTAAGTGACCTGACACACAGCGGATACGTGATGAAGTGACGTCATCGTGCACCAGCAGTGTCAGAGGCAGAGGGGAATGATGAGAGAGGGAGCATCATCTGACGCCCTCACCTCCATCATTGCTTTTAACGGTACTGGCATCATAGACACCAGTATAGTTGAATGCTATACTGGTGCTGGGGAGTTGGTGCTGGCGGAGGGGGAGTTGGCGCCCGGCATGGACCTGAAGGTTACCCATATTTGTGGTGTTCATGGCTACATTAATGCACAATATTGCACATCTAAAGAGATCATCTCTATCATCAGGCCATGTAGGCCTTATCAACTTTATCGCTATAAAAATCCTAAGGGCTCGCTCAGATGAGTGCATTATGTGGACGTGTGCTATGTCAGATAGTACACTGGCAAATGTTTTTCAACAGTGTTCAGATGACAGTTTTTTCCTCAGACCAAGTGTCCATGTGAAATTTTTTTTACCATGCATTCTATTTTGTGTTTCAGATGAGACTCACCTATTCAAGTCTATTGGTGCGCAAAATAAATAAATCATAATGCATTTATATGGATGCTGTACATTATTAACTTAGGAAACTGTACTTGACCATGTACATTTCAAACTCTTGATGTATAAATGCGAATTTCACAGAGATGTCAAATGACTGTTGCACAAGTGGAAGAAATGGACACACAGATGGCACACTGATGGAAAACTGATGACAATATGAATAAAAAGCGTCCGTGTTTTTGTAAGGGTGATGAGGATGGCGTTCCACTCCTCGAACAGCTGCCGATGTTTTTACATGCATTGTATTGTGCTGAATTCTATTGTTATCCTTCTGTAGCTGCAGTTCCTGTTAGCTGGATATCACAGGGTTAACTGTAGGGCCAGCCCATAATGGGGAGGAGGATTGGGAATCTCTTGGTAGTTTCAGAATTAGAAAGTTAGTTAATTGTTGGCAAATAAAGAAGAGTGTGAGAGACTGCTGGGCCGCAGTCGTGGCTGAAAATATTTGATCATTCACGTCCTGCTCTCTCACCTCATAGATATAATGTCCCTTCTGAGATGCACCTGTCCCCATGCTGTCCATGCCATCAGAGTCCTCCCTGACTAAGGCTCACACTGGGCGATTTTATACAGAGAGAGACAGAGTCCAATTCAAACTTTAAACAAACAAGTTTACTTGAATCCATATGCAGCACGTCCAGCTCAGTTACAGCTTCAACATAAGGTTCAACACAGTATACCTCCTTCTCTTGCCCTGTGCTCACCCACACTTCTTCTAGAATGCTCCTGGTCATACCGGCTCATCCGATACCGCAGCGTTCCCTATGTCCAGCTTCACTGCTTTTAGGAGTTCCCCTGTCCGTTTCGCCCCAGACAAAAGGGCTTCGGCCCAAGTAGTAAGCAGCCACATCCTGGATCAGCCCTATATTCTGTTAAGCTGAGACTTCTGGCCACAGGCCCTGGACGACTGGGCTTCTGACTTTAAGTTGCATAGCCAACCATCTTAAACAGGCTCTAAGGCCCAACTGACTGAAAAGAGTATATCCCTCTGGCTTACCCATGGTTGGCTCCTCCTATGTTAACTATTTATACTAACGCATCCCCATCTAGTGTCCTATTTGCCATACTGCACTTCTCCTAACAATAGTGCACGTTCCACAGTAAACGGACATTAACCATTAGTTTACCAGGACAAATGTGGGGAATAACCAGTCCTGGTGACCCCTTACAAGTACACCATCTGGTCCAGGTGATCATTCCCTTGTTGTGTGTGTAAGAAATTAGCAGAGAGAGCAGTAAAGGAGAGAAAAGGGAACATCTAAGAGGCAAAACATTGGTGGCAGTGGAAGACTCTCAGCAGGTGACTTGGGGAATGTAACGGTCAGCAACTTTGTTAGAGTCCCTAAGGGACTCTGGAAACAGAAAAGTGTCTGCAAAATCTTGGAAGCTGCGAGTCCAAAAAGAGACAAGACAGTAAGGCTGGGGGCACGATTAGTAAAGTGGCAGCCACAGGTGCTTCGTTTACGTGGTTCCCGAGAAAGTGACAAGAAAGATCATGATCACTGAAAGGCTCAGCTAAGTGTCATTATAGTTAAGAAGATTGGAAGTCCCTAACTATATTCTGGATTTTTCACCAACTGTGCTGCTAAAGATGTTTGCTGGAGACATGTCACTGTTTTGTAACTGTTAGGTTCTTGCAGCGGCACAGCAGGAATCCAGAGCCTCACATTCTGCGGTCTCCCATTCCCCAACGACCGCAGAGGAGCTTGCTCAGCAGCCCCGTCATTCCCAACGCTCTGCCCAGATATGCTCCGTGGGTCTGGCTGTTACTGCCACCTTCAGGCCAGCAATAGCAATGCAGGCTGTTCAGCAGCAAACCACTCCAGAGGCTAAGTCCTTCTGTCGCTCCACTGAGCATGCTCACGAGACGATCTCCCATTGGAGATCGGGAGTCACATGCCCAGTTCCTTCTCCAGATCTGATTGGTCCATCTCAGGGATCTGGAAGCTTCCGGAAAGTCCCGGCTATAAAAGGTTCGCATGGCGGCTCGGCCATGCGCTAGTATAGACTCTAGTTGCTACCTGTGTGAATGATGACTCATTAAGATCCCCCACCCTCTGATATTACGTGTGTGGATAGGGACTTAGTCATAGAGTCAGTGCCAGTCAGTGGCACGCTACAGGCCACAGTGCATATCTCCACAGAACTAGCGTCCGACAGTGCGCACCCTCCTGGGCATTGTCGCATAGCGGCTGTGTCAGTCGCCGCGCTGCAGTAAGCAGCACTTGTCAGCGTTCGTGGTAGCGACGCCGCACGCACGGTAGGTCTAGACGGACACTGACCCTGTGTCTTGGGCCCTAGACCTGTGACCATATACCGTGCGTGCATTCCGCCAAGACCTGTGAGTCCAACAGGCTCGGTATTTATGTTTGTTGCTTTGGCGCCTCTGTGAATTAACAGAGTACGCTCAGGGCACACCGGGTGACGTTCAACCCCCATGCGATATACCGCCATATTGAGTGTCCGCCATTACCTATCTGCAGAGTAAAACCTTCTGCACTGTGGACCCCGGGTGGCGAACGCACTTTTTATTATTTAGTGCGTTCCGCCGTCCCTAACAGTAACTTAAGGAACAATGTTTGCATCTCCTGCTGCTTTGTGTGTAAATACAGCTACATTATTAGTAAAGAAGAATTATTTTTTATGGTCTGGTATGGTCTCCCATTCGTGAGGTTTGCGGGGAACTGGAGCCGTGCAAGGCATGGAGGACCAGAGAAGCTGGGAAATGTTCATCATGGTAATAGGTACACACACTGAAAATGTATCCTGTTTTTATATAGCAGGCCGAGATGCGGAAGACGAGTCACCGCCCTCAATTACCGCTTCGGGCCCAGTTCCTTTTTAGATGACGCGTCCCCACATCATTCACACAGTATCACCGGCATCGTGCTCCTGTGTAGGCATACTTCTCTGCCCTGTTGGGGGCATAGTAAAGTACTGCAGTGCGCAGGTGTAATAAGAAACAATGATATCCCTGAAAAGCCCTTGCAGTGTTTGCCGTTATTGAGGAGACTGCCAATTGCTAGCCACGCAAAATCAAGTACAACCAAATTGTGCTGGAAGATTTGCAGAGAGAGTGACTTTGCGTGCTGAACCTGATCAGGTGACCACAGGAAGGACTTCCTTGATATGACAGCCCTGTGTGCCAAACCGCAGGCAGATTTGGCGCCAGGGAAGAGAGTGGAGCAGGGACGACAAGAATGACAGGCCTCAGTGGAAAGTCTACACCACCAAAGATGTTAGTCACAGCCTGGCAAGGTCCGGATTCCCTCAGGAAAAATCCAAGTTCCACCTATGCTAGTTAGGTTTAAGATCCGAGCCCTACGCTGGTCAAGCCTCCTAGACCCGGTGTCGCCTGTCAAGACCAGAGGCCTAGTCCTCTCCGCCCCGAGCCTAAGAGACTTCCGCCAATGGTCATGTTGAGATGATCCGCGAGGTGACTGCGACAGGAGAGGCATGCCTGAGATTGCGGAGGAACAACGCGACTATGCAGGGCCGTTACTTCTAGCTATAAACTATGGTACCAGATTCGTCTGAGATTAAGACAACAGATTGGGAGAGGGCTGGTTGGTGCCTAGGAGTTCCAGCACGCGTTAATAAACTACGTCAAGGAGAGACTTGAGGCCTAGTGGGAAAACCAGGTGACCCACGTTAGGGCCAGAGCTGCAGAGAGAACTTACGTGATGACTCCCACAACTGCATGTACCACCATTGTGAAAAGAACATTAACCTTATATAGAAGAAGACTCTTTGCTATTTCAAACTGTTATTCATTTTAATGATGATATGCAAAGTTAATAACACTAATTGTTTACAGTTACTTTAAATCACTGTAAAGGTACTGCTGTATATAAATAGAACTATATCGATCTCTAACTGTTGCCACCTCGTGTTCTCTGTGCGTTGTATCCAGACACCTTCATTGCACAGTCGCCGGAAATGGTCAAAGAGCTCCGGCACATGTGCACTGCACACTGCAGTATTTTACTCTGCCCTAGTCTGGGCAGAGAAGTACGCCTGAGCAGAGAAGAATGCCTGTGCAGGAGCGAGATGGTGGGGAAATTGTGTGGATGATATAGGGACACGTCATCAACACAAAGCAAGAAGGAGGATGGCGATTGTAAGAAGATGGGAGGCACTGGACCAAGAACCCCTTGGACTGAACCGCCTTGCAGGTGAGTATTATAAAAGCTCTTTTTCTTCTTTTTCAGGTCGGGTTGGGGGCAGATATACAGCATTATAGAATGCTGTATATCAGACCTGAAAGCTGGCGGTATTGTAGGGAAGGTGACCTGACGGACGGACGGACTAGTCAGAGTGAAGAAGGAAAGGTTTGCACAGTGTAGGTAGGTGTCAGTTATTACAGTGGGGAAACAGCTAGGAAAGTGTAGTGGATGTGCAGTACCTTGGGTTGACCATTAGATGGCAGGGAGGAGTGTGAGCAAAGTACTTGACAACAGCTTAGGGCTTTAGAAACCGTTGGTCATGGGGGGCGGGGTTACAGTGACAGGGGACCGGGAGAGCTATAAATACTGAGGGAGGGTTCCAGAAGGTTCCACTCCCCAGGGGGAGCTCCAGTGACAGGAGGACTGCGACAGTCTGTGCGCTGTGAAGAGAATCTGAACCAGGGGGACTGAGGAGAGAGAACGTCAGGGGGGTGGTCCTGACAGGAATACCGCAAAACAGACGAGACACAGAGGTTATACCGACGAGGCACAGAGGTTACGGATACCGTGTTAAGAAAGACGTTGTGACTAGTGAAATTACTGTTGGTTTACGGGCCTAAGGCGGCCACAGTGACGGACCTGTCAAAAGCATCAACAAGAGTAAAGGGACGGTACATATATATACGTCCCTGACGAAAGTGCGGTGTTCTGTGGCGTATTGTAACCAGGGAGCCTTGAGGAAAAATTGCGGAGTGCTGTGGGGCTGTCAGCCGGACAGCAAGTTGAATAAAGCTTGGACCTGTTGCACCCAGAAACTGTCTCCATCTTGTCTCTGTTTATCTCTGCGCGGTAAGAAGAGGGACCACCCCCCAGCTCGGCCACCGACCCTACAGTATTATCTCATATCGACAAAACCTGGTGACAGGTTACCTTTAATGTGGAAAGGCTGGTGGTTATAGTACCAATATTTTCTGCAAGCCATCAATTTCCCAAAAAGGGCTCACAATCTGAATTTCCTATCTCTGCACATACACTACATTTTACTAGGAAGCCAATAAACCCATCAGTATGTTCTAGGAATGCCTCTTTAAAGGGAACCTGTCATGTCCCAAAATACTATTAACCTGCAGATATGGGTTTAATCTGCAGATGAAAAGCGTTCTATAGCCATGCGACTGCCACACTGACGGCCTGCCTGGTGGGAGGAAATTAACTTTATTCCTCCTGGGAGCCTCTGGCCTTCAGTCATGGCTCCCAGTCCATAGTGGGTGGTGGCTGCAACTGCGCCCCGGCTTTAACTGACAGCTAGCTAAGGCCTGTTTCACACTTCCGTTTTTTCAAATCCGTCAAAATCCGTTGTTTTCCGTAAAAAAACGGATCCGCCATTTTTTGCAGGATCCGTTTTTTTTGTCCCATAGACTTCCATTACGGTTACCGCGGATCCGTCAAAAAAACGGATCCGTTTTTTTAAAACGGATCCGTTGGCATCCGTTTCCGTCAAAAAAACGGAAACGGATCCGTTTGGCGGACACAAAAACGGAAGTGTGAAACAGGCCTAAGCAGTGCACAAGTACAGAGCTGTCTATGCAGCCACCGCTCACTATGGACTGAGTGGTGACTGGAAGCTGTGCCAACTGCGTCTCCATGACTGAAAGCCGCAGGCTGTCGAGAAGGCTAAAGTTCATTTCCTCCCAGCAGAGTGGATTTCAGTGTGGCTGTCGCATGGCTTTAGAATGCTATTAACCTGCAGATTAACCCTAGATTTACGTTAATAGCATTCATTGACATGACAGGTTCCCTTCAAAGTATGATCTTCTTTTGATATTTTTATTTAATCATCAGTAGACATGAAAATAAGCAAATCTGTAATATATATAATCAGAGAAATCTGTTTCTTTTTTCTCCTGAATTGCTTTTTCACTCTCAATTCATGATTAAAATCTGTGTTCACTGAAGACAGATTTTCCCATTATTGAGATAGGAGCTGACAGTTCAAGCTTTTAAAATTATATGGAGAGGGGATAAGGAGGCAGACATATACATTCTGCTGCCAGTTCTCCTGAAAGACAGTTTCCATTCTTCATAGAACTTTATTAGTACCAACTGTCATCTCCTATCCCAGTAATGGGAAAATCTGTGTTCACTGAACACAGATTCTACCTCAGAATTGAGAATTTTGAGAATGTCTGATCAGTCGAGGAGGAGAAAGAAGTGGATTTCTCTAATAAGATATTTTAAAAATGTTCTTATTTTCATGTGAAACACTTATTTATGAAAAAAACTGTTTTCTCTTTTAAATATACCATAATATATGATTGGCACCTTTATAAATCATTGTTTGTGCATTATCTTCCGAGAATGATAAGTGAGTGAATGGATAATCGTCACAATGTTGAACATTCTCATGTAAAATGGTGAATTCTCTGTAGTTTCAGCATATGATTGAGGACTGTTACCTAATATGATTGTCCCTTTTCTATTAGAAGGGTCTCCAAAATAAGCTGAATACAGGGTCTAATGGTGTTGGATCTCCCCTCATCCCAGTAATCATTTCTAATTGACAAGATAGATGATAACGTTCTAATAAGTGAGGATCTGACTTTTGGTAATCCCGCTTTTCCCTAGAATGGTGCTGTTAAATACCATTTTGAAATATATCATGGTGGATTCACACCACCGCTTTGTTCATTCTCCGTGAGACTACTGGAGATTGCTGAGTCCACTTCTCACAAAACAGAGAACCTATTTCTAGCTGAGCAGGCAAATTGACAAAGGTACTGTATGAAAGACTGCTCTCTATTAACTTAAAGTGCACTCATGGTGTAATGGAATCACCTGGTGAGGTTGGTTTTCTAAGTTGTAGGTCAGAGTGTCTGCAACATGGTCCGCAAGCGATGATGAAGTAGAAGAGGCCCTAAGAGTATGGATTAACAAGGACAAGGACAGCAAGATATACAGACAAGAGGAGCTTGACACACAAGATGAAGCAGAGTCAGGTGTGCTGATACACACAGGAACAGTAAATGCATAGACAATCCAGGAATCACAGCAGACAAAGGTTAATATAGAGATGTAAGCAGTCAATGACCTGCAGCAGAAACATGGTTAATGATATACTTGCAACAGACGGTTAATGGTAGAATCATATTCAGTTTATTTATTAATAATATAGAAGATGGGATTAATAGTTTTTTTTTTAGTTGGCACCCAGTTAGCAAGTATAATACGGCCTAGGGAAGATGTTACATAACTTACAAGCTGACTTAGAAAAACTTAGTGTATTGTCATCAACTTTGCAGAAGAGGTTCAATGTGGATAAATGTAAAGTTATTCACCTGGGCAAAAATAATATTCAGGCATAATATGTTCTAGAGTAAAATTAGAAGAGTAACTTGTTGTGAAGGATCTGAGTGTACTTATAGATCACAGACTATATAATAGCAAGCAATGCGTCATGAGTAGAGTTGAGCGAAGCGGGACGAAAAATTTCAAAAGTCGCCGACTTTTGGCAAAGTCGGGTTTCATGAAATGAAACCCGACCCTAGGATAAGGTCGGCCACGAGGTCGGTGACTTACGCGCCAAAGTCGCGTTTCAAAAGTTTGTTTTGCTCTCTTTTTCAGCCAATCAGGATCCACGGACACTGTGGGCAACGTGATGACATAGGCAGGGGTCACCACCATCTTTCAGAAGGGCATGCAAGTGATTGGCTTGCTTTGGTGGGCGTCACAGGGGTTATAAAAGGGCGTACACGCCGACCGCCATCTTACTTCTGCCGATCTTAGCATAGAGAGAGGTTGCTGATTCTGTAGGGAGAACGTTAGGCAGGGAAGAAGAAAAAAAAACTGCTTCTGCTGCTAGCGATTTTGCCTGTACAACACACCAGTCACTGTGTGTGCAGTGCAAGGGGAGGCTATATTGTGGTGGATCAGCGGTGTTGGTTGTTAGGCTGCCTTCTAAGGCTTCCTGACAGCTGCATTGCTGTTTACCCACTGCTCTGCAAACTGCTTTTTTAAAAGCAATCCCAATTTTTTTTTTTGTCCTGCTGAGGTACTGAGCGTGCATTTTTTCACTCCATACAGCGGTGTACGCTCCTCACACAGTACCGTGTAATGGCTGTTATCACAGCCACAGTGAAGCTATCTGTGTGCCACTGTGGAAGGATAAGTGGAGGACTTGTTCCGTTCTTACAGACCTACACTCAAGGGAGATTCCTATTCTGCCCAATTCTACATACACCTTGTAGTTTGTGATACACTAGCCAATTTCTGCCTGTGACATAGCGCTCTGATATTCAGTGGGCCTCACACAATCCAAAAGTGTCCAGTGTCCACTAGTGTCTGCAGAAATTCAAAATGTCCGTTATCCTCTAGTGACATTTTTCACACCTGTGCCATCGAGCCTGTGACATAGCGCTCTGATATTCAGTGGGCCTCACACAATCCAAAAGTGTCCAGTGTCCACTAGTGTGTGCAGAAATTCAAAATCTCCCTTATTCTGTAGTCACTTTTTTCACACCTGTGCCATCGAGCCTGTGACATAGCGCTCTGATATTCAGTGGGCCTCACACAATCCAAAAGTGTCCAGTGTCCACTAGTGTGTGCAGAAATGCAAAATCTCTGTTATCCTCTAGTGACATTTTTCACACCTGTGCCATCGAGCCTGTGACATAGCGCTCTGATATTCAGTGGGCCTCACACAATCCAAAAGTGTCCAGTGTCCACTAGTGTGTGCAGAAATTCAAAATCTCCGTTATCCTCTAGTGACATTTTTCACACCTGTGCCATCGAGCCTGTGACATAGCGCTCTGATATTCAGTGGGCCTCACACAATCCAAAAGTGTCCAGTGTCCACTAGTGTGTGCAGAAATTCAAAATCTCCCTTATCCTGTAGTCACTTTTTTCACACCTGTGCCATCGAGCCTGTGACATAGCGCTCTGATATTCAGTGGGCCTCACACAATCCAAAAGTGTCCAGTGTCCACTAGTGTGTGCAGAAATTCAAAATCTCCCTTATCCTGTAGTCACTTTTTTCACACCTGTGCCATCGAGCCTGTGACATAGCGCTCTGATATTCAGTGGGCCTCACACAATCCAAAAGTGTCCAGTGTCCACTAGTGTGTGCAGAAATTCAAAATCTCCCTTATCCTGTAGTCACTTTTTTCACACCTGTGCCATCGAGCCTGTGACATAGCGCTCTGATATTCAGTGGGCCTCACACAATCCAAAAGTGTCCAGTGTCCACTAGTGTGTGCAGAAATTCAAAATCTCCCTTATCCTCTAGTGACATTTTTCACACCTGTGCCATCGAGCCTGTGACATAGCGCTCTGATATTCAGTGGGCCTCACACAATCCAAAAGTGTCCAGTGTCCACTAGTGTGTGCAGAAATTCAAAATCTCCCTTATCCTGTAGTCACTTTTTTCACACCTGTGCCATCGAGCCTGTGACATAGCGCTCTGATATTCAGTGGGCCTCACACAATCCAAAAGTGTCCAGTGTCCACTAGTGTGTGCAGAAATTCAAAATCTCCCTTATCCTGTAGTCACTTTTTTCACACCTGTGCCATCGAGCCTGTGACATAGCGCTCTGATATTCAGTGGGCCTCACACAATCCAAAAGTTTCCAGTGTCCACAAGTGTCTGCAGAAATTCAAAATCTCCCCTGTCCTATAGACACCTTGTACCTTGTTTTACCTTACTATATAGTTTGTTGGATTTTGTCTACATTTCTACCAAAAATGAGGAAGGCTGGTGGAAGAGGCCGTGGAATTGGGCGGGGGTTGGCAGCTGGTAATGATGGTGTTGGTGGTGAATCTGATCGTAGTGGCAAAAGTAAAATAGGACCGAATGCAGGAGGTGTTGAGCCTGCGTCATCGTCTGGCTCCACAAGGCCTCGAAGGCTTAGTTTTCTAGGAGTTGGCAAACCGCTTTTAAAGCCAGAGCTTCAGGAAAAAATTTTGTCTTACATTGCTGACTCAGCCTCCAGCTCTATCGCCTCCTCTTCTGAAGTTGTAAAAAATAAAAGCACTGAGTTGTCATTGGAGGCTCATGATCATGAACCACACCTTTCCTTGTGTCCTTCACCCCAACCAAGATTGAAGGATGACGCAGGCCATACTACTGATTACTCCATGGAGCTGTTTTCACATACCATGCCTGGATTATCAAGTGAAATGGTGAATTACCCAGGCCAAGATGAATCTGACATGGAGTGCATTGATGCACAGCCGCTGATAGATGATTCTGCTGGTACATTCACTCAGAGCACTACATTGTCCTCGCAGTGTACAGAGCCAGATTCTGACCATGATGAGACTCAGGTGCCCCTTCCCGCACACTATACCACCATACATGGTGATACAGAGGAAGGTGCACATGACATTGAAGAGGAGGTGATGGATGACCCAGTTGTTGACCCAGATTGGCATCCATTGGGGGAAGAGGGTGCTGCTTCCAATAGCTCAGATGAGGAGGAGCATCCACAGCAGACATCGACATCGCAACAGCTGTTATCTGGCAGGCCCGGAGCACTCCAAAGACAGGTTCCAAAAATCAAAAGAATTGCTGGACAGCTTGTCCAGAGGGTCAAAAGATCACAGCGTGCTAGGCCGCAAAATGTCTGCCAAAGTAGGAAGAGTGCAGTGTGGCACTTTTTTGAACAAAATCCTCATGATCAGGCCAAGGTTATCTGTAAGAAGTGCGCAAAGACCTTTAGCCGAGGGAAAAATCTGAAAAATTTGAATACCAGTTGCATGCTTAGACATTTAACCAGCAGGCACTTGCAAGCGTGGACACAACACCAAACCTCAAGTGCCACATGTGCAACTGATCACAAAGAAGGTAGTCAGCAACGCTACATTGTTTCCCCCACTGTAAGCCCACCGGTTAGCACAGCAGCAAATGTTGAGGTGTCGTTGCAAGGCCACAGCAGTCAGGGAATCCCACTGTTATATCAACGAAATACTGAATCTAGGCCATCAGGAAGAACACCAACTCCATCACCATCATCAACCCTCTCTCAGTCCGCCCTGTCCACCGCTACTTCCACCATATGCAGCTCTCAAGTCCAGCTCACCCTCCCAGACACTATGAGTAGGTCAAGAAAGTACTCAGTCTCTCATCCGCGTACACTGGGTTTGAACGCCCACATTGCCAAACTAATCTCGTTTGAGATGATGCTCTATCGGTTGGTGGAAAGCGCAGCTTTCCGCGAACTCATGGCCTATGCAGTACCACGCTATGACCTACCCAGTCGCCACTTCTTCTCTCGCAAAGCCATCCCAGCCCTCCACCATCATGTAAAAGACCGCATTGTCCATGCACTAAAGCAGTCAGTGAGTGGAAAGGTGCACCTCACAACTGATGCATGGTCCAGTCGGCATGGCCAGGGCCGTTACATGTCCATCACTGCGCACTGGGTTAATGTGGTGGATGCAGGGTCCACAGGGGACAGCGGTGGTAGGACAGTGCTGCCTAGCCCACGGTATAGGAAACAGTTGGCTGTAGGCGTTCGACCCTCCTCCTCCTCCAGAAGCGAAAGCTCATCCACAGAGCGCAGTCGTACGAGCACTCCATCTGCAGCTGCCACTGTTGCACACGAGGTGTCCCCCTATCGAGCAGCTAGTGGAAAGCGTCAGCAGGCTGTGTTGCAGATGATGTGTTTGGGTGACAGACACACCGCCGAGGTGCTGGCCGAGTACTTGAAGGGACAAACTGAGTCATGGCTGGGCAGTGTACATCTTGAGGCAGGCAAGGTAGTTAGTGATAACGGCCGTAATTTTGTGGCAGCCATAGCCCTTTCAAAACTCAGCCACATACCTTGCTTGGCTCACACCTTGAACCTGGTGGTGCAGTGCTTCCTCAAAAATTATCCGGAGTTAACAGCCCTGCTCCAGAAGGTTGCGAAGACTGTGCGCGCACATCCGCCGGTCGCCTGTACACTCCATTCGTATGCAGAAGCTGCAGCGATTGCTCCACCTTCCCAACCACCGCCTCATTATCGACATTGCAACAAGGTGGAACTCCACCCTGCACATGGTGGAGCGGCTGTGCGAGCAGAGGCAGGCCATAATGCATTTGTGGGAGGATACACGGCCAGGCACTTTGAGAGCAGACATGGAGTTGACAGGTGTGCAGTGGTCGAAGCTGAAAGACCTCTGTAAAGTCCTTCAGTGTTTTGAGGAATGCACACGGCTGGTAAGCGCAGACGACGCCATCCTAAGCATGAGCATCCCACTTATGCGTCTGCTCATGCAAACTTTGACGCACCTTAAGGAGCAGGCGTCTGCAGCCAATGTTGATGAGGAGGAAGAGGAGGAGGGAATCCTTGATGACATTCAGCCATTGTCTGCTCAGGTACCTCTCCTGGACGAGGTGGAGGAAGAAGAAGAGGAGGATGATGATGGGGATGATTACTTAGGGGAGGAGGATGCATCTCGTGGGGCAAGTGAAAATGTTGGCGTGGCAAGGTCTGGTACAGGGTTTGTGCGTGACTGGAGGGATGTGGATTTGCCAGAAAGTGCTCCTCCAACCAGCACTCGCAGTGCATCATTGACACCGGGAACATTGGCCCACATGTCAGATTATGCCTTGCAGATCCTAAAAAGGGACCCCCGCATTGCCAAAATGATGAACGATGACGACTACTGGTTGGCCAGCATCCTGGATCCACTCTATAAAGGCAAATTACAAAACATCATGCCACAGGAGAACCTTGACCTAATATTGGCTAATAAACAAGCAACTCGGGTAAATCGGTTGCTTGAGGCATTCCCAGCACACAGCAGCGGTGATGGTTCTCACACGAGCCGTACGGGCCGGGGGCAGCTTGGCAGAGGTGTTCATGGTGCACACATCAGAAGTGGCGTTGGAGACAGGGGTTTCATGACAATGTTGTGGACTGATTTTTCAAGTACCGCTCACACAACTGGTAATACTGCATCAATGGAAAGTGACAGGAGACAGCAGTTGTCAACTATGGTTACAAACTACTTTTCCTCCCATATCGATGTTCTCCCACACAGGTCATTCCCCTTTGACTATTGGGCCGCTAAACTGGACGCCTGGCCTGAATTGGCACAATATGCCTTACAGGAGCTCGCTTGCCCAGCTGCAAGTGTGCTATCGGAAAGAGTCTTCAGTGCAGCTGGATCAATCCTGACAGAAAAAAGGACCCGTCTGTCAACCCAAAATGTGGATGATCTAACCTTCATTAAAATGAACCATGCATGGGTTTCCAAGGATTTTGTCCCACCTTCCCCTGATGACACATAGGGTGACAGAAAAATGGCTTGCTTTGGTCCACCTCTTCCTGGGACTTGACCTATTTCGCCTTTTGCATCAGCTGAATGTCCAACATCAACATATGCCACTTTCTAAAACTCCCTAACTGTGCTGCCTCCCCCCCATGGCCGGGGTCACCACCTAGCGCACGACACCGTCCGAGTGCCGTTGCCCTGGACAGGTGGGTAGGCCGACTCTTGGGCGCGGGCACTGGCACAGGGTCCCTCATAGTGCAATCAAGTGTCTCTGACGGTGGTGGTGCACACCCGCCGTCAGACACACCGCCGTACTATGAGGGGCCCAGTGCCAGTACCGACGCCCACGAGTGGACCCCCCTTGCTTGGGCAGGGCCCCAGCATTTGCAATCTTTACCTCTCCCTGCTCCTCCGCTGTGTAGTCTGGGCCGTCAAATCCATACTGTGCCTGACACCGTCTGAGCCTGCCTCCTGATGTATAGACATATATTTTGAATGTGTACGCTATCCATACATGTTATCCGGGGATACGGTACCCTTTCTCACCTTTGTGCAATCACGTGCAATCCATACTGGGCCTGACACCATCTGAGCCTGCCTCCTGATGTATAGACATATATTTTGAATGTGTACGCTATCCATACATGTTATCCGGGGATACGGTACCCTTTCTCACCTTTGTGCAATCACGTGCAAGCCATACTGGGCCTAACACCGTCTGAGCCTGCCTCCTGATGTATAGACATATATTTTGAATGTGTACGCTATCCATACATGTTATCCGGGGATACGGTACCCTTTCTCACCTTTGTGCAATCACGTGCAAGCCATACTGGGCCTAACACCGTCTGAGCCTGCCTCCTGATGTATAGACATATATTTTTAATGTGTACGCTATCCATACATGTTATCCGGGGATACGGTACCCTTTCTCACCTTTGTGCAATCACGTGCAAGCCATACTGGGCCTAGCACCATCTGAGCCTGCCTCCTGATGTATAGACATATATTTTGAATGTGTACGCTATCCATACATGTTATCCGGGGATACGGTACCCTTTCTCACCTTTGTGTAATCACGTGCAAGCCATACTGGGCCTAACACCGTCTGAGCCTGCCTCCTGATGTATAGACATATATTTTGAATGTGTACGCTATCCATACATGTTATCCGGGGATACGGTACCCTTTCTCACCTTTGTGCAATCACGTGCAATCCATACTGGGCCTAACACCGTCTGAGCCTGCCTCCTGATGTATAGACATATATTTTGAATGTGTACGCTATCCATACATGTTATCCGGGGATACGGTACCCTTTCTCACCTTTGTGCAATCACGTGCAAGCCATACTGGGCCTAACACCGTCTGAGCCTGCCTCCTGATGTATAGACATATATTTTGAATGTGTACGCTATCCATACATGTTATCCGGGGATACGGTACCCTTTCTCACCTTTGTGCAATCACGTGTAATCCATACTGGGCATGAGAACGGCTGGCGAGCTGTTAAGCAAGCTACAGCACCTGTGGTTTGCACACGTAAGTTTTTCATTTTTTCAGGAATGACGGTTAGGCCTAATTCCGGAACTGCGGTTGACCTGCACTTACTGGGAAATCATCGTTCGCGGGTAATAATTGTAATCAGTGATCCCCATCACTAACGTTGTTCAGCGGGTTATCTGCACCTGTAGGCGACAAACGCTGGCCTTTTCAGTGTAGCGCACATGCAGCCACGGACATGTAAGGGCATGACACACCAGTTATTGGACAATCTCATGTGCCAGAGCCTCACGTGTCCCTCTAGTAAGCCGGACTCGGACCGCGGGGCATGACGGAGTCTCGTTCGTTAACGGAATTAAGCTTGCAATGTGTGCATCTGTTCTGTAGCTGGCATGGTTGAGGTTTCCCAGGTGGAGTCGAATTTAACCGTAGGCTCCACTCCTAGTGGTGCCCTTCTGGACATTCCTTTAAGGTTCAGCTTTGCAACCATACTGCCCACGTAAAACAAACACTTTGCCTTCATGAACGCTGTTTGGAGGGTCATGACTCGTGGGAATAACGCCGCCCAATCAGTTAACCTGCTAGAGAGATCCTTCGTTGCTCCCAAGCATGACATCACACTCCCTAGGAGGAAGGTAATGCCACTGTGGCGACCGTAGTCCTGGGGGTGACACAAGTGCACTGATGCCCAGCCACTGCTCGAACAATCTGCTGGTACATTGACCCAGACCACTACATTCCCCTCGCACACTACACGGCCTGAATCTGACCCTGATGAAACTCAGGTTACCCTTCCCATATACAGTTTCATCTTACACGGTGACAAAGAGGAAGCTGCAGATGAAAGTGCAGGTTCGGCCCACCCGCCATCAGACACACCTCCGTACTATCAGGGGCCCTGTGCCAGTGCCGTCGCCAACGAGTGGGCCCCCCCTGCTTGCTCAGGATCACAGCACTTGCAAGGTTGAAATACTGTGCAGTGAGATGGAAGATGGGGACGATGAGGAGTCCAGACTAGTACAGGGATTCCCTAGTGAGGAGACTTATTTGATTGTTTTCAATGTTGGGACAGCAATTTTTGGGGAGCACTATACTCTGGAGAATGATAGATGGGGCCCACCATACACTGGAACATTCCAAAGGTGGACATCAGACACTGGAGCAGCATTTACAGGGCCCATTATACACTAGAGCATTAGAAATGGGGCCCATTATGTTTGGAGCATTATTTGGGCCCATAAGACAGTGGAGCTTCATCCATGGGGACCAACATATACTATAGCATTATGTGGAGCTCATCATATACTGTTTCAAACATTATATGGGACCAATGATTCTGTATGGAGAAATAGATGGGCCTCGTCATGAGATGTAAAAAGTGAAGTATTTTTCATTGTACTACACCGCTATTTCTCTGCCGTATCGGAGCATGATGAGTTGTGGTATGTGTTAAAGGGGCGCTCTTTCGCCCAGGGCACATGAAAACCTGGAGCCAGTCCTACCCCCCCACAACTTTAGCCAAATAACCCCCATTTTTCAGTGCGTAACTTGTATTATGAAGTTAATTAAGGTTGACAAGCTTAAGTAAGAAGAATTGATGCTTTTGGCATTCAAATGAGCACTGTAGGTGTGTTTCCTGTCCTCCTCTCACTGCCGACTTTTATTCCCCATTGACTTACATTGGGTTTCGTGTTTTGGGACGACCCCGACTTTTCCCTATAATCGGCCGTTCTTGCTCGACCCGACTTTTGGAAAAGTCGGGTTTCACGAAACGAAACTCGACCCTAAAAAACCAAAAGTCGCTCAACTCTAGTCATGAGGGTGTCACGTCCCCCTTGAAGACCTGGAGTTAGACTGTGACATCGAGTAATGAATCGCAGGTCTTCCTTAGAGATGGTGTGATTTGTGTCCCATATTTAATGGATTTAGTTTTTTTTATGTTGAAGAGGTTAATGATTCTTTCTATGCTGGTCAGAAACATGCAGGTCAATTTCAGCTCCTTCTGATCTGGTCATATTACTTCTTCCTAAGTAAACTGTTAAGACCTTCTTGCCCCTGCCGGTGAAAGATTTCCTGTGCTATGTGCTAAAGTTAAGTGGTTGGAGTAGAGTTGTAGAAATGTTCTGTGGTTTGCTGTAGTAAGTGTGTGTCTATCTCATGGTCCTTGTTTCCATTTAGTTTATTCCTCCCTGTCCCTATCCTTCTCCTTATTGTTGATTAGTGCTTTTGTACGATAAAGTTTTCTCTTTTCCCTGTTTTGCCTTTGTGTCTTCTTTACATTACATTTCTGTTCCATGCCTCATGGGGTGGAGGAGGGGACAGATAAGGGTTTAACAGGAGGATAGTAAAACAAGAAACACAGGTCTCTTTACCTTCAAGAGAACCCTCCTTCAAGAGGCCCCCCCTTCCTTACCCAAGACTGTCACAGCACGACACATTGTCAATGACCAGCTTCTATTCCAGCCAAAATTGATATCCAGAATTCAGTTGGCACTCCTTCCCATCCAAGTCCTGCCATGTCCCTAGACAGTAATTTTTCACCACATTTGGAGTATGGGTGTACTCAGGAGAAATTTCTCAACAAATTGGATGGTCTATTTTTACATGTTACCCTTGTGAAAATGAAAAATTTGAGGCAAAAACAAAATGGGAAAAAATTATTTTTAGCATTTTCACAGCTCAACGTTATAAAATTATGTAAAGCACCTGTGGATTTAAGGTGCTCACTCACCTCTAGATAAGTTCCTTGAGTGGTGTAGTTTCCAAAATTGGATCACTTGTGGGGTCTTTCCTCCTTCCTTGTGGGCCCTCCTTCCCTTCTGAGCCCTGCTGGGCCCTAAAACAGGAGTTTTCCACCACATATGAGGTAGCAGTGTACGCAGGAGAAATTGAACAATACATTGTATGGTCCATTTCCTCCTGTTACCCTTGTGAAAATGTAACATTTTTGGCAAAAAACAACATTTTTGTGGGAAGATTGTATTTTTTCATCTTCACGGGTCAACGTTATAAAATTCTGTGAAGCACCTGTGGGTTTAAAATACTCACCACACCTCTAGATAAGTTCCATGAGGGGTGTAGTTTCCAAAATGGGGTCACTTGTGGGAGCTTTCAAGAGAACTGTCTGAGGACTGTTGAACAATATCAACAAACTCAAGGTTAGAAGTCTATCTCCTAAGAACTTGATGTTCCTTTGTCCAGGGTGCAGAACATAATCAAGAAGTTTAAAACCTATGGCACTGTAGCTAATCTCCCTGGATGTGGATGGTAAACAAAAATTAATGAAATGTTGCAACACAGGATAGTCCGGATGGTGGATAAGCAGCTTTAATCAAGTTCTAAAGAAATTCAAGGTGTCCTGCCGGCTCAGGATGCATCAGTATCAGCACAAACTATTTGTCAACATTTGAATGAAATGAAATGCTAAAGGGCCTGTCACACTAAGAGATATCGCTAGCAATATCGCTATAACTAGTGACGTTATAGCGATATTGCTAGCGATATCTCTGTGTCTGATACTTACCAGCGACCGGCTCCCCCGCTGGTTATCGCTGATCGCGCGAGAACGTTCAGGACTGTTTCTCGTCGTCAGCTTCCTGCGGCGCTTCCTGCTGTGGAGATGAGCGACGCGTGGAGCCGGGCGGGAGGACGCAGGATCGCCTGGTGTGACAGGTAAGTAGCGATCCCCGTCCCCAGCGATGTCGCTGGTGAGATCTGCCTGTGTGGCAGCTCACTAGCGACCACTTAGCGATGTACCAGCGATCCTGACCGCGTCATATCGCTGGTCGGGATCGCTGGTACATCGCTAAGTGTGACAGTACCTTAAGGCTACTTGCACACTTGCGTTATCAGTTGCAGCGTTCGGCCGCTGCTAAGCTCCGCCCCCGGCTGCGCCCCCTCCGGTCAGCTCCTCTTATGGGCACATGACGCTGCATATGATCAGCGTACCCTATATTTAGCGTTGGGTACGCTGGCCGTGCGCTGGTATGGTTTTGCCAGCGCATGCGCCCTTTTTACGCTGCGCCGAGCGCACAAAAATGCAACATGGTGCGTTTGGCGCAGCGCAAAAAGGGCGCATGCGCCAGCAAAACCATACCAGTGCATGGCCAGAGTACCCAACCCTAAATATAGGGTACGTTGATCGCATGTAGCATCATACGACCATAGAAAAAGCTGCCCGGAGGAGCGGCCGGGGGCGGAGCTTAGCATCGGCAGAGCGCTGCGACTGATAATGCAAGTAGCCTGAGGCAGAAGGACCCCACTGCTAACACAGAGACATAAAAAAGCTAGACTACAGTTTGCAAAAATGTACATGAGTAAGCCAAAATCCTTTTGGACAGATGAGACCAAGATGGAGCTTTTTGGTAAATCACATCATTCTACTGTTTACCAAAAACAGAATGAAGCATAAAATTAACACAGTACCTATAGTCAAAATATGGTGGAGGGTCAGAGATGCATTGGGGTTGTTTTGCTGCCTCTGGCAGTGTATGCCTTCACTGTGTGCAAGGTGGCATGAAATCTGAAGAAACCTTGGTTTGCATCTTTGGTCTTGAGTCTTCCAGCAGGACAATGAAACCAAACATAGTACAAGAAGCTCACAGAAATGGATGGAAACAAAGCTCTGGAGAGTTCTGAAGCAATGAGTTTGGATCTAAATACCCTTGAAGACCTGTAGACAGATCCTAAATTTGCTATTGGTAGAAGCAGGGGTGGACATTGACAGCTTGGGGCCCCTTGCAGATTTGCAGCAGATTAAAATTTTCATAATGTCTATTCTTGCAGCGCATTCCACCCTTCCTAAAAAGCAAAAAACATAAATAAAAGCATGTGAAAAACGTTTGAAAAAAATAAACTTATTTTAAGCACTGTTCTTCTTGCCAACACATTAGGACATGCAGGCAGCAGAATTTTCTTCTGCAAATCCTGAATGTGTGCACCTAGCCTTAGTCCCTGTCCTGTGCCTCCCCCCATTCATTATAAGTACTTGACAGCATCATAATTAATTTGGGGGTGGGAGAAAGCGCTCTCAGGTACTTAACGCCCTCCACCACATCCCAATTCCTTACAAGTCCCTGACAGCATTTTCTCTCCCACCCTTCTGAACCATTTCAATCCCCCACATTCCTTATTGTCCGCCCCCCCGCATCCCATCATTGTCCTCTCACCCAACTCCATTATTGTCCTCTCCCAATCTCCATTATTGCCTTCTCCCCATCTCCATCATTGCCTTCTCCCCCACCTCCATGATAACCTTCTCCCCCACCTCCATCATTGCCCTCTCCACCACCTCCATCATTGTCTTCTCCCCCACCTCCACCATTCCCCTCTTCCCCACCTCCATCATTGCCCTCTCCACCACCTCAATTGTTGCCCTTTCAACCACCTCCATCATTTCCCTCTCCACCACCTCTATCATTGCCCTCTCCACCACCTCCATCATTGTTCTCACTTACCACCCCAATCATTGTTCTCTGCCACCACCCCCATCATTGCCCTGTCCACCACCTCCATCATTGTCCCCGCCATCACCCCAATCATTGTTCTCTCCCACCTCCCGACAAATGTATTGTTTAAAAAAACAAACACCACCACTCACCTCTATGCACATTTCTCCGCAGCTGCAGCATCATCATTGCCAGCAGCTTTCTCTCTGACACAGGCACACACTGAATGCTGATGTCATCCAGCCGCGTGCCTGTGTCAGAGAGAAAGCGCCGTCCAGTAAGCAGAGGATGGATCCCATTTCCATTGCCAGATCGCCCTCATGTGCGGTGGGTCACATTATATTTATATTTTACTGATTTCCATAATGTTCTCTTGTTGCCCTGTATCATTCTGTGTATTCCCTATATTGTCTAGAGTCTCAATTAACTTCCAAAAGTCTGATAATTGAATTAGCTCACTTACTGTCTGCAGCCTGACTGTATCTATGCCTCTTGCTGAACCCCCCTGCAGTGCCTAAATCCCCAAGGCACCTTTGTCAGGTCTGAGAGGCCTGAAAACTGCCCCGACCTGTCTGACTACCCCTGGACATAAGGAGGGGTCTGGGGAGGACAGGAGCTGTACAAGTCAGACCTTCTGTGGTGATGATCGTGTGAAGACAGCACATCAGAGAGGAGGGGAAGCATATGGACCCATTGCATCCTCTGTCTGCTGGATTATTGGACTCTCATCTCCTAGGACATTCATCCTGTTACTGAACTGCATTCGCGTTCGGGACTATTGTATCCTCAGTGTGGTGGATTGTTTATGGACCTTTTAGTTTTGCCTATAATAATAGTCTTGGGATTGTTCACACTTCCCTCACTCTGTTGATTGTGTGGTATCGGAGAAGGACCCCTTGACAGTATAAAGCGTAAAATGTAAGTGTAAGGGTAATACAGTGACATTATACACAGGAGTTCTGTATATACTAAGGCTCTGGCAAAAATTAAGAGACCACTGCACAGTTTTATAAAAATCAGCTTCTCTACATATCTGACAGCCATTCCATTCCAGTGTCAGCTGAATTCCAACCAGAGTACTCCTCATTCTACTTAATGTGCTTCTGATTAGGTGATCACCTGAACTAAATCTTATTTAATGAAGGAAAGTATAAAAAAAGCCTGCTGTGGTGTTCACAATCCTCTTGCAATAGGACTAGCTGATGGCAAAACAAGTGCTGCTAATATCCCAAAAGTAATCGGAATGAAAAAAATAACTTTTAACCATGCTAAATGAGTTGAAAAGAAAAGTCTTAAGTGAGGAAAAGAAGGGCTCAATTCTGGCTTTACTAGCAAAGAGACACAGTGAGCGTCATGTTGCCTCCATCCTTAAAATTTCTAACATGGCAATCCATTACAACAAGGTCAAGCATCAGACATCTGGGACAACAAAGCAACAGACTGGCAGAGGGTGAAAATGACTCTCAAGTCATCAAGTGACCTTCAAAAGGAATGGCAAATGGCAGCTGGGATGAAGTGCACGGCAAGAACAGTTCGTTACAGGCTCCTAGAGGCAGGGCTCAAGTCATGTAAAGGTAGAAAAAAGCCTTTCATCAATGAGAAGCAAAGGAGAGCCAGGCTGAAGTTTGCCAAAGACTATAAAGATTGGACCATAGAGGACTGGAGAAAGGTAATCTTCTATGATGAGTCTAATTTTCAGCTTTGCCCAACACCTGGTCATTTAATGGTTAGACGGAGACCTGGAGAGGTGTACAAGCCATAGTATCTTGCACCCACCCACTGTGAAATTTGGTGGAGGATCGGTGATAATCTGGGGATGCTTCAGCAAGGCTGGAATTGGGCAGGTTAATCTTTGAGGAGGACATATGAATCAAGCCGCATACAAGGTTATCCTGGAAAAACAATTGATTCCTTCTACTCAGGCAATGTTCCCCAACTCTGAGGACTGTTTTTTTCCAGCAGGAGAGTGAGCCATGCCACAAAGCTAGGTCAGTCAATGTGTGGATGAAGGACAACCACATCAAATCCCTGTCATGGCCAGCCCAATCTCCAGAAATGAACCTCATTGAAAACCCCTGGAATGTAATCAAGAGGAAGAAAGATAGTCACAAGCCATCAAACAAAGAACAACTGCTTACATTTTTGTACCAGGAGCGGCATAAGGTCACCCAAAAGCAGTGTGAAAGACTGGTGGAAAGCATGCCAAGACACATGAAAGCTGTGATTAAAAATCATGGTTATTCCACAAAAAACTGATTTCTGAACTCCTCCTGAGTTAAAACATTAGTATTGTTGTTTCTCAATGATTATGAACTTGTTTTCTTAGCATTATTTGAGGTCTGCAAGCACTGCATTTTTTTGTTATTTTGAACATTTCTCATTTTCTGAAAATAAATACAAAATTTAGTGCTTGGAAATTCGAAGACATGTTGTCAGTAGTTTATAGAATAAAAGAGCAATTTACATTTTACTCAAAAATATACCTATAAAGAAAAAATCAGACAAATTGAAAACTTTGCAGTGGTCTCTTAATTTCTTGCCCGAGCTGTATTTATAGTATACAGATAATACAGTGGCTCACCAGTAATATTATACACAGGAGGTCTGTATGTGGTGTCAGTGTACCAGCTAATACAGGGATCACCAGTGACATTATACACAGGAGCATTGTATATACTAGATAGTGTATATTGTAAGTGTACAGGAAACACACTTACTTACTTCTTCATCTGGCAGAGGCCGCCATTTCTTCCAGCCAGGACTCATCTCTGCAGAAATGAACACACAGTCATGTATAACTGACTACTTCCAGAGCACATTCCCCGACTTATACACTATGAAGAAAAAAAGCAACATAATTCCACCCTGCATAGTAACAGGACTTCCCTTTTGTTACCCCCATGGAAAACATTATTCTAAAACGTAAATTATATTACAGCAGCAATAATGTCCCCTAATTGGTCTCTACAGTAATTATGTGCCCCACTTGCCACCATAAACTAACAATGTATGTTCCTCATTTTGGCCTACATACAGTAATTAAGTCCCTAAATGTGGTCCCTTTAATTAACCCATTAACCCCCGGGCCATTTTCTGTCTTTGCGTTTTTGTTTTTTGCTCCCCTTCTTCCCAGAACCATTATTTTTCAGTCAAAATAGCCATGTGAGGGCTTGTTTTTTGTGGGACAAGTTATGCTTTGAATGACATGATTGTGTTTTAATATATTGTGTAATGGAAAACAGGAAAAAAATTCCAAATGCAGTGAAATTGCAAAAAAAAGTGCAATTCAACACTTGTTTTTTTTTTTACCACTAAATGCTAAAACTGACTTGCCATTATGATTCTCCAGGTCATTACGAGTTCATAGACACCAAACATGTCTAGGTTCTTTTTTATTTAAGTGGTGAAAAAAAAATCTAGACTTTGGTAAAAAAAAAATGGTGCTGTAGCATCTCCATTTTTCGTGATTTGGGGCTAGGTGAGGGCTTATTTTTTGTGCACCAAGCTGTTTTTATTGGTACCATTTTGGTGCTTATGCGATCATTTGATCGCCCATTATTACATTTTAGTGCAATGTAGCGGCAATCAAAAAAACCTAATTCCGGTGTTTTTAACTTTTTTTCTTGTTACACCGTTTACCGATCGGGTTAATTCTTTTTTTATATTGATAGATAGGGCAATTCTGAATGCGGCGATACCAAATATGTGTATGGTTTTTTTTTATTGTTTTATTTTGAATTTTTTTTTACTTTTTGCATGCTTCAATAGTCTCCATGGGTGACTAGAAGCTGCAGTTGTCTGATCGGCTCTGCTACATACAAGAGATTATCAGATCGCCTGTATGTAGCATAAATGCTCACTTGCTATGAGCACCGACCACCGGGCGGCGTCATAACAATCTGGCTATGACAACCATAGAGGTCTGCTGGAGACCACTGGATGTCATGCCAACCCATCGGTGACCCACGATCACATGACGGGGTCACCGATGGGCCGAATTTATGGCACGCTTGATGGAAGCACGAGTTAAATGCCGCTGTCAGAGATTGACAGTGGAATTTAACGGGGTAACAGCCAGCGCCAGAGCCCACATCAAAGGGAGGGATTCTGATGTGGGTGTACCAATACGCCCAACGTTAGAAAAGAGTTAATAATCTCCCCCTTCTTGGCACCCTATGTTGCCCCATCTACAGTAAACACAGCACAGGTACACATATACAGTGGGGAAAATAAATATTTGATACACTGCCGATATTGCATGTTTTCCCACCTACAAAGAATGGAGAGATCTATCATTTTTATTGCAGGTACTGTACACTTCAACTATGAGAGACAGAATCTTAAAAAAAAATAAAAAAATCACATTGTATGATTTTTACATAATTAATTTGCATATTTTACATGCAATAAGTATTTGATACAATAGAAAAACAGAACTTAATATTTGGTACAGAAACTTTTATTTGCCATTAAAGAGGTCAGACATTTCCTGCAGTTCTTGATCAAGTTTGCACACATTGCAGCAGGAATTTTGGCCTACTACCCCATACAGATCTTCTTCTTCTCCAGATCTTTCAGGTTTCAGGGCTGTTGCTGGGCAGCAGTGAGTTTCAGTTCCCTCCAAAGATTTTCTCTTGGGTTCAGGCTAGCTCACTCTAAGCCATTGAAATGCTTCTTACAGAGCCACTCTTTAGATACCCTGGCTGTGTGTTTCAGGTCATTGTCATGCTGGAAGACCCATCCATGACCCATCTTCATGCTATTACTGAGAGAAGGCGATTGTTGGCTAAAATCTCGTGACACATGACTGACTGCACTATCCCTTCAATACAGTGCAGTCAGTCATCATGTCCAGTTTACAGAACAGCAACCCCAAAATATGATGTTTCCACCACCATGCTTCACAGTTGGAAAGGTGTTCTTGAGGTTGTACTCATCCTTCTTCTTCCTCCAAACACAGCGAGTGGAGTTGATACCAAAAGTTCTATTTTGGTCACATCTGACCACATGTCCTTCTCCCATGCCACCTCTGGATCATCCAAATTGTCATTGACAAACCTCATACGGGCCTGGCATAAACAGGGGAATCTTGTCTTGCATGCCCTGTAGGATTTTAATCCATGATGGTGCAATGTGTTACTTATGGTAATGTTTGATACGGTGGTCCTATCTCTCTTCAGGTCATTAACTGATTCCTGACCTTTCTCAGAATCATCTTTACCCCAAGAGGTGAGATCTTGCATGGAGCCCCAGACTGCGGATGATTGACCTTCATCTTTTGTTTGTTCCATTTGCTTCCATTTTCTAATAATTGTTGACTTCTCACCAAGCTGCTTGCCCATTGTCCTGTAGCCGATCCCAGCCTTGTGCAGGCCTACAATTTTGTCACTGGTGTCCTTAGTCTTGGCCATAGTGGAGAGGTTGTAGTATAATTGATTTGAGTGGGTGGGCAGGTGTAATTTATACAGGCAACAAGTTCAAACAAGTGCAATTAATACAGGTAATGAGTGCAGAGTAGGAGGGCTTCTTAAAGAAAAACTAACAGGTCTGTGAAAGCAAGAACTCTTGCTGGCTGATAGGTGATCAAATACTTATTTCATGTAATGAAATGTAATTTAATTACTTAAAAATCATACAATGCCATTTTCTGTTTTTTTTATTTATTTTTAGATTCCACTGTCACTTATTTCCCCCACTGTATAAATAGTTATTGTGGAAGATCGGTTCACTCAGCTGTACATGGAGGTAGACACTGGAACACTTTCTCTTTAAGATCTTCACTGGTTTATCATATATGCAGCATAAACCATAATGAAGTCAAAATAAACAGGGACATTTTGGGTAAAAACAGGAAGACAAAACAAAGTATTAACATAAAGCACAGTCCTTGTGGTAGCGGCAATCTACCCGCTTAGGATTTAGCAAATACATAGGGTTCAGTTTAGCACACGCACTAACACTATTCTGGAGTTAGCATTTCCAGACACACTGAACACCTCAGGAGGCCTTTTATTTAAACCCCAGACAACACCCTGGGGTGGAGATAAGGTGGTCAACCTCCCACCCGCTCTATGATTGTCCACAAAAACCCAGCCCGTAAAATGACCATTTAATCCTTCACAATGCATAGTGTGCTGAAACAAACTTAAGGGTTTCAAATCACTGAAGCTAATGACCTCAGTGAAACATATCTCCCCTGTAGCACTTTGCCAGTGACTTTGTCACATCCCCCCCTGCCCAAAGCTCGGGGTTTTGGCATCTTGACTCACTAAGCAAGGAAGTCTGAACAGGGCATATGCGTTACCATGAAGTTTCTCTGGCCTATGCTCCATGTGGAAACTGAAATCCTCGAGCGCCAGATACCACCTAGTCACCCCGGCATTCTTTCCATTCCTTTCCCTCATCCATCTCAGAGGTACATGGTCTGACTCTAACCTGAACTTCTGGTAGGTAGTGCCTCAGTGTGTCAGTTGCTGATTTGATGGCCAAGCACTCTTTCTCCATGATGGCATAGTTTTTTTTACAGGAAAAGAGTTTCATACTCAGGTATAGGACTGGATATTTTTCCCCATTGATTTCCTGAGACTACACAGCTCCCAAACTCACCTCTGAAGCATCTGTCTGGACCACAAACTGCTTAGTGAAGTGACCAAGACCGACTGTTTGCATAGGGCGAGCTTCAACTCCTAGAATGTCATCTTCTCTTCAGAGGACCATTTGGTAATTGACGTCTTTGTGCCTTTAAGGAGATCAGTCAGGGAGGCAGCTATCATGGCGAAATTTGGGATAAATCGCTGACAGCATCCTCCAATTCTCAGAATCGCCCGAACTTGCTTCTTGGAGACCGGTTGCAGACAATTTTGGATTGCCTCCACCATATCTACTTTTGACTTTATTTTGCATCTTCCGATGATGAATCCCAAGTATTTAGCCTCTTCTTTCTCTATGGCGCATCAGTTTGGGTTTATGGTAAACCATGCCTTACTCAGTGCATCCAGTACCACCTGGACCTTCTGCAGGTAACTTACCCAATCCCAGCTGAAGATCATGATGTCGTCCAGATAAGCTGCGGCATACTTTTTGTGAGAGGCTAGGATCCAGTCCATGGCCCTCTGCAAGTTAGCTGGGGCTCCCTGCTGACCGAACGGCATCCTGGTATACTGAAAGCATCTGTCAGATGTAGAGAAAGCAGTCTTCTCCTTGACACTTGGGGACAGCAGAATTTGCCAGTATCCTTTCATTAAGTCCAAGGTGGTGATACTGTACATCTGGCTGGCCCTTGCCTCTCAATGATCTCATTGACCCGGGACATCAGATATGCATCAATTTTGAACACCTCGTTCAGCTTCAGAAACCCCACTCTCCATCCGGCTTTGGCACAATGACAATAGGGTTGGACCAGCTGCTCTTTGACTCTTCGATGACGCCCAGGCTCAACATTCTCCTCACCTCCTTGGAGACCACTTCACGAAGGGCTTTGGGAATCCGATACGGCTTTTAGTTAACCCTCACGTGTGGTTCCAAAAGAATTTCATGCTGCACAACCTGCGTATAACCTGGCAACTCCGAAAACAGGTCCCAGTTCCGCTGAAGCAGCTCTCGACACTGTTGCTTCTGGGTCGGTGACAGTGCCTCTGCCACTGTGACATCCTTGACCCTGGCTTCAGGATTGGCCCCTTGTCACATAGCTTCCACTGGTTCCCTGTCTTGTCATGGTTTTAGCAGGTTAATGTGGTACACCTGGTACAGCTTTCTTCTCTCGGGTTGGTGGACCTTGTAGTTGACGTCAATCAACTTTTCAACCACATCGTATGGCCCTTGCCTCTTGCACACAAAGTTACTTTCTACCATGAGAATCAATACCAACACCCTGTCTGCAGGGCTAAACTGTCTTAGTATTGCTGATCAGTTGTGCTTGAAGGAGGTTCTTTCTCACAATTGGCATCACTTTCGCGATTCTGTCCTGCATGTGGGCCACATATTTGGTGATGCTTCGGTGGGGTGTTACCTCCACTTTCCAGATCTCCTTTCCATTGTCATGAAGTCCCCAAGGGTGCCGTACGTATAGCAGCTCGAACGGTGAGAACCCCATAGAGACCTGTGGGACTTCTCTGATGGAGAACAGTAGATACGGTAGCAGGCAATCCCAGTCTCGGCCATCCTTCTCCACGACCTTCTTCAGCATAGATTTCAATGTCTTGTTGAACGTCTCCACCAGGTTGTCTGTCTGCAGATGGCACATCGATGTTTGGAGTTGGGTAATCTGGAGAACCTTACACAACTCCCTCATCACTTTGGACATAAAAGGATTCCGTTGGTCTGTCAGGATCTCCTTTGGCAGGTCCTTCCGAGAGAAAATATAGACTAGCTCTCGGGCTATACTCCTGGCGGACGAGTTTCTCAGTGGTACTGCCTGTTGCATAGTCCATTACCACCAGGATATATTGGCGACCCCTGGTGAACTTAACTAAAGTGAACTTAACTAAGGACCCAACAAGGTCCATGGTAATACGGTCAAATGGGACTTCTATTATGGGCAATGGCACTAGGGGACTGCAGATTTGGGATACAGGAGCAGTTAGCTGACAGGTAGGGCAGAATCGGCAGACATTAACAATGTCTCGGTGACAACCAGGAGAGTAAAACCTCTGAAGGAATGGTTGTTGAGTTTTGTCTAGTCCCAGATGCCCACCCAAGACATGAGAATGTGCCAGATCTAATATCCTATGTCTATAGGGACCCAATACCAACAACTGTTCTATCACTTCGACTCTCGGCTTAGTCACCCGATAAAGTAACTTCTCATTTAAAGTGAAATATGGAAACCTGATGTAGTCCAATGGAAATTCACAACTCTCGGCCTCATTGCTCACCGTCTCGTCCTTGTCACCAGCAAGGACACACAAGGGGAACTCATCTACCTCCGACTGTGATAGGGATTCATCATGAACTATCAAAGAGATATCATCATGATTGACCTGGCTCCTGTCTGAGTCACTTGGTATCCCCACCTTTCACCATAAGACCCAGAACAGTTTAAAATCCCACCCTATTACCACCAGGTGTAGCAGGTCCTTAACCACCCCGGCCTCATGCGACTCTGCCCCACAGTTAGCTTTTAAAGTTACTCTGGCAACTGGAAAGTCCTTGGAGACCCCATGAATACAATGGACACTCACATTTTTTCCAGGGATCAAATGGTGGGGTCCAAGATCCCTGACACCAGTATGTCATCTGTTGTCACGGGACACGACTGCGGCCTCTCACCGAGCTGATAGTCTACACTGCAGGCGGGATAGACATAGTATGAACAGCGCCTCCCTATGCTGCAGTCCATCTGCTCAGAGTACATAGGACAATGGGCAGCTATGTATCCAGGACCGTAGCATCTCTAGTAGACCAGGTATATACCAACAGCCTTTGGCAACTCCTGAGCCACCCCTTGGGACCTCGGACTCCCCCAATGGTGGCTCTATCACCCCTTTTAGATTCCGGCTCCTTCAGGGTGCTCCAGTACAGGGATGCCACCCCGCCTGCCTTCCTTATGGACCTCTCGACCACCTGGTACCATTCCACTAGGCCCACCAGTTCGTCCACATTCCGGTGGTCTGCCTGGGCAGCTAGCCTAGGAAGGGAATGAACAAATCTGTCCATGCCAACCCACTCGACTATCTGGGCTGGAGGAGAAGACTCCGGCTCCAACCACTTCTGTATAAGGCGCGTTAAGTCAAACATTTGGGAGCGAGGGGGGTTGTCACTATTATAGACCCAGTGGTGAACCCTTTGTGCTCTGACCGACATAGTCACTCCCGCACGTTATAAAGATTTCAGTTTTTAATTAGGCATACTCCTATACATCCTGTAACCTCAAATTATAATAAGCCTTTTGGGGCTTGACAACTAAATAGAGGGCCAGCATTCCTCCCACTCCTCTTGCAGCAGCTTCTCATGCTCTGCCACCAACAACAGTCAAAAATGCCTCTACATCATCTCCTAGTGTCATCATTTGCATGGCTCGTCTTAACGCTTTCTAGACATACAAGTGATCACCTGAAATTGAGGAAGGGCTGCCGGACTCCCACGAATGGTCTCTGCAAGGAGTTCCATCTGGCGAGCAAGCACCTCCTGTTGCTGTCGCTGCTGCTGCTGTTGGAGCTGCTGCTGTTGGACCTGGACCAGGTGCTTGATAAGCTCCTCCATGATGTCTGTCGTCGCCACTAGTGTTCTTGGATTGTTGCCTGCATTCAAAACACCACTTGTGGTACATCGGCTCACTCAGCTGTGCACGGAGGTAGGAAGACACTGGAACACTGTCTCTTTACACTTGCATTTTTTTTTGCGCTGCACACCGTACGCAGTGCAAACGCACATAAAAAACGCATCATGCGTTTGTGTGCGTTTTTTTGCTGGTTTGGGTGCGTTTTTTGTGCATACGTGCGCATTACTGGGTCGCCCTCCCAGGGCTGTGGGGTACTCGGTACCGGGCCGGTGTCAGGGGGATGTGTCACAGCGG
Organism: Dendrobates tinctorius; assembly: GCF_039654945.1. Classification (NCBI taxonomy): domain Eukaryota; kingdom Metazoa; phylum Chordata; class Amphibia; order Anura; family Dendrobatidae; genus Dendrobates; species Dendrobates tinctorius. The sequence goes on along the minus strand of NW_027362049.1, from coordinate 254,168 downwards.
CGGTGACCCGGTCCGTGGCCCTGGGCACCGAAGCAATGAGAGATGTAGTTACTAGTAGAATAGTTCGTGACGCCACCCGTGGTGTTTGGCAAGTATGGTGTTAGGCCAACGCTGCATACAGATCTGCTGGGACTGATGGTAGGGTGCAGCAAAGATGTAAAAGCTCCCCACAGGTGGAGCTGTAGTCCCAGGGCAGTGTAGATGTAACCAGCACGGGGATGTAGTAGTGCTGGAAGCGTAGGAAACAGACAAGACACAGCGGTTGCAGTTTCTGTACCTTTACTTGGTATATGCAGTCCAGGGTCCTGATTACAGATGGTGTTGGAGCAGGTTAGCCTGGAAGCAGATCAGGATTCTCTCTCAGCAGAATGGCTGTGCAGTCTCCTTCCTAGCGCCATGTGGTGTGAAGCACCCCAGTACTTAGTTACTCTGGAATGCCTCTCTTCAGATGTTCCTAGAACTATACTTGTATGACAGACAGCTGTAGCCTCTCTCGGGGACTCCTCTCCTGAGTCCTGGCTCTCTATTCAATTGCTATTGTGTCCCAAGTCTCTGATGGGAGCAGGGCATTTACAGCCTCCTACCCCTCTGGTATCTGCTGTAGGACCTTTAGGATCCTTACAGCCGTGGAGACCAGGCTCCAGTTCGTGCGCTCTCAAGCTGAGGGAGCTCGCCTTCCGCAGCTCAATCACCTCCAGCTTCCTTCCACACATCTGCACACTTCACCCTCCGCAGACTATCCGACCACTCCTTCCTCTTGGCCCTCAGGGAGCACCCCCTCCCCTACATCCTGGTTCAGAGTTCCCCCTGCTGGCCTGGAGTGGAACTGTGTTGCATGCATTAGGTTAACTGCTGGAGACACCCATCACTGCTTCCAAGCCTGGCATTACCCTCCCCTGGAGGAAGGCAAAGCCTCTGTGGCGGCCATACCATGCTCCTGGGGGCGCCACATTCCCCCCTAGTGCAAGTCAGCACTCCTGGGCTGAACAAAAGAAAACATGAATAACATATAAACAATTGAACAATAATAATTTGTACAAGATTTGAAAAAGGGAAAAATGTACAAAAACCAAGAGCTCAAAAATGGTCCTATGATGATAAGTCCAGCATCAATGTCCATGGTCCATTCCTGGCAAATGGTAAACTATTTATAAAGAAAGTTTTTGACCACACACAAGTCCTGTGGTTCAGTGTCCATGAAACAAATCTCCAAAGGAAACTCTTACAGGTTACCTGTAGGCACAAAACTTAGAAAACAGTTACATATTTACACTTCAACAATTTCAACATTTACATTACTTTTGCTATATGCGATGTCTAAGGGGTGGTATACCTTGTGTGGTGTGGGTAGACCTGCGTAACTCTAGTGTGGGTAAACTGGGTAGCATTCTCCTATGGACTCTTAGACTCACCATGGGTACAACAGGTTCACCACTGGCAGGGCGAGGGTTCTCTGGCTCCACTGCTGGTGTGGCATCTACTACCTGATTTTCCCGATTCTCTGGAGTCACTTCTTCTTGTGCTACCACTTGAGGGAACAACAACACTGGTACCACTATAGCATCATTCACTTTGGTCCAATTCGCAAGGAACTCCCCAAGCACTGTGCTGACCTTCTCTTCTTCCACAATGGGCTGGATGTTATCTGGTGCTTCTCTTCTTTCTTTCAACTGGTCAGGACACAACTTCAAATGATCTCTTGATACCGCTGCTGAGGTCTCTCCTCCATCTTTACTCACAAGGCATACCTTAGTATTATCAAAGTTCGAGGGCAGAATGGTATAAGGTTTAGCTTCCCACTGATCATCCAATTTGTGCAATCTTCTCTTTCTTTTCAAGACTTGCTCCCCCGGCGACAAAGGAATGGCAGGTGCATTTTGATTGTAAAGCTTCTCCTGCTTTTGTCTTGCCTGGGTCAAACTCTTCTCCACACATTCTTGAACTCTTCTGTACTGTTGTTGCCTCTCCGTGTCCCAATCAGCATCTGGGGACGCCACTTCAGGTGTCAGGACTCCCATGTCCAAGTCAATAGGCAGCTTACCAGGTTTGCTCTCATCAGGTATGCTGGAGTACAGTTGGTAGAGTTCACAGGCGGACTGCCGGGTCATTATCTTGCGCTTCGGCCCAGTCATGATGGGGCAATGGATTCAGGGTGACTTCCTTCTTGCGAGACAGCCTGTCTCTCACCCCCTGAGCACGCTGGGCCGCCAGTGGTCGGTGGAAGGGAGGCAACTCTATCTCTTCTAGAGCCTCTGAGTCTTCTCCTGCATCTGGCAAATTAGGCATCCTGGATAGTGCATCCGCATTGGCATTCTTGTGCCCTGCTCGGTACTTGATAGTAAACTCGTAGTTAGACAGCCGAGCCATCCACTGCTGCTCCAGGGCACCCAGTTTTGCAGTGTCCAAGTGGGTCAACGGATTGTTGTCCGTGAAGATTGTAAACTTGGCAGAAGCTAGGTAATGCTTGAACCTTTCGGTGACAGCCCAGACTATGGCAAGGAACTCCAGCTTGAAAGAACTGTAATTATCCGGGTTCCTCTCAGTGGGACGCAGCTTCCTCCTGGCGTAGGAAATCACTCTCTCTTTTCCATTCTGTACCTGCAAAGTACTGCTCCTAATTCCACATTGCTGGCATCCGTGTACAGCACAAAGGGTTTGTCATAATCTGGGTAGGCCAGAACTTCGTCACCGGTGAGGGCCATCTTCAATCTGGTGAAGGACTTCTCCAATTCTTCAGTCCATTCAAACGTGGAATTCTTCTGCTTGCCTTTTTTGGACTGCCCCACCAGAAGGTTTTGCATCGGGGTAGCTATTTCAGTAAAGCCTTTGATGAATCTCCGGTAGTAGCCTACCAGTCCAAGAAATTGGAGGTTGCTGGGCTTCTTCCAGTCCCAGATGACCGTGACCTTGTCAGGATCTGGTGCCACACCTTCTGCACTGACCACGTGACAAAGGTACTGTACCTTAGGCTTCATGAGGTGGCATTTGGAAGGCTTCACCTTCAGAACAAAATTGGGCAAAGCTTCAAATACTTCAGCCAGGTGTTCCAGATGCTCTTCATAGGTCTTGGAGAAAACAATAACATCATCCAGGTACAACAGGACCGTCTCAAAGTTCATGTGTCCCAGGTCACACTCCATCAGCCGTTGAAATGTTCCAGGCGCAGTGCAGAGCCCGAATGGCATGTAATTGAACTCACAGAGAACCATTGGAGTAGTAAATACTGTTTTCTCTTTATCTGCCTCTGCCACGGGAACCTGCCAATACCCACTGGTGAGATCCAAGGTGAAAAAGTAATTAGCAGTTTTAAGTGTGGCTAAGGATTCCTCAATCCTAGGTAATGGGTAGGCATCTTTATGAGTAATGCTGTTAATTTTCCTGTAATCAACACACATTCTCATAGTACCATCTTTTTTCTTTACAAAAACTATGGGAGCTGCCCATGGGCTACAACTGTCCCTGATAACCCCAGCTTCCTTCATCTCTTTCAGCATACTCTTAGCACATTGGTACTGTGTTGGAGGTATAGGTCTGTACCTCTCCTTTATGGGTGGATGGTCTCCAGTGGGGATATGATGTTGAACCCCTTTTGCCTGCCCAAAATCTAGTGGGTGTTTGCTGAATACCCGCTCATACTCTTGTGTCACTCTGTAGACCCCATTTCTCTGGTATGAAGGTGTAGAGTCAGTTCCCACCTGCAGTTGCTGGCACCACCCATCTGGCTGCTTCACAGAGCCATTGTCCTCCACCTGAACGGATGAGACCAAGGGCTCTGCTGTCTGCAATGAGTTGTTATTAACAGTGAACAGCTTGGCAACTGTGGCGTACCGAGGTATTGTGGCTTCCTCCTCCCCACAATTCAAAAGGCGTACAGGTACTCTCCCCTTTTGTACATCAACCACCCCTCTGGCTGTCAGGACAGTGGGCCTGCTTTCGGAGTATACCGGTTCCACCAATGCCTGGTAATCCCTCCCTTTAAGGCCTATAGCTGCCCGACACCATATCAACATTTCACTCCTGGGGGGCATTACAATGGGAAAAGCATCACTCACTCTGACGCTGCCAATCTCTCCGCCAGAGAGTTCTACCTGCTGCCTTTGCATCAGGGCTCGGATCTCCTTCTGCAGGACTCGTTGTTCTCCGGAACCAGCAGTCTCAGCCACCTGTTGCAACAAGACAATAACCAAGGACAGACAGTTTTCAATTACATTTGTACCAAGAGTCATCATGGGATTACATTCACGTCGGTCAATATCAACAACTATTAAACCTTGAGACTTTAACTCTACCCGCCCCACCTTAACAGTATTTTCCTTGCATCCAATCTGCGGCAAGGTATGACCGTTACTAGCAACTACTGTTAGTTCATCAGTTGGGCCACGGGTAAGCTCTGAATCAGCCCAATATCTCTTGTACAGAATGTACGGCATAGTGGTCACCTGGGAGACAGTGTCCAGCAAAGCGTTCATGGGGATGCCCTCAATCACCACAGGAAGGATTGGTCTCCCTCCCACATACTTGGCTCTCCAGTTCTTTGGGCCTGCTGAACCTACTCCTGGGGGTTGGCCCTTTGCCCCAGGGGTTGCTCGTTTAAAGGACAGTACCTGGCCAGATGACCTGCCTTGTAGCAGCATCGACAGATGGGACGTCCGTCCTGGTCATAGCGATCGTTGTTCCTTCCTCGAAGTGGTGGGGTTCTCCTCCTCCGAAGCCACAGGACATCCTCTGGACTGGAAGCAAGCTGGACCTTGTCTTTGGAGGACACTTGTAGGGACTGCACGGTTTTGGTAACTGCAGCCATCCCTTTGGTCAGCTCCTGGACTTGAAGACGCAGCTCCTCGGTTGGATCTTTATCCAGAGTCTGTACATCAGCCTCCACAGGGATGGAAGGAAAAGATGTTGCTTCCTGATGGTACGTGATCGCTAGGCGCCTAGGGGGTGCTGGACGGCTGTCAGTGGACTCCTGCAGTACCCGAATTGCCCTGTCCTTAAATTCAGCAAAGTCCAGATTAGGGTTTTGCAAGGTGATGATACGCAACTGTCCTCTGTGGGTACTGGACAGGAGTCCTTCAATGAACTGCTCCTTCAACAGTTTATCTTCTTCCTTTACGCTGTCAGGATCAACTTGCTTGACTGCTCACAGCGCCTCCTGCAGGTTGAGAGCATAGTCCCTGATACTGTCCTGTGCCTTCTGTTTACAGCCAAAGAACCTCATCTTGATTTCAGCTGCAGTGCGGGTGTCAAAGGTACTCTTCAGTTTGGCCAGGACCTTTGCAAGAGTCTCTTTATCAGTGTCCTGCCAGGCTTTCACCTCTCTCTGTGCTGCACCCGTTAGCTGTCCAATCAGGATATTCACTTTCTGGTTCTCAGTCAAAGGGTATACTTTAAACAAACTGCACAGTCTCTTTAAATTCACTCAGGGTATGCGACTCACCCAAGTACTGCGGTAGCCAGGCTGCTCCCGGTATGTAGGGCATGGATAGCGGCATTATGGGGACCGCTGCGGCGGGCGCTCCACCTGTCGGTACCGCGGGATTGGCACCAGCGCCTGCCGCTGCATCGCACAGTTAACGTTAGCCAGGGCCGGGGGTTGTGTGAGCTCACCAGCGGCCGCTTCACAGGCCCGATGCTCCAGGCTGTAGGCCTCAGCTCCTCCTCCTCTCGCGCGCTGTCCTCTCTTCCCGCGCAGCACTTCGCTTCTTCGCGATTTGCGGCAGGCGCCGCCCACGAAGGCCCGCCTCTTTCTTCCTGCGCGTGCCAAGCAGCGCGGCAATGGTGGCAACTGGCGTCAATTACACACAGTTCACAATCACAGTCTATGGCACACAGGACCTGGGGATACCGGGCTCCGTAATCCTGTTCGTGACACCAAATTGGGTCGCCCTCCCAGGGCTGTGGGGTACTCGGTACCTGGTGTCAGGGGGATGTGTCACAGTGGCGGTGACCCGGTCCGTGGCCCTGGGCGCCCAAGCAATGAAAGATGTAGTTACTAGTGGAATAGTTTGTGACGCCACCCGTGGTGTTTGGCAAGTATGGTGTTAGGCCAACGCTGCATACAGATCCGCTGGGACTGATGGTAGGGTGCAGCAAAGATGTAAAAGCTCCCCACAGGTGGAGCTGTAGTCCCAGGGCAGTGTAGATGTAACCAGCACGGGGATGTAGTAGTGCTGGAAGCGTAGGAAACAGACAAGACACAGCGGTTGCAGTTTCTGTACCTTTACTTGGTATATGCAGTCCAGGGTCCTGATTACAGATGGTGTTGGAGCAGGTTAGCCTGGAAGCAGATCAGGATTCTCTCTCAGCAGAAGGGCTGTGCAGTCTCCTTCCTAGCGCCATGTGGTGTGAAGCACCCCAGTACTTAGTTACTCTGGAATGCCTCTCTTCAGATGTTCCTAGAACTTTACTTCTATGACAGACAGCTGTAGCCTCTCTTGGGGACTCCTCTCCTGAGTCCTGGCTCTCTATTCAATTGCTATTGTGTCCCAAGTCTCTGATGGGAGCAGGGCATTTACAGCCTCCTACTCCTCTGGTATCTGCTGTAGGACCTTTAGTATCCTTACAGCTGTGGAGACCAGGCTCCAGTTCGTGTGCTCTCAAGCTGAGGGAGCTCGCCTTCCGCAGCTCAACCACCCCCAGCTTCTTTCCACACGTCTGCACACTTCACCCTCTACAGACTATCTGACCACTCCTTCCTCTTGGCCCTCAGGGAGCACCCCCTCCCCTACATCCTGGTTCAGAGTTCCCCCTGCTGGCCTGGAGCGGAACTGTGTTGCATGCATTAGGTTAACTGCTGGAGAGACCCATCACTGCTTCCAAGCCTGGCATTACCCTCCCCTGGAGGAAGGCAAAGCCACTGTGGCGGCCATACTCCTGGGGGCGCCACATTACCATGTGCACGTATGCGCACCCATAGACTATAATGGGTGTTTGGCCGTTAAAAAAAAACGCATTGCGTGCACATGCGTTTTTTGGGGGCAAGTCGGACGCACAAAAAATGCAACAGGATGCATTTTGTGCGCCCGAGCGCACACTATAATAAAACGCATGCGCATACAAACGCGTACAAACGCATGTGTATGCGCACCTATGCGCACCCATGTAAAAGATAGGGAAAAAATGCATGCTTTTTTTGCGCTAAAAAACAGCAAAAAAACGCAAGTGTGAAACCAGCCTAAGATTTAAACTTGAAAAAGGAATGTCCAGCTCCAAGGTTAAAATCCAAAGAATTTCTTTTTTTATAAATCCATTGAAAGATTCATGACATGGCTGCGATATTCATTACATCAATGAAATAGCTTGTGAGGATCTGAACGCGTTTCGAACACCAAACGTGTCCAGATCCTAACAGGCTATTTCCTTGATGTGATGAATATAGCAGCTATGTCATGAATCTTTTAATGGATTTATAATAATGAAGTTCTTTGGATTTAAACCTTGGAGCTGGACATTCCTTTTTCCAGTATTCATCCGTCACATTTGGTGGAGACAAGTCCTTGCTCGGTTTGGTCATGCCGCATGGAAAACACTTGGGGGTGAGCTGAATTTCTTTGCTTATCTCTTTAAGATGTGCACTGGTTTATTCTATATGCAGTATAAACTATAGTGAAGTCAAAATAAACACAGCCCTTTAGGGCAAAAACAGAAAAAGAAAGCAGAGGTAACTTAAAGCACTGTCCTTGTGTTAGCGGGGATCCACCTGTTCAGGGTGTAGCAAAAACACACAATTCATGTTAGCCCAAGCATGAACACTTCTCTGGATTTAGCTTCTCCAGACACACTGAACACTAAACACCTCAGGAACCCTTCTATTTAAACCCCAGACCACACACTGGAGTGGAGATAAGGTGGACAGCCGTCTACTCGCTCTATGGTTGCCCACAATAGCCCAGCACTTAAAATGGCTTTTAACCCCTCAACACATAGTGTGCTGGAGCAAACTTCTGAGTTTCAAATCACTCAAACTAATAGTCTCAGTGAAATGCTTCTCCACTCCAGCACCTCACTAGTGACTTTGTCACAATATATATTAGACAATAAGGGGAATCATATGAGAGGGTTGGTATATGTCCCTCGTGGCAGCGGATTATTCAGGATACTCTCCAAGCGTGTGACAACAGAGCTTCTTTATTCAAGAACAAAAAGGGACAATGTATGATAAGCTTAATAGATCAGGAATAAATCAATTGTGTGTCTCTATCTGTGCAGTATCTACAGCAGGCACACAGACACAGGAAAACAGGATATACAATCACATGCTCTCCCTGTGTGAGCCTCTGGAAGTTTTCTTTTTTTACTTTATAAACAGCATACAAATCTAGCAACTAAACACTCATAGACAGGAATGGAGTTGTTGCACCAAACATATTCCAACACCCACACTCAACAACTATTTATCCTGTTAGTCCCATTGCGGTTCTGATGTCCACAAACTTGGCTCTTGATAATGGCTTTGTCATACCATCAGCTATCATCTTGTCATACTCGCAATAAACAAACTCGAGTACACCACGTTCCACTAATTCACGTAAGTGGTGATGTTTTACATTAGTGTGCTTAGCCCTTACACTAATCTTCTCACTGCTGGCAAGTTTAATGCATACTTGGTTGTCCTCATAGATAAATGTTGGTTGAGCTAATGGCTTGCCGAAATCCTCCAAAAGTTGTTTCAACAAAATTACTTCTTGACTTGCATAAGCAGCAGACCTAAATTCTACTTCTGTAGAAGATAATGCAACTGTCACTTGTTTTCTGCTGGACCAAGAAATTGAATTTTTTTGAACAAGTAACCACTTGTTGATTTCCAATCACTTGAATCTCCAGCCCAATCTGCATCCACATAACCTCTGAGAGTGAGATCTCCTGATGCAGATATCTTAAGATTTAGCCTTTGAGTTTCTTTAAGAAATTGAAGAATTCTCTTAATTGCATTCCAGTCTCTTTGGCGTGGCTTGCTTACACGTCGGCAGAGAACTCCAACTGTGGCTGTGATATCCGAACGAGTTGTGGTTGCTATGTACAGAAGCGCCCCCACTGCTTGTCTGTAAATCTCATTGCTGGGTGGCAGATCTTCTCGTTCCAACTTTAAGTAGGACGGTTCCATCGGTGTTGATGCACCTTTGGCTTCTCACATTCCAAACTGGTTTAAGATTGCGGAAATTTTAGAACTGTGCTTGAAAAGAAAACTCCCATCTTCCTCTCTCTGGATTTGGCTTCCCACATAATATGTCACATTTCCAAGGCCCTTAGTCTCAAAGTGCTGGTTGAGAATTTCACTTAGCTTTGCAATTTCTTTTTCATCTTTATGAGACATGATTACATCGACTACATATAGGAGAACATACATCCTCTCCTTCGCTACATTCTTCGTATACAAACATGAATCAGCTAGAGATCTTCTAAATCCTTCACCCATCAAAACTTTGTTCATTTTTGAGTTCTGTGCTCTTGCTGACTGCTTAAGTCCATAAAGAGATTTTTGTATTTTACAAACAAGGTGCTCTTCATCCTTTTTAATATATCCCTCGGGATGGCTAATGTGCAACTCTTCTTCAATGTCACCATGTAGGAAGGCTGTTTTGATGTCTCACTGTCATCTGTTGAACTGCAGCTACAGACATTAAAGTTCGGAATGTGGTTTACTTCGCAACTAGAGAAAATGTAGCATTTTAATTTTAACCATACTTTTGCGAGTACCCTTTTGCAACCAATCTTGCCTTAAACTTGCCTTATTTTTTTTTTGAAGACCCACTTACATCCGATAGCTCTTTTTCCTTGTGGTAGCTCAGTAAGCTCCCATGTCTGGAGTTAGTGAAGGGACTCCATCTCTTCATTAGCAACATTTATCCACTTCTGTTTCTCATGGACAAGCAGATTTTGCATCTCTTGCTATGACTATGGCTCTGATTCAGGAAGTGTTCTGACCACATAAGAAAGTCTTCTAGCTGGGATACCTTTGTTTGGCCTTTCTGATCTACTGACTGGAAGTTGACTTGGTTCTTCTGTGTCTTCCTTGGTGGCTTAAGAGCTTATCCACACTTCAGTGTTTTCCTTTTTGGCATCTGGGTTTGGTGATTGAGATTCTGCAAGAGTGTAACCCTTCTTTGAGATGATGCAGCTGTTATCTTTAAAAGTAAGTACATTCCTCTTTTGCATGAGCTTCTTTACTGACAGAAGATTGCTTTCAAGGCTGGGAACATAGAGAACATCCTTTATTGGGATCTTTCTGCTTTGTGCTGAGGAAACTGGACAGTGGAGGTAGCCATATCCTTCTCCTTCTGAATTCATATAGTGACCATTAGCTAAGATGACCTTTTCTGGTTTGCTTTAATTTAGGTCAGTGAAGAAAATCCTTGTTATTTGTCATATGGCTGCTTGCACCAGAATCTATACACCATATATGCTTTGCAGATGGGCCTGTACTGGCATTAAATGCAGCTTCACCACATGTGAAATCTTCCTTTACAGCTGTTTTAACCCTTTGATGACTGTTCTGCTCTTTTATGCTGACTCATTTTTGCTTTCCAAATTCTGCAGTCTGCTTTAAGGTGACCGGGCTTTTTACAGACAAAACATTCACGAGTTTCTCTTACATTGCTCTTATATTTAGGGAAATCCTGTGTCTTTAATGCTGTTTCTGCCATGGATTCATTACTGCTGCTTACATGCTGCGTTTTGCTCTTGAATTCATCCACAAGTTTGCCTTTAACATACTCTAGTATCAGCTCATCATCTGGCCGTGCATCTAGTGTAGTCATGAGTGTGAGTTCTCTGGAACACCATGCAATAGAAGTGCAGTAACATGAAATCTTTAGTTTCTTCTCCAATACGCCTTAGATGCTCCACAATCTCTAGGGTGTTTCTTATATAGTCCTGCATATTCTGTCCATCACTTAGCTTAGAGTGATACAGATTTCTCATGAGATAAAGCTTATTGCTGAGATTTGATCTTTCATGCTCTTTCTGTAACTCATTCCACATCTCCTTTGCAGTTGCACACTTGCATATATGCACAATCTGATTATCATCTACACTGAGGGAGATCATGCTTTGTGCTTTCTCATCCTTCTCTAGCCAATCATCTGGTAATGAATGAGGCACTTGCTCCTGAGTATATTTCCACATACCTTCTCTTTTGAGCAGTATCTTCACCTTGAATTTCCAGGACTGGTAGTTCTGGTTAGTGAGGCTTGACACTAAGAACTTGACAGGATTGCTGCTATTGGATGTAACAACCCTACCGGCATCACTGCATGGCCTCCCATCCCCCACCTACCTTACTCACTACTTCGGGCCATGCTGTGAGTTCTGTCTGCTGCCGGCTCCATGCTTTATGCATCTTGCCTCCTGCCTGCTTTCTGCATACTTCCTGGCTGTGTGCATAGGGGGGCGGTGCCGGCACTCTCTGGTTCTTATAGAATCAGTGTGCACCTGCCTATGGTGTTCCCAGTATTTAGGGCAGCTCCACCGGGTGGAAGCTGCCTGAGCAACGCCTTTACTCAGTCAGTGTCTTGCTGTTGAGTTGCCAGGATCTGTCCTGTTCTGTCTCTGCCTGCTCTGGAGGCATCATACCCAGATCTGTTTCTGTGTGCTTTGTGTCATATTTTCCGCCCACCAGGAGGTGGAATATCCGGTCTCTGTACCCGTGCCTTGCTCTGTAAGTAGCCTAGTCTGAACTCTGTCCTATACCTGTGTCTGTTTTAGCCCAGTCTGTGGTCATTCCTTCCCTGCTCTGGGTACTCTGGTCTTTACTCCCTCTGTCTTGCTGCTACGGCAGTTCCGTTCTGCTCTTGCTGCTGCAGAACCTCTTTTTTTATTTCCATAAATGTGTTTATTAAACTTTTCAAAATAAGGTATAACAATCCAGAAAGATGATATACATATGAATACATCAGAATATACAGACAGGTAAGATACAACATTGTGAGGGACAAAACAAGCTTGTAATCCTAGATATCTCAAATCAGACACGTCATGTCCATTCACATTTTAGTAACCTTTGGACTAATCATTCTGAGAAGAGATAAAGTGGGTAAGAAATTGGGGAAGGGGAGGGGGGAACTAAACCAACCTCGGTCCCAGCTACCCTACGAAAGTTATGGAAACTCAGTTAACCAGCCCGGAAACTCCGAACTCTCCTTGAATGTCTCCCAGAGGAACCACATTTGTCCCCGCTCGGTCACAGATTCGTCATCTTGAGCCATCAGCGAGTCCATTCGGTTCACTCTATCCATCTCGGACACCCACTCCACCGCAGACGGAACCCTTGTCGTTCCCCAGTACCGGGGAATAATTGTCCTGACCGCTACTAAGCAGAACCTCATAATTCCTTTCTTTATGGTTGTTATACACCCAGGAATCTGTGAAAGGAGAGCTATTTGAGCGGATGGCTCAGAGCGAACGCCCGTCATCAAGCGAAAGGCTCCAAAAACAGCTTCCCAAAATGGACGTAGAAGACTTCAAGAACACCATATATGAAGCATAGACCCCTCCTCATTGTCACATCTCCTGCATAAGTTTGAAATTGCAGTGCTGCAGAACCTCTTGCTGCAGCTTCTCTCTGCATACCTTGCGGTTCCGCCTTGTTTCGTTCTTGCTGCTGCAGAACGCCTTGCTGCAGCTCCTCTCTGCATACCTGTGGTTCCGCTCTGCTCTCCTTCTCTGTGGCACCTGCTGCAGAACCTCTTGCTGCAAACTGCGGTTTTTCTCCGCAGCCTTGCGGTTCTACCCTGCTCCACACCTTGCAGTTCTCTGCGGTTCTGCTCCGTTTCTGTTCCGTATCCTGTGGATTCTTGTCCTACCCATCTGTACTGGTTCCTGAACCAGTTTCTGCATGTTCTGAGTGAACAGCTCTCTACCTGTTCCCTCACACCATTTATATCTGTCTATGTTCTGTCCTTCCCGAACCAGTTCCTGCACCTCCAGTGTGAACAGCCCCTACCTGTTCACATATCCTACTTGTCCCAATCCGTGTCTCTGTCCTGTCACTACCGAGTCAGTTCCTGCCTGCCAGTGCCTCTACCATGCCCACCTGCCTGCCAGTGCCTCAGCCGTGCCCGCCTGCCTGTGCCTCCGTCGTGCCCGCCTGTCCTGCCAAAGCACCAGCCGTGCCTGTCAGAGTACCAGTAGTGCCTGTCAACACCTGCCCGCACCTGCTATCAGTGTCCAGTCCCTCAGTGGGATCAGCAGCCACAGCCAGACACCACCCTGGAGTGGTACCTGGCAGCTACCTGCCGCACAAGCCTGACCTCACCATCAGAGGCTCCATTGAACACCAAAGTAGCTGCTTAATCATGCCCCCTCCAGGGTAGTTTGGATTGTGGCACAGTGGGGCCACAATTCCCATGCTTGCGCCAACCAGTCGGGGCACAAGCGTTACAGTGGACATCTTCTCTGTTACTCTGTGCTGCTTTTGCTTTGGGCTTCTGCTGCTGTGATACTCTGGGGTTCTGTGTCACTCTGGGCCCATAACCTGTTGGCAGCGGATTATTCAGGATACTCTCCAACCGTGTGACAACAGAGCTTCTTTATTCAGGAACAAACAGGAACAATATATGATAAGCTTAATAGATCAGGAATAAATCATTTGTTTCTCTATCTGTGCAGCATCTACAGCAGGCTGCTTCTCTCATACACAGACACAGGAAAACAGGATATACAGTCGCATACTCTCCCTGTGTGAGCCTCTGGGAGGTCTTTTTTAACTTTAAACAGCATACAAATTTAACAACTAAACACTCATAGACAGGAATGGAATTGTTGCGCCAAACATATTCCAACAGTCCCCCAGGATGCGCATGGGAACATATTAAATCCGCTGGAGTGCATTGTAATCACAGTCGCAGCTGCAGTTACAATGCAAAATAAAAGAAAGTGTGGATTTGCTCAACCTATTTGACCAAGTGAGATTGAAAAAAACTAAAATGGGCTTTTGTTTTTGGAGAGATCGGCATGATGGTAGTGGGCGGGTCTCTCCCTCCACTCTGGGTTTTGCGAGTGGCCCATGTTTACTATTCACATTTAGGCTATGTGCAGACGTTGCGAATTGGCCTGCAGAATTGTATCTCTTTGCAGAAAACGCAGGCCAAAATGCTTGTGTATTTCATGCGGAATTGATGTGGATTTGTTGCGGATTGTCATGCGTTTTTTGATGTGCGAATTTGCCTTACACAATGTATAGTCAGCGTGTGCAGAAATGCTGCATATCCGCACAAAGAATTGACATGCTGCAGGATAAAAACGCAGCGAATCCACGTGGATTTTTCTGCAGCATGTGCACAGCAAATTTCAAATTCCCAGTGACTATTCCCATTGTCATACTTCCGGGCCATAGAACGTAATGGCGTATGCCAGCGCATGCGCAGTAATTATTTTATGCTTTGCCCACAATTGGGTAAAGCATACTGTGCATTTGAATTTGCGCACCAAATAAATGCATAGAGCAAACCAGGAGGGGGGGGACAATAAGCCCCGCCCATCGGACCGGACAGAGGAGATTTACATACACCGCTGGAGGAATATAAAAGGCATTTATTGATCAAAGGTGGGGAGTCAAAGGGTATGAAAAGTACTGGTATAATGCATAGTTGACACTGAATTCAATCATATTTTTACTTCACATGCGAAAAAAGTGGTGACAGATTCCCTTTAAAAAAATCCCTTCTGCAGGCAAGTGCCAGCCGTGGCACCTACTCTGCAGCATTATCGCATGTTTCATGTCCCAATAATATATGTTCTTGATGTTACTCAGCTAGGAAAAAAAATCATTTTGAAAATGGCATGCGCCACGCCTGCAGTATTATGAGCACCACAAAGTCTTCCATACAGTATTATGGACACCACATAGTCTTCCATACAGTATTATGGGCACTACATAGTCCTCCATACAGTATTATTGGCACAACATAGGCCTCCATACAGTATTATGGACCCCATATATTGCTCCATACAGTATAATAGGCCCCATACAATGCACCATACAGTATATTGGCCCCATATAATGCCCCATACATAATAATGGGCCTCATGTAATGCTCCATACAGTATAATGGGCCCAATATGTTGCTCCATACAGTACAATGAACCCCATATAATGCTCCATACAGAATAATGGGCTCCATATAATGATCCATACAGTATAATGGGCCCCATAATGCTGGATACAGTATAATGACCCCATATAATGCACAATATAGTATATAATGCCCCATATATTGCTCCATACAGTATAATGACCCCCATATAGTGCTCCATACAGTATATTGGCTCCAGACAGTTTAATGGCCCCATCTATTGTTACATACATACATGCTGGGAACGGGGAGAGGTAAGTATTTGAGGAGGGCCCGTGCTAGCGCTGGCACTGAGCTCCCTCGACTCACAGGCCATATAGCGTGCCGGTGTCCCCAACGGCAAGTGGACCCCCCATTCGTCCAGGGCCCTTGCAATTATCCAGATCCACCAGGTGGTTATGCCGACCGTGGTCCCAGTAATACTCTTACAATGCGTCAGATGTACTGACTCCACGAAGGCTGTTCCGATCAGCAGTCCGAGATAATGTAGAGGGAGACTTTTTTATATAATTTTGTACATAAAATTTTAATCTGTGGTGTTAACATGTCAAGCCTGTGTACAACACACTAAATTTGTGTATATTTGTTTTTGCAGTTAGGTTTGACAAAGACCCTGAGAGGGTCGAAATGTTGCCTTATCTTCACATTTTTTTCATCCTGCTGTAGTATTTCCTTCTAAAAGAGCGCAGAATGACACGCATCCCTGCGGGTACATGCTAGATACCACTGCCAACCATTGACAGCTTTACTTAAGAGGTTAAAAGCTGTGAGTGGAGCTCCATTCCACTCATAGCTGTTAATGGTAGATTAGGCAAACCCCCATCAAAGTGAGGGGAGCAACATACGATGTAACTGTACATCATATGTCGGGAAGTGTTTAGCATTCATTTACTAATGTGTGTGAACACTAACATGTAACAGTCTCCAATTATAGTTCATTATGTGTCCATTTTTTATTGGTTCCTTGTTTTTTTAAAAAGAGGGTCTGTGTATCATTTATCTAGGGTGCAGACAGACAGCTGTATAACTTGTGTGATGGTCATGCATCGCAGTGCACATACTGACCCAGTACCGCTCTTGACCTGAGCATGAAAGCATGATGTATTTCTAAGCAGTTGTCAAGCTCAGGGCAGGAGAGCAGACATTCAGTATAAGGAATTCAATGTGATCCTCCCATGAGTTATACAGCCGTCTGTCTCCCCCTTAGACTACGACTAAGGGTAATACAATAGCTTGAACCATATCAGTTAACTTTCCTATGTGAAATCATCTGTATTCATAAATGTTTTCATGGATTTGTACTAATAAAGAAAAATATATATACATTTTAATTTTATTTGAAAGTGCCGTTTCAACCTCCTCCTATACACCCTTTGTACTATTGATGCTTTTAAAAAAGGCTTGGATGCTCTTGTAAATAAATATAGCATAAATGCTTAAGTAAATGTGTAAAGTTATTTTTTTTTTAATATTTGATCGGGTGGATTGACAATTGCTATCAGGAAGTTTTGCTGTTTTATGGTAGACTGGATCATGCATTGTGGTTGTGCCTGTTCTGATTCCCATTATATTTTTCCCATGCCTTGGTTGAACTTGATAGATATTTGTTTTTCTTCAACCATATTAACTATGTAACTATGTATGCTTGCAGCAGACAAATGGTTAACAGCTCATTTGCAGTAGGCAGATGGTTAATGCCTTAAATCAAATGCTTGCAGCAGATAAATGGTTACCTATAGGACAAAAGTGAAGAAAAGGCAAATTGATTACTTGCTTGCAGTGATAGATTACCTTAATTGCAAAGACTGAGTTGTGAACAACACATAGAACAATTACAAATAATTAGTAATTGGGAAACTAGAATGCAATCATAGAAATGAACTACACATAGGTAACCTGAACTAAGTTTGGAAATAAATGCTGATAGTTGAATGGCTATAAGAAGTAATAAGAGATAATCACACACCTGGCTGGAGAATTCAGGCAAGTGAGAGGTTAAGCAACTACCAACAAGCACAATAGATCCTGAGAGCAATGCTGTCTCAATACTCAGTCAAGACGCGGCTGCCTGAGCTGACCTTCAAAAATACTTGTGTAATGATGTCAGAGGTGTAGTTACCACTACAATGTGGCATGGACATATACAAAGAGAGCCAGCCATAGGGGAAGGAAACAAAGTAGGTGCGTGAGCTGGCACATGTGAATAACTTGGGTATACTAGCCTGAGCTGGGACAGGTGAGTAACTTGGGTAAACTAATAGATCAGACTGCACATGAGTCAACAGTGTGATGCAGCAGCAAAAAAGGCAAACACAGTTCTAGGATGTATTTAGAGAATCATAGAGTCTAGACCACGTTAAGTAATTATCCCCCTCCACTTCTCCTTGGTAAGAACGCATCTGGAATACTTTGCCCAGTTCTGAGTATCATATTTTAAATACGACATTAAAAAACTAAAGCAAGTTCAGAGAAGAGCTACCCGGATGGTGAGCAGACAGCAAAGTATGTCCTTGGAGGAATGGATAAAGGATCTGGGAATGTTTAGATTGCAAAAAAGAAGGCTAAGAGGACACTTAATAGCTGTCTACAAATATCTGAAGGGATGTCACAGTGTAGAGGGATCATCATTATTCTCATTTGTACATGGAAACACGAGAAGCAATGGAATTAAACTGAAAGGGAGAAGATACTGATTAGATATTAGAAAAACTTTTTGACAGTTAGGGTGATCAGTGAGTGGAACAGGCTGCCACGAGAGGTGGTGAGTTCTCCTTTAATGGAAGTCTTCATAGGTTGGACAGACATCTGAGATGATTTAGTGAATCCTGCACTGCTTTGAGCAGGGGGTTGATGCGATGACCCTTGAGGTCCCTTCCAACTCTAACATTCTATTATTATATGAACTGTGTAACTGGCAATAAAATTTCTGAACCACAGCCACTTTTAAATCTGTGTATGTACTTTTATATTATCATGCATTGTCTTTAGTAGCTTGCACAAGGTTAAAAAGTAAAAATGCAGATACCCAATCAACATGGTATAAAAAGAGTATCAGATAGAGTTGGTGTGAATTTATTTTCGCATCCCATTTCAATTGGACATGACAGTGGTCTGTGTCCACTGTATGGGCAGGGAGTACTTCCTCTTACCTGGTGGGACCATGGTTTTTCTTTTGATTAGTATGCATGGTGCAACATCGCATGTTTGCCACCCCATATTAATGACATCTCGTCAGACTGTCTAATCAAAAGAAGTGTGGATGCCTCCAGGAAAGACATGGTACTCAGACTGCTTTCATGGCTGATGGAATTAAATGTGCAAGCAAATTCACATCATCTGTAGTATCAAATACTCATGTCTTGGAATTCTGAAACAGTTTATATGGCATTTAGGAGAGACTGGTTTCAAATGTGTTGGAAAATACTGTAAAATAAAAAAATACAAAGAACAAAGATTTTGAGCTGTCAACAGTAGAAGCTTCAGAGTGATAATGATTGAAAATTCCTTCCTTAATGCTATGTGTTCTAGTGCCAAACTGACACCTTTATCATATTTTATTGCATGAGACTATCTGGGAATGCCTCCTGAATGTCAATACATTTCTCTGTTCATTAAGGTAAAATTTTGGCACTGACTTAAAGGGAGAAAAAGTGCAAGGTGGCTCGACAATGCTCAGACTACTATCTCTTATTGCCATTTGGGAAGCTCTTGCCGTTAAGTCAGCCAGGATGTGTATTTTTAACATTTTCCCTTTCCTATAGTGGATAACGATATTGGCTCTCTTTGTATTTTTTCTTTATTGTCAATATCTTTCTTCTTAAGCATTATTAAATGTTCTGCCCACCCGTATTCCCACCATCCAGCTGTTCCTTGTTAGTTCTCAGATCCTTGTGGTATCTTTGGAGTTTAATTTGCTAAAGCCATTTATGTAAAACAGTAATTTTCGCTGAGGTCACAAGAATTTTGCCAGAAATAAGTTCAGGCTGTCCCTGGAGAGGTGTGAAGTGATTTTCTTAACTCCCAGAGAGAGTTATATTTTGGGGAGTCCATCCTGTTTACCTTTAAACTGCCAGAATATAATGGTGATCACTAGAGTTGAGCGATACCATCCGATACTTCAAAGTATCGTATCGGATGGTATCGGCCGATCTTTAAAAAAAGTATCGGTATCGCCGATTCCGATACCGGAAGTCCCATTCAAGTCTATGGGACTTCCGGTATCGGAATAAGAAAAACCCTTTCCTGCCCTTGTACAGCCTCTCTGGGGTCTGTACGGGCCTTTCGGGGGGCTGTGCCGGCCTGCCAGGGGGTCTGTGCAGGCTCCGGTGGTCTGTGCCGGCCTGCCGGTGGTCTGTGCAGGCTCCGGGGGGCTGTGCCGGCCTGCCAGGGGGTCTGTGCAGGCTCCGGTGGTCTGTGCCGGCCTGCCGGTGGTCTGTGCAGGCTCCGGTGGTCTGTGCCGGCCTGCCGGTGGTCTGTGCAGGCTCCGGGGGGCTGTGCCGGCCTGCCGGGGGGCTGTGCCGGCCTGCCGGGGGGCTGTGCCGGCCTGCCAGGGGGGCTGTGCAGGCTCCGGTGGTCTGTGCCGGCCTGCCGGTGGTCTGTGCAGGCTCCGGGGGGCTGTGCCGGCCTGCCGGGGGGCTGTGCCGGCCTGCCGGGGGGCTGTGCCGGCCTGCCGGGGGGCTGTGCCGGCCTGCCGGTGGTCTGTGCAGGCTCCGGGGGTCTGTGCAGGCATCGTCCGATGGGACTACAAGTCCCATCTGGCGATGCCTGCTACCATGACAGTGATTGACACATTAGCCAATGATGGGACAGTAGTAGTCCCATCATCCGGCTAATGTGTTAAATGTAAAAAAAAAAAAAAATTACATGCTACATTCATACTACATACTACATACATGCTACATTCATACTACATACTACATACATGCTACATTCATACTACATGCAACATACATACTACATATATACTACATACATGCTACATACATACTACATGCATGCTACATACATACTACATGATACATACTACATATATACTACATGCATGCTACATACATACTACATATATACTACATGCATGCTACATACATACTACATGATACATACTACATATATACTACATGCATGCTACATACATACTACATGCTACATGCATGCTACATACATACTACATACATGCTACATATATACTACATACATACTACATATATACTACATGCATGCTACATATATACTACATGCATGCTACATACATACTACATATATACTACATGCATGCTACATACATACTACATGCTACATGCATGCTACATATATACTACATACATGCTACATATATACTACATACATACTACATATATACTACATGCATGCTACATACATACTACATATATACTACATGCATGCTACATACATACTACATGCTACATGCATGCTACATACATACTACATACATGCTACATATATACTACATACATACCACATACATACTACATGCATGCTACATACATACTACATATATACTACATGCATGCTACATACATACTACATGCTACATGCATGCTACATACATACTACATACATGCTACATATATACTACATACATACTACATATATACTACATACATACCACATACATGCTACATACATGCTACATATATACTACATGCATGCTACATACATACTACATATATACTACATGCATGCTACATACATACTACATGCTACATGCATGCTACATACATACTACATGCTACATACATACCACATATATAATACATACAATACATTCATACAATACATACATAGACATACAGTACATATAACATAGAGTAACATACTTACCAATACTTGTCACATTGTTCCCCGAAGCCATTGTCGTCTACGGAATAAATATTAACATAACAAACCACAAAAATACTCACCCACGATCCGAAGCAGTCCACGAGTGTGTCCCACGACGATCTTGGGTAGAGAACTGCAGCATCAGCTGATGCTGCCGTTCTCTACGGGCTGCAGGAATCCAATGACGGAAGGTAGGTATCCTTCCGCACTGTATTCCTCCGCCACTTAAAAAAAAAAAAGTCCCTAGTCTCACTTTATGCCATTGCTGTGTGGGAATTTCCCACACAGCAATGGCATAAAGTGAGACTAGGGACTTTTTTTTTTTTAAGTGGCGGAGGAATACAGTGCGGAAGGATACCTACCTTCCGTCATTGGATTCCTGCAGCCCGTAGAGAACGGCAGCATCATCTGATGCTGCAGTTCTCTACCCAAGATCGTCGTGGGACACACTCGTGGACTGCTTCGGATCGTGGGTGAGTATTTTTGTGGTTTGTTATGTTAATATTTATTCCGGAAAGACAATGGCTTCGGGGAACAATGTGACAAGTATTGGTAAGTATGTTACTCTATGTTATATGTACTGTATGTCTATGTATGTATTGTATGAATGTATTGTATGTATGTAGTATATATGTGGTATGTATGTAGCATGTAGTATGTATGTAGTATGTATGTAGCATGCATGTAGCATGTAGTATGTATGTAGCATGCATGTAGTATATATGTAGTATGTATGTAGCATGCATGTAGTATATATGTAGCATGTATGTAGTATGTATGTGGTATGTATGTAGCATGTAGTATATATGTAGCATGCATGTAGTATATATGTAGTATGTATGTAGTATGTATGTAGCATGTATGTAGTATATATGTAGTATGTATGTAGTATATATGTAGCATGTATGTTGTATATATGTAGTATGTATGTAGTATATATGTAGCATGCATGTAGTATATATGTAGTATGTATGTAGTATATATGTAGCATGCATGTAGTATATATGTAGTATGTATGTAGTATATATGTAGCATGTATGTAGTATGTATGTAGCATGCATGTAGCATGTAGTATGTATGTAGCATGCATGTAGTATATATGTAGTATGTATGTAGCATGCATGTAGTATATATGTAGCATGCATGTAGTATGTATGTGGTATGTATGTAGCATGTAGTATATATGTAGTATGTATGTAGCATGCATGTAGTATATATGTAGCATGCATGTAGTATATATGTAGTATGTATGTAGTATATATGTAGTATGTATGTAGTATGTATGTAGCATGCATGTAGCATGTAGTATGTATGTAGCATGCATGTAGTATATATGTAGTATGTATGTAGCATGCATGTAGTATATATGTAGCATGTATGTAGTATGTATGTGGTATGTATGTAGCATGTAGTATATATGTAGCATGCATGTAGTATATATGTAGTATGTATGTAGTATGTATGTAGCATGTATGTAGTATATATGTAGTATGTATGTAGTATATATGTAGCATGTATGTAGTATATATGTAGTATGTATGTAGTATATATGTAGCATGCATGTAGTATATATGTAGTATGTATGTAGTATATATGTAGCATGCATGTAGTATATATGTAGTATGTATGTAGTATATATGTAGCATGTATGTAGTATGTATGTAGCATGCATGTAGCATGTAGTATGTATGTAGCATGCATGTAGTATATATGTAGTATGTATGTAGCATGCATGTAGTATATATGTAGCATGCATGTAGTATGTATGTGGTATGTATGTAGCATGTAGTATATATGTAGTATGTATGTAGCATGCATGTAGTATATATGTAGCATGCATGTAGTATATATGTAGTATGTATGTAGTATATATGTAGTATGTATGTAGTATGTATGTAGCATGCATGTAGCATGTAGTATGTATGTAGCATGCATGTAGTATATATGTAGTATGTATGTAGCATGCATGTAGTATATATGTAGCATGCATGTAGTATGTATGTGGTATGTATGTAGCATGTAGTATATATGTAGCATGCATGTAGTATGTATGTAGTATGTATGTAGTATGTATGTAGCATGCAGTATGTATGTAGTATGTATGTAGTATATATGTAGTATGTATGTAGCATGCATGTAGTATGTATGTAGTATGTATGTAGTATGTATGTAGTATATATGTAGTATGTATGTAGCATGTAGTATGTATGTAGTATTTTTTTTTTTTTTTTTTTTTTTTTAACATTTAACACATTAGCCGGATGATGGGACTACTACTGTCCCATCATTGGCTAATGTGTCAATCACTGTCATGGTAGCAGGCATCGCCCGATGGGACTTGTAGTCCCATCGGACGATGCTTGCACAGACCCCCGGACATCAGCACAGCCCCCCGGCAGGCCGGCACAGCCCCCCGGCAGGCCGGTACAGACCCCCACAGGGTGCACAGCCCCCCGGCAGGCCGGCAGAGACCCCGGGCAGTCCACACAGCCCCCCGGCAGGCCGGCACAGCCCCCCGGCAGGCCGGCAGAGACCCCCGGAAGGCCCGAAATGACGGCGCATCATGATGCGCACACACCGCGCATCATGATGACGTCAGGCCGTCAATCAACTGAACTTCCGATTCCGATGCCGAATTCCGATATTGAAAAAATATCGGAAGTCGGTATCGGAATTCCGATACAGCAAGTATCGGCCGATACCCGATACTTGCGGTATCGGAATGCTCAACACTAGTGATCACAATATTCATATAGCGGAATACAACAGAATACTTATTTACATATATACCAGTAGTATTTTTTTTTTTTTTTTGCAAAAGTGAAAAACAGAAGAAAAGGGAAGGCAGAAATGATCAGACCTCGTTTGGAGTAGTGTGGACTCCACCAGGAAATTGGGCCCTAGAGACACATTGCAGTTTTGAAAACAAAACATTATATGCTGTATAAACATTGTGTTCTGTAAATATACTGTGATATACAGCAGATATAAATGTGGAATTTTTGGGGTCTTCAAGATAATATAAAGTAACCTTTCTCATGATTTCCTTGACAGATAGCCCACTTAAGCTTGAGGCTGAACTTCTCAGATGTAGCAATTCTGTCCAAGCTCTGAAATGTACATATAAATATACAGTATATTAAAAAAGGAGAAATACGGAGTATAATGGTGTTAAAAAGCTAATTTTTATTAGTGGACAAAGTGGACAAAATGTATAAAAATATTCAAAACAAGACACTCAAGTTTAACAATCATAAAGTCATCTCCAATTATATGATGTTCACACACCAGGAAGACCTCATACGCCAATCTCTTCCTGGGCTCATGGGAGAGATCGATTTTTGACGACAGGAGCACAGGGATCGCCGACCATGTGCTATGCTGGTATAGATAAATAGATGATGCCTTGATTTTTTGGTGGGGAACGGTACAGCAGCTCGATGCTTTCTTGAATCAATTAAATGTAAACACCCTGAACATCAAATTGACTTATAAATTCAGTAATAAAAAAAATTGACTTCCTTGATGTCAGACAGGAGATGGACTCTGAATCCTGCATCCAGAGTCATGTCTTTAGGAAGTCAACATCATTCAGTGCCTTGATACATGCCGATTCGGCTCACAATCCGGCCATCATTAGGGCCGTCCCAGTTGGACAGTTCCTAAGAATGAGGTGGATATGCTTCTCAAACAATAAATTCAAGACAAAGGCAGAGTGACTTAAGAGATAGATTTGAGCAAAGTGGGTATAGCCGGAGGAAAATCAAACAAGGATACAACAGTGCAAGGGCCTCCCCTCAAAGTCAACTCCTGTATTAAAATAATAACAAAAACAACAATAGAAATGATGATAAGATCAGATTAATCTCCACTTAAAACCATGAGTGGACCCGTATGAGGGCAATACTTGTCAAAAATTGGCAGATTCTCAAGACTGAACCCTCCCTGGGACCCTCTCTAGACAGCATGCCACTAATGACATCTAGGAGTGCCATTAGTTAGGAGTCACTATATCAAGGAGAAATCCTGCTTTTTTGATCAGGGGGGGGGGTCTAATCACAGGATGGTTTCCTTGTGGCCACTATCTTGTCTGTGCCAATATCCTTCATTGCAGCACATTTGTCTCAGCAGGAGGTGATAAACATTTTCAGATTAAGCAACACATATCTTGCAGTAGCGCTCAGGTCATCTATTACGTTACATGCAAGTTTCAGCTTATTTATGTGGGCCTCATATCCAGGGAACTTAGAGTGAGGGTGTGAGAGCACATATGGGATATTGGTGCGGCCAGGACAGTGGCTGACTCTTCAGAACTAAAGACTATCCCCCAACATTTCAGGGCTCACCATGACTGTGAACCCAAGTCACTTATGATTAGGGGCATTGATACAATCTATGCTGAGATTAGGGGTGGAAGCAACAGAAAGCTACTAGCCCAGCGTGAAGCCAAATGGATGGTAATGCTAGATATAATGACCCCAAAAAGTTTGAACAAGTCAATTAGTTTCTGTCCATTTCTATAGATGGACGTTGCTGCCCTGTCCTTCTATTTACTGTATGTACGCTAATCCCCTCCATGCAATAAATGATTTAATCAGTTGTTTTTAATAATATTTGTTTATTTAGGTTATTAATACGAAAAATCATATTTTAGTTTGTTATACTGAAGTTGTGCCCCCTCTCTTTTCTCTGTCTGTGGATACCACCCTAGGGGGACCCAAATTTGACCTTCAGCACTCTGACAGGAGAAAAATTAAGCCTGGATTTTGCATGGATTGTATTCATATTTATATATTCTCTTGACATACTGATAGCAACACCACAGAAGAAATGCTAGCACAGGCTTCCAGTATCCATTGTTTCAGATGCTGCACATCTCGTCTCTTCACAGCATAGACAATTGCCTTCAGATGACCCCAGAATAAAAGTCTAAGAGTACCGTTACACCTAGAGACTCACCAGCGATCCCGACCAGCGATATGACGCGGTCAGGATCGCTGGTACATCGCTAGGTGGTCGCTAGTGAGCTGCCACACAGGCAGATCTCACCAGCGACATCGCTGGGGAAGGGGATCGCTACTTACCTGTCAGACGCGGCGATCCTGCGTCCTCCCGCCCGGCTCCACGCGTCGCTCGTCGTCACAGCAGGAAGCGCCGCAGGAAGTGGCCGACGAGAAATGATCCAGGAGCTTCTTGCGCGATCAGCGATGGACAGCGGGGGAGCCGGTCGGAGGTAAGTATCACATGCAGCGATATCGCTAGCAATATCGCTGCAACGTCACAAAATCGGTGACTTTACAGTGATATTGCTTGCGATATCGCAGTGTGTAACGGGGGCTTAAGGAGGTCAGATTGGGTGACCTTGGTGGCCATTCAACTGGCCCACGATGATCAATCCACTTTCCAGGAATCTGCTCATGTAGGAATGCTCAGACCTCACATCCATAATTGATGGTATGGTATGGTGTGGTATATGGGGTACAAAGATAGTGGGGCCATTCTTCATCAGTGGAAACTTACCTCAATGCCACTGGGTATCTGAAATTGCTACATGATGATGTGTTGCCCTCTTTATGCACTGAAGATGGCACGTTCCCTGAGTTTTTCCAGCAATATGGTGTACCACCACATTATGGGTGTCAGGTCCAAACATTCCTACAAGGAATCTGACCCCCTTAGACTAGCATTTCTTCTGCGGTGTTGCTATCAGTGTGTCAAGAGTGGGAGAAGAGGGTTGCATTGACAATCTAACACAATGGGCAGCACTTTGAACACATTTTATAAACTTGTAAATAGCTCATGAAAGAATAAAGTTATGTTAAAACCAAGCACACCATTGTTTTTGTTATGAAATTCTCAATAAGCTTGATGTGTAGCATGACCCTCTTCTCATTGAAAAAAATAAAGTTGGATCCAAAATGGCCAACTTCAAAATGGCCACCATAATCACCACTCATCTTGAAAAGTTTCCCCCCTCCCATATACTAATGTGCCACAAACAGGAAGCTGATATCACCAACCATTCCCATTTTATTTAGGTGTATCCATATAAATGGCTCACTCTGTAATTGCCTGCCTTTGAACTATCTCAAATTTCTGAATGTCCTTCTTTTAAATGTGGCACCCAAAACTGGATCCCATATTCTAGATGTAGTCTCACCAGTGATTTATAAAGAGGTACAATACACTGGGATTCCAGGATTTTATCTCTCTATTTATACACCCTAAAATCTTGCTTGCATTTGTGGCTGCTGCTTGACATTGAGTACGGCTGCTCAGCTTACTTGTAACCAGAATACCCAACTCCTCCTATTCTGTATACCCCAGCACACTCCCATTTAAAGTATATGCAGCATTAGGATTACTCCATCTGTGGTAGGGGCCGGGATTGGGAGGTGGTCCACTGCTTACCACGACCGAACGATGCAAAGACGAGACGGAGGCAGAATTCAGTTGTAACAGATCCGGGTTTATTGGCTGTCCTCCTGACGACCTTAGCCATGCACTGCAGTTCCTTTTCCAGCTCTCCGTTTCCAGGCCCGGGTACCTTTCACCTTTCCTTTAGTCGCGATGACGTCCCTCGCGGATCTTTCGCTGGGGCTGTCCTAGACCAATCTACCGCCAGCGCTTCACCTGCCCGAGGTCGTCGTCCAACCGGTACCCCCAGGGCCTCATCTGTCCTGCGGTACGTCGTGTCAGGGCCACCCCCCTGACTGTCTTCTCCTGTCAGTCCCCAGGTCGAGCTCTTCACCGTTCTCCATCTTCTGTCCTGAGTCTTCCTCTGCTGAGATCCTCCTGGGACTAGCCTCTCTGGAACCCCAACCAGTCCTATTTATCCCCTCTCTCACTGGGAATTCCCCTCCTGGGTTCCTATCTCCCCGCCCCCCATGACTAAGCAGTTTCTATAGCCGTGAGCTGATGTTAAGTCCTGAACTACACTCCCCCCTGCCATCTTGTGGTCAAATTTCAGTACTGCACTCCCTTTTCTGTCTTTCCCTGCTGCTCCCTTTCTGTCATTGCCAACCTCCGTCTGTAGTGCACAAATCGTCCCCTCCTACTTCCAGTCAAGTCTGTCTGTGAAGTCACCTTCCCCACACATCCTAGGTACATTACGCTACATTTATCTATATTAAACCTCATTTGCCGTGTTAGCCCATTCAGAAGCCTTATCCAGATCGTTTTGCAAAATTGTATTGCATTATTGATGTTCCTTTGCTTCTTGACATGCAACTAACGTTTCTTGATTAAGACGCACGATTTTGCGTTGAAACGCGTATGATTTTAATGTTCTGGACTATGACGTAATTGCATTTATCTTACTGGAAGCAGGGCTGCCAATAGGAATTTCGGGGCCCCATACTGGCAAAATTTTTGTGGCCCCATTGAGACTCTGCCCAGGCTCCACCCAGCCCCGCCTCCACCCCTCAAACTGTCCACAGTCCCACCGCTCTCTCTTGGAAAAACTCCACTTCTCACCTATTACACATTAACAGTTCCCATCACCAGATCACACATATAGTCGGCAGCTTTTGCTTTGGACAAAAGATTTTTTTAAGCCGCCACCATAACAGGGTAGACACTTTTGGCCAGGCCCTACTCTACTGTAACCTATTAAATATTTATTAAAATATGCAATACACTTTAGGTATATTTTTATTTATTTTTCAATTTTTAAAATGACCAATAATATCACATACAAGGAACAAATACCGCTACACCATGTCCAGATCACATATTACCACCACATAGTTAGCTATAATACCACATACAAGGAACAAATACCGCCACACCATGACCAGACCACATATTACTACCATTGTGAACGAATAATGTCACATACAAGGAACAAATACCACCGCACCATGACCAGACCACATATTACCACCAAAGTGACCAAATAATAGCACACACAAGGGGCAAATACCACCGCACCATGCCCAGACCACATATTACCACCACATGGTGACTGAATACTACAATACTGATCATTAATAAAAAAACATAATGCTATCACCATAAGTGGCATTATACACAGGAGATCTGTGTAGTGTCGTGATGTCGGCGATAAAGAATTCGGAGACGTACACTGATGTGCTGGTGCTTGGCTGCTGCCGTGCTTTCTCTTTTTTTATTCCTTCCTCCCTCTCCACGTCCCTGCCCCCGACTCCTCTCCCCTACATCACTGTTACTAGGCAAAGAATGCAAACAAGGGCAACAGCCCACAAACAACAGGAGATGTGACAACATCACACCTCTTCTTTTCTCACAACAAAAAAAACTGAAACATTTGAAGAATATTGTCGTTCAAACATTAAGTCTCACTGCAGAACATAGTCTGTAAGGTGGGCAGGTGGTCTGCGATAGGTCCTAGTCGGATAGCGGTGAGACGGCCCACCACCAGATAAGCCCTGAGTATCCCCGGAGACATCCCCTGTTAGGCTTACGGCATCTCCAGTCTCTGGCAGGAAGTCGTCGCTCTCCGCTTCCTCAATAGGCGTGGTTTTTGGGACGTGGCCCCGGAGTTTTTTAAAGTGGGACACATTTCGTGTGACCTGACGACTTTGATTCCGGGCAGTAACCATGGTGCCCTTAACGCCTATAACTTGAAAGGGTTCCGGATAGTACGGTGACGCAAACTTGCTAGTCGCTTTTAACCTTTGTGCCAGGACCCAATCGCCCACCTGTATTGTCGGCTGTCTGCCTCGATGGTTGCGCTTATCTGCATACCGTTTCATCTTTTCCTTTGATATGGAGTCATTAATAGAAATCGGGGTCTGGACGGAGATTGCTGGAATGCTTGGAAGTTTGACCCGTAAGGGCCTGTTGAACAGTGCCGTTGCAGGTGGTATTCCCGTTGTAGAGTGGGGTGTAGCCCTGTACTGTCTGAGGAATGCGTTCAACTCTTGCTGTAAGTCCTTGTGCTCCATGGTAGCAATCCTTAGGGTCTTGGTGAGCGATTGCATGAATCGTTCGACTTCACCTTTGGCCTGAGGCCAGCAAGGAGTTATTTTCCGGTGTGTGAAACCCAGGTAGGTTGCGAAGGACTGAAAGTCTGTGCTATTAAAAGGCGCGGTCCATTGTCAGATTTCACGATCTCCGGTATGCCATATGCCGAGAAGATCTTGTCTAATTTTGGTAAAACAGCCTTGGCCGAGGTTGTAGAAACATGTTCGATGACTGGAAACCTTGAAAAGTCATCCATGATCACCAGCAGATAGGAGCTATCCGGTAGACTGCAGAAATCGATGCTAACAGCTATCCATGGGCCGGCTGGCAGGGGTGTCATTTGTAATGGTGCACGTCTATGGGCAACTGTAGTGGCTTGGCACGGTATGCATGTTTCAACGAGTGCCTCCACCTTTTTGTCAAGTCCGGGAAACCACACTTTCTCCCGCAGTAGCTGCTTCGTTTTCACGACCCCTTGATGAGCTTCATGCGCCAGATCCAGTACCCTGCTCTGAAGTTTCTGAGGTATCACCAGGCGATTATCTCTTAAGAGCATATTTGAGTCTGATACTGATAGTGAATGTCTCGCGTTAAAGAAAACCTCCAGGTACCCAGCTTGATCAGTAGGGTGAAGGCGGGCCTCAGCTAGAAAACTGCTCCAGTTCTTAGACCGAACCGTCTCTATCACAAATTGAAGTTGGTGATCGGCATCCAGCGCTTGCTTAATTTCCTGTATGGTCATAGCTTTCGGTACCGAATGGGCGACGACAAAGTTGACATGCTCCTCCGCCAGAATCGTCGCGGGGATGTCGTCTGTGGTGGGCTGTGGTGCTGGGTGTCTCGAGAAATAGTCTGCGGGATTTCCAGCTCCCGCCTCGTATCTCAACTGGAGATGATAGTTCTGTAAGCGGAGCAACCAGCGTTCAAGACGCGGGGGAGGCTTTGAAGAGGGCTTATTGAAAATTGGGACGAGTGGCTTGTGGTCAGTTATCACTGTGAATTGATGTCCAAAAAGGTATAAATGGAAATGAAGGCACCCCCACACAACTGCCAGGGCTTCTCTCTCAGTTTGTGAATATCGCTGCTCTGTATCCGTTAGTGTCTTGCTGGCATATGAGATTGTGGATATGTCGCCTGCGCTAGACACTTGTGTGAGAATTGCCCCTAGGCCTACTGGACTAGCATCCACCAGTAGCTGTGTGGGTTTTGACGGGTCAAAATAGGCCATGACAGTGTCGCTGGTTAGGTTGGTTTTCAATGCGTCAAAAGCTGCTTGCTGCTCAGTGCCCCATGTCCACGGAGAGTCTTTCTTTGTGAGATTTCGCAGAGGTTCAGAAACAGTGGCTAGGTCAGGTATAAATCGCCCACAGTATGTGACCAGTCCTAGGAAGCTGCGAACATCTGACACATTTTGCGGTGGGCTAGCCGATTTTATGGCAGCCACTTTCTGTGGGTCAGCTGAAACTCCTTGTTCAGAAAATATGTATCCAAAAAAAGTTAATGATTTTTGGTTAAATTCACATTTTGACGGATTGACAGTGAGATTGCAGGCTTGGAGTCTTTGAAATACTTGTTCTAGGCGATTGTCATGTTCCTCTTGGGTTGTGCCATAAATGAGAATGTCATCACTGACGTTGAGGACTCCCGCAATGCCAGACAGAACCTGGCTGACGATATTCTGAAAAATTTCTGCGGCCGATGAGATGCCAAAGTTCAATCTCTTAAATCTGCGCAGGCCCACATGCGTGCTAAAAGTTGTAATGTACCTGGAGTCTGGATGCAATTCAAGTTGATGATAGCCTGAGTTTATGTCAATTTTTGAAAATACCTTCGCTCCATTCAGGTCTGCGAGAATGTCATCAATAGTGGGCGTGATGTGCCTTTCTCTTTGGATCGCCCGATTGGCGTGGCGCATATCCACACATAGTCGGATTTTACCTGGCTGCTTCGGTTTAGGTGCAACAACGATTGGTGAAACCCAGGGGGTCGGGCCTTCAACGCGTTCGACGACATCAGAAGCCTCCAGGTCTTGCAGTTCTTGCTCCACAAGCTTGCGGACATGGAATGGAATGCGCCTGTGGGGCTGAATAGAGGGCTGTACTGACGGATCTATATGCAATTTTATTTGAACATCCTTTAGCTTACCTAGGCCTTTAAAGAGATTTGGGTACTTCTGCATAATGTGGTGGGCCGAAGGACCTGTAATGCTGTTGACAAGGTTCACAAGGCCCAGAGATATTGCACTGGTACAGCTGAGAAGTGTGTCCGCAGAGCATTCTACCACATAGAAGGTGTCAGTGATGGACTTTCCTTCAGCTGCTACTTCTGACTGAAATTTTCCGCACAGGGGCAGTGCAGCTGCTGAGCCATAAGGAAAAATCTTTATGTTAGTACTTTGTAGAGTAGGTTTGTTTAGGAGCTGGTTGTAGACTGTATGACTGATGACGTTGACTGATGCCCCCATGTCCACCAGGGCTTCTATTTGATTGCCATTCACTAGGATTACTCGTTTTGGATTAGTAACTGCGTGCACAGTATTAGATCCCTCTTCCGTCACGGAGAATAAATAAGTGCTGTGGGACTCGTCATTAATCTGCAGTGTTTGGATCTTCGGTGACCTAGGTTGTGCGGTGGTATGAGGAGATTGTGGCTTGGATCTACACACCTTTGCAAAATGATTTTGCTTTCCGCAATTATGACAAGTTCCTCCCTTTGCTGGGCAGACATTCTGGTGAGGATACGATCCACCGCAGTTGTAACATGTGGCTGCCTGCGTGCGAGGCACATTTGGTTTCTGTGTAAGCTTTGCTATAGAAGATGTCGTGTCTGGCTCATGCTCGATGTTCTCTATCAGTTTAGCTTGTTTGTCTGCAGCATCATTTATACGCGCTGTATCTAGCAACTTCGCTAACGTCATGGTGGGGTCTCTGAGTGCTTGTCTCCTTAACTTGGAGGAAATACATCCTTGTACGATCTGCATTTGGATTTCTTTGTCTACCTCCGCAAATTCACAGTGCGCTGCAAGGTGTCGTAGCCGGACATGATACTCAGCCATGCTTTCTGTTGGCGACTGCTTTGACTGCCTGAACTTAAAAATTTCAAATGCCGGATTTCTGTGAGGGGAGAAGTGCTTGCTTAACGCAGCTTTGCTAAGCTCATAGTCCTTGTCCTCCCCTGTATTCGGCAGAGTAGTGAATATATCGTAAACCTGCTCCCCTGCGTAGTGTAATAGCATGGCTTTTTTCCGGGTATCATCAGAGACATTCATGGCTTGCAGAAATATCTCGAATAGCTTTAGCCATTTATCCCAAGATACTGCCAGGTTTGCTTGGGACTGATGCACATCAAAAGCGGGAAATGTGGTTAGACAAGCCATAGTGAGTGCTGATAGCCTTGTAGACTGTTCGTGGGACTGAAATACCTGTGGCTGATAAATGAACGCTTCCTCGTCGCCAGTTGTAGTGTCGTGATGTCGGCGATAAAGAATTCGGAGACGTACACTGATGTGCTGGTGCTTGGCTGCTGCCGTGCTTTCTCTTTTTTTATTCCTTCCTCCCTCTCCACGTCCCTGCCCCCGACTCCTCCTCTCCCCTACATCACTGTTACTAGGCAAAGAATGCAAACAAGGGCAACAGCCCACAAACAACAGGAGATGTGACAACATCACAATCTGTATTTAGTGTGCAGTGTCTGTGTACAGGTAATATAGTGATCAATGACATTATACACAGGAGCTCTGTATATAATGTACAGGTAACACAGTGATCACTGGTGACATTATACACAGGACCTCTGTATATATACTATACAATGTATAGTGTCAATGTACAGGTAACACACTAACTCACCAGTGACGTCTCTAGGTGAAGTCCGTCATCCTTGCTTTTCATTCATCCAGCACAGATCGCCATCACGTCTTCCAGCCAGGACTCGTCTCTGCAGGAAATAACACAGTTATCTAGAGCTCCGCTTGCAGAACACATTACTTATTTTTTCCCAACTTCTACATTACACCACATGAAGAAAAAAAGGCGACATAGTGTCGCTCTGCACATTAACAGGACCGCCCCCCCCATTTAAAACAGTATCCTCAAAAAATTAAATACATCACTGCAGTAATAATATCCCTTAATTAGCCCCTATGGTAATAATATCCCCCATCCTGACCCCTGTGTGTTTCATTCCTGGCTTTAGCCATATGTTCTCCCATCCCGAGCTCATGAGTATCCATTCTGCCCCCATATAATCTCCATCGCATCCATCCTGCCCCATGATCCTGTGCGATCTGTCTCCAATCATGCCCCGTATCTCCATTCTGCCCCCATGTTCAGCATTCTGCCCCCATGTTCAGCATTCTGCCCCCATGTTCAGCACTCTGCACCCATGTCCAGCACTCTGCCCCATGTTCAGCATTCTGCCCCATATTCAGCATTCTGCCCCCATGTCCAGCATTCTGCCCCATATCCAGCATTTTGCCTCATATCCAGAATTCTGCCCCAGTCCAGCATCCTGCCCCAGTCCAGCATTCTGCCCCATGTCCAGTATTCTGCCCCATGTCCAGCATTCTGCCCCAGCACCCAGCATTCTGCCCCATGTTCAGCATTCTGCCCCAGTTCAGCATTCTGCCCCAGTCCAGCATTCTGCCCAAGTCCAGCATTCTGCCCCATGCTCAGCATTCTGCCCCCAGTCCAGCATTCTGCCCCATGTTCAGAATTCTGCCCCCAGTCCAGCATTCTGCCCCATGTTCAGCATTCTGACCCATGTCCAGAATTCTGCCCCATGTCCAGCATTCTGCCCCCATGTCCAACATTCTGCCCCAGTCCAGAATTCTGCCCCATGTCCAATATTCTGCCCCATATCCAGCATTCTGCCCCAGTCCAGCATTCTGCCCCAGTCTCCAGCATTCTGCCCCAGTCCAGCATTGTGCCCCATGTCCAGCATTCTGCCCCAGTCCAGCATTCTGCCCAATGGTCAGCATTCTGCCCCAGTCCAGCATTCTGCCCAATGGTCAGCATTCTGCCCCAGTTCAGCACTCTGCCCCAGTCCAGCATACTGCCCCCAGTCCAGCACTCTGTCCCCAGTCCAGCACTCTGCCCCCGGGCTCCCTGGATCGCCGCTGTCAAAAAAAAAAAAAAGTTCTCCTTACCTGGCCACGGTCCAGCGGCGGGCAAGGCTCTCTCCGTCCCTCCATGCTGCAGCGAGCTCTAGCCGGTGACTGACACTGACGTCAGACGCCGGCGAGGTTCGCGCTGCAGCTGACGTCCTTCTACCTGCAGCTCCAGGGTACCGCAATGGGAGCGGCCTTTGCGCCTTCTTATGCGGGCCTATTCCTGGGGCTGTGGGAGAGGGACCTCTTTCTGTCAGATGAGGTTTCGTTAATGGGCCGCGTCCCCTTTTGGACGCGGTACATTGATGATGTCTTCTTCATCTGGCAGGGCACGTCCGTCGACCTTGAGCGGTTGATGACCATTTTGAACAGCAATGACCGTAACATCCACTTAACATTTACGTACAGTTCAGAGGCTTTGGATTTTCTAGATGTTACTGTTAGGAGGGACCCTGCCGGGTTTTTACCTGACGGACATCTACAGAAAGACTACGGCTACCAACTCCTTACTTCACGCTACGTCATCTCATCCAGAACATATTATTAAATCTGTCCCAGTTGGACAATTTTTACGATTACGTCATATTTGTTCGAAGGATGAAACTTTCTTCTATCGTGCAAGTGAGCTCCATCAACGCTTTTTAGATCGTGGATACAGCCGTAGATCACTGAAGCGAGCCTTTAATCGTGCCAAACACACTTCTAGACAAGATTTACTGTATAAAACGGGGTCATCTACTGAGTCTAGGGATCGGCAGGTTGTGAGGTTTGTTACCACTTACAACTCCAGATCTAATGCCGTTCGTACGGCTTTACAAAAGGCCTGGCCTATACTCCGTATTGACCCAGTCATTAATAAATTTACCACCGAAAGACCGTCTTTGGCATTTCGACGGGCAAAAAATTTAAGAGACCATTTGGTCTCTAGTCACTATTCTGGTGGTTGTAGACCCTCATTCCTGGACTCTTTTACTCTCAGGGGTGGTTGTTCTCCATGTGGTCATTGTGTTGCCTGCCCCAACATATTGCGATGCAATGATTTTACTAACTCGGATGGTGATCAAACTTTCACCATTAAACAACGAATCACATGCACGACAAGATACGTAATTTATTACGTCACTTGTCCGTGTGATCTTATTTATGTTGGCCTTACAACACGCCAACTAAAGGTCCGTGTGCGGGAGCATGTGTTGGGGATCCAGGCAGCACGGGACCACATGGATGACTCCACCCTGAGAACTATTCCCAGGCACTTCAAAGATCATCATAAATGTGACGCATCTTTATTTAAAGTGCGTGGCATCGAGGCTCTGAGAATAGACATCAGAGGTGGGGGCCTATCTAAAAGGCTGGGTCAATTGGAAACCAGGTGGATCTGGAAGTTGCAAACGGTTCATCCGAGGGGCCTCAATGAGTGTCTGTCATTTGCTCCATTCTTATGATTGTCCTCCCTATCCCCTTTTCTGCTGCTGCCATTTGGGTGACTCTTTGTGTCTTTGGTTTTAACATTTGTTTTTATTTTAGTTTTAATTGCAGGCACCAGTCTGATGGTTTTCTTGTGGCTTTCCTTGTTGGGTTGGATGGATACCTTACTTGTGAAGATGAAGATATATCTACTCCTCCATTGTTGTATGGAGAATATGGCGGTTTCAAGGCCTCATCTTTCCCTCATCGCAACACTATGAATGCTGGACTAATAATGCCTCTGTATTTATGTGCCGTTTTTCTATGGCACATTTTGAATGGAGAATTTGGCGGTTTCAAGGACTCTTTTTTTTTTTTTTTTTTCCATCACAATACTATGAATGTTGGTTTAATAATGTCTTTGTATTTATGTGCAAGTTGTTTTTTTTTTTTTTTTTATGGCACATTTTTATGGAGAATATGGTGGTGCCCTAGTCCTTATTCTTTCTCCATCTCATTACTATGAATGCTGGACTAATGATGTTGCTGTATCCATATTTAGGTGTATTTTATGGCTCAATATTATGGATGTGTATACTGATGTATATATTGACACGTATACAGCTTTTGCATGGCTTTATGTATTTAAATTTATGTATTTGATTATATATGATAGGTATGGGCACTGAATTACTGGTTACTGTTATTAACTCTGTAATATTATGTGCTCTGCCTCTCATTTCACCGATTATTCTTGCTGCCCATGTGTAATTTATACTTTTAGTTTACATTTCCATTTCTTGTTAATGCTCTATTTGCACTCCCCTATATATATTAATTAATTTGCATATCATTGGTGATGCATTACTACATTGTTATATTAGGGTACTTCATTATTCTTAGCGCTATTCAGCCCGCTTCTATCTTGTAAGGTCCTTTCAGGGACGCTCACTATTCCCCTTCATAGTTCTGGCAGATTTCCTGCCTTTTGCCCACATCTAAGATGGCCGCGGCTGTCTTTCCTGTTCCTGTACATGTGTGGGTGGACGCGTTTCCTGTCCCGCCCCGTCTGCCTGTGGTCTGGCGTCTGACGTCACGGGGCCCCGTGCTGATCAGCGCCAGCCCAGGCAGCGATGGGGGATGTGGGGGGATTGGTCAGCGTGACCCCTCATGATTGGTGCTTATTTTTACTTCCCCTATTTAAACCGCAATTAACATCCTATTGACACGCCCCCTGAGGAAGGAAGATCATTTCTGAAACGTATGTCGGGCCAGCTGAGCTTGGGATCCAGTGTCTCTCCCCTCCCCCCTCCTGGTATGTTTACCTTGCTTTTGTGTCTTTGCAATTTTACCCCTGATTATATGGCTGTCCAGCTGGGGATATTACCCCTTACTGCTTCTTACTGGTCTGCCTGTTATATATTGGGTGTCTATACGTGGACACTTATTTATCTTTACCACCAGGTGTTTACTCACGATAAGGGTCAGAGTGAGGTTTTTGACACTGTATACCCCTTTGCTCTGCTTCTGCTTGTGTCACCCTTTGTCTGTCATTGTTTGTGCTTTTCTACCTGTGCTATTGAATAAAGATTTGTGATTTTACCATACCTTGGACATCTACCACTGATTTCCTTTTGCTGCTTCTTATTGATTACACTGTGTCCTACACTGATTTTCCATGGGCTGATTGTGTTGGTTTTCTTTTCATCTGCACCCACACGTAATATGATGTTATACTGTTTTAGCCTTGTGGTCTGTCATTTTTATTTATTCTGCCCCCATGTTCAGCATTCTGCCCCCATGTTCAGCATTCTGCCCCCATGTCCAGCATTCTGCCCCCATGTCCAGCATTCTGCCCCCATGTCCAGCATTCTGCCCCCAGTCCAGTATTCTGCCCCATGTCCAGTATTCTGCCCCATGTCCAGCATTCTGCCCCAGTCTCCAGCATTCTGCCCCAGTCTCCAGCATTCTGCCCCAGTCTCCAGCATTCTGCCCCAGTCTCCAGAATTCTGCCCCAGTCTCCAGCATTCTGCCCAATGGTCAGCATTCTGCCCCAGTCCAGCATTCTGCCCAATGGTCAGCACTCTGCCCCAGTCCAGCACTCTGCCCCCATGTCCAGCACTCTGCCCCCATGTCCAGCATTCTGCCCCCATGTCCAGCATTCTGCCCCCATGTCCAGCATTCTGCCCCCATGTCCAGCCCCCATGTCCAGCATTCTGCCCAATGGTCAGCATTCTGCCCCAGTTCAGCACTCTGCCCCAGTCCAGCATACTGCCCCAGTCTCCAGCATTCTGCCCCCATGTCCAGCATTCTGCCCCCATGTCCAGCATTCTGCCCCCATGTCCAGCATTCTGCCCAATGGTCAGCATTCTGCCCCAGTTCAGCACTCTGCCCCAGTCCAGCATACTGCCCCAGTCTCCAGCATTCTGCCCCCATGTCCAGCATTCTGCCCCCATGTCCAGCATTCTGCCCCCATGTCCAGCATTCTGCCCCCATGTCCAGCATTCTGCCCCCATGTCCAGCATTCTGCCCCCATGTCCAGCACTCTGCCCCCGGGCCCCCTGGATTGCCGCTGTCAAAAAAAAAAAAAAATTTCTCCTTACCTGGCCGTGGTCCAGCGGCGGGCAAGGCTCTCTCCGTCCCTCCATGCTGCAGCGAGCTCTAGCCAGTGACTGACACTGACGTCAGACGCCGGCGAGGTGCGCGCTGCAGCTGACGTCAGCTGCCAGCGTCCGAATGGCTGGCAGCTGTTAACTATTGACGTGCGGGCCGCCGGGCCCGCATGTCAATAGGATTTAGCTGCCGCCCGCAGCGCTGCTAGCCAGGGCCCTGTTTACCTGTCGGTAGGGGCCTGGTGAGCAGAGAGGAGACCAGGCCCGATGCGGGCCCCCTATGCCCGCCGGGCCCCATACGCCAGTCATGGCAGTAATGCCCTGATGGCGGCCCTGACTGGAAGTGATGTAATAAAAGAAAAATGGATTTTATGGACTTACAGCGCTGGACTTATTTTTTCTACCGTTTCTTTTATTACGAACTTCAGATTATGTGAGTGCTCACATGCCAACAGTACTGAATTTACCTAAGATATTGGTAAGTTTGTGAGTGGAGGACAAAACTCTAAATTTTATGCAGCCAAATATATTCCAAAATTTTAGGAGGCCTAGTCTAGTGCCATGTGAATTTAATTAACAGTCATGGTCGTCCAGGATGAATACAAAGTCTATTTAATTGTGACTGTCAGAAGCATCCTTTTTGTTGTATTCATCATAGTCTAATTTTGTCTCACATTCTCTTCCCAGAAGATAGTAAACAGACATGTCTCTTCTGCCGCTGTCATCCACAATCACAAGCAATTCTCATCATTCTTATGTTGTGACCTGCTCATACTTTCCTTTTCAGCTCTTCCTGGCTCTCTTCTTTCACTCAGTGTCACGCAAACACTGTCACATTGTAATCTATCATACAGGTGCAAATACATAGAAATCATGGGGCCCCATAGCAGAACTTCTAATTAGGCCCCCACGCCCTCCCCAAAAAATAATGCTATTCAGTGGGGTCACAAAAAAGC
The DNA here is from genome assembly GCF_039654945.1 of Dendrobates tinctorius. Taxonomy (NCBI): domain Eukaryota; kingdom Metazoa; phylum Chordata; class Amphibia; order Anura; family Dendrobatidae; genus Dendrobates; species Dendrobates tinctorius. The sequence continues at coordinate 214,231 of NW_027362049.1, read as the reverse complement.
ATATTTCACAACTTTGCAGCCACTGCAAAGTAACTTTTCTCATATTGAAGCCGCTGGATTTCACTTTCATTGCCCCCAAAAAGTATGATGCCAACAATGGTGTCCCACCTGAAAAATAGTTTAATAACCCCATAGTGAATTCTTCCACAGTACCCTCCACACACATGGTAGGATGACCCTATTGTTCCACCCTCCCCCTCAATGCCCCCTGGCAATGTGTGACTTTACCAACGCAGTCTGATGTCCCAACTGTACAGTATAATGGGCCTCAATAGAGTATAATGATCTCCACACCCCTCCACTCAGTATGATAGCCCAAACACAACCATCCACACTATATAATGGCCCCCACTAGCCCTCCAAATAGTATAATGGCCCCCACCCAACCCTCTAAACACTACACTTGCCCCTATACAGCGCTCTACACAGCATGATGGACCCCACAAAAACCTTCACACTATAATTTCTTGCATACAGTATAATGGCCTCCACAGAGCCCTCCAAACAGTATATTGGCCCTCACATAGCCCTGAAAATAGTATAATGGCCCCCACATGGACCTGCAAACAGTATAATGGCCCCCCATTTAATCCTGCAAACAGTATAACGACCCACTACTTAGTCCTGCAAACACTATAAAGGCCCCTTTACATAGTTCTGCAAACAGTATAATGGCCTCCAGATAGTCCTGCAAGCAGAATAATGCCCCCCTCCCCACATAGCCCTGCAAACAGTATAATGACCCTCACATAGCCATGCAAAACAGTATAAAGGCCTCTCACATAGTCCTGCAAACAGTACATTACCCACCAGATTGTCCTGCAAACAGTATAATGACCTCTCACATAGTCCTGCAAGCATCATAATGCCCCCCCACAAAGTAATGCAAACAGTTTAATGGCTCCCACATAGACATGTAAACAGTGTAATACCCCCACATATACTGTACCTATAAACAGTATAATGCCCCCCACAAAGACTTGCAAACAGAATAATGCCCTACCCTACATAGACCTGCAAACAGTATAATGACCTCTCACATAGTCCTGCAAGCATCATAATGCCCCCCCACAAAGTAATGCAAACAGTTTAATGGCTCCCACATAGACATGTAAACAGTGTAATAAACCCACATATACTGTACCTATAAACAGTATAATGCCCCCCACAAAGACTTGCAAACAGAATAATGCCCTACCCTACATAGACCTGCAAACAGTATAAAGGGCCCTTCATATAGACCTGCAAACCACAGTTTAATGGCCCCCATATAGTCCTACAAACAGTACACTAGCACCACATAGTCCTACAAACCGTATAATAGTCCCCACATAGTCCTCCATATGGAATAATGGCCCCAACATAGCCCTCCAAATTGTATAATGGTCCCCATATAGCCCTTCAAATAGTATTCTGGCCCCACTTAGCCTTCCAAATAGAATAATTAGCCCCACATAGTCCTCCATACGTTATAATATGACCCATATAATGTTTCAAATAGTATAATGGCCCTCACATAGCCCTACAAATAGTATAATAGGGCCCACAAAGTCCTCTATACATTATAATGGGTCCCACATAATTATCCATACTTTATAATGATCCCCACATCATCCTCCATACAGTCTCATGGGCCCCACATAGTGCTCCATACAGTGTGATGGGCCCCATATAGTCCTCTATACATTATTGAGTCCCATGTAGTCCTCCATATAGTATAATGGGTCCCATATTAAAAATAAATAAACACTCACCTCTCCCAGTTGCCTTCTGCTCCGGTCTCTGTAGTGCATCTTCTGACCCTTTGCACTGCTCAGCACAGAAGGGGAGCTTTAGTGACGTCATCGCGCTCTCTGGTCTGAGACGTCACAGAGTTCAGACGCAGAGGGGCAATGATGGGAGAGTGAGCGTCAGCTGACTGCTCCCTCTCACATCATTGCTTTCAACTGTATCGGCATCCAGCCGTCCAGCTCACGGACCCCGTAGTAGCCTCATGGCCTGCCACCACTGGCGGTACGCCACTGCTATCATACATTTTGTCCCTTGCTTGATCCAATGATAACTTTACCAATATTTCTACAATAAGGACAACAATTCACAGCTATGATAAAATATCATCTTCTTCCCAAATAGTAAAATATCTGGATAGTATTTTACTTTGCATAGCAGCTGAGCTGTTCTTCACTAACTGAAAAATTCCAGGTAAGGCTGGTTTCACATTTGCGTTTTTTAGCGCTGGAAAAAAACGCTAACCTGCGCATGCGTTTTTTCCCCTATATTTAACATGGGTGCGCATACCTGCGCGCTTGTAAGCGCATGTATGCGATTTTCATGCGCTGCGTTTTTTTGGGGTGTGCGATTGGATTTTCCAGACGCATCATGTTGCATTTTTTGGCCCTGCAAAAAAGCGCATGCGCACATATGCGCACGTTTTGCGCTAAAAATGGCCATTATAGCCTATGGATGCGCATATGTGCGCACTGGCATGCTCATGTAAGCGTTTTTTTGCATATGCGTTTTTTTTTTTAACCATGGAATTTAGGGGTTTGAGTTAGAGTTAGGGTTAGTTAAGGGGGTTTAGGGTTAGGGTCAGGGTCAGGGTTAGGGTTGGGTTTTGGGTCAGGGTTAGGGTTTAGTATGGTTTGGTTAAGGGTTAGGGTCAGGGTTAGGGTCAGGATTAGGGTTAAGTATGGTTTTGTTAAGGGTTAGGGTCAGGGTTAGGGTTAGGGTTAGGGTTAGGGTCAGGGTTAGGGTTAGGGTCAGGGTTAGGGTCAGGGTTAGGGTTAAGTATGGTTTTGTTAAGGATTAGGGTCAGGGTTAGGGTCAGGATTAGGGTTAAGTATGGTTTTGTTAAGGGTTAGGGTCAGGGTTAGGGTTAGGGTTAGGGTCAGGGTTAGGGTTAGGGTCAGGGTTAGGGTCAGGGTCAGGGTTAGGGTTAAGTATGGTTTTGTTAAGGGTTAGGGTCAGGGTTAGGGTTAGGGTTAGGGTCAGGGTTAGGGTTAGGGTTAGGGTCAGGGTTAGGGTCAGGGTTAGGGTTAGGGTTAGGGTCAGGGTTAGGGTTAGGGTTAGGGTTAGTTAGGGTTTAGGGTTTGGGTTAGGGTTAAGTATGATTTGGTTAAGGGTTAGGGTCAGGGTTAGGGTTAGGGTCAGGGTTAGGGTCAGGGTTAGGGTTAGTAAAGTCATGGTTTGGGTAGTGTGAGGGGCCACCTAAAAATGTTGGGAAAAAACGCAAACGCGCTAAAAACGCATACAAACGCATAAAAACGCTGCGTTTTTTTCATGCATGCTCATAAAAATGCTTGAAAAAAACGCAGCAGTTGTATGCTTATGTATGCGTTTTTTCAATGCGTTTTTTTGCGGGAAAAACGCGCTGGAAAAAAAAGCAAGTGTGAAACTAGCCTAACAGACATTTTGTAGAGTAAGAACTTTTGTTTTTGCAATTTAGCAAATATCGAGCATGGAATTGAGCTGCTCTCATCACCACTGTTATTCTTCTCCCCTAAACCTACATGGATCAAAACACAAAAGAAAAGTACTCTAATGTGTCATGTAGAGATAGAAAAAGTGCACTCAGTGTGCCCCTTCACATGACAACGTATTATGGTCTACGCTTCTGGAAGCAATTAGACTTCTATGCATTCCTTATTATGGCACTGAATAGTTTAGAGCTTTTACAGAGCTGTAATGCATCCCTAAGAACAATGGTACATTGACACGTGCTGATCCACGCCATTAAATGACCGCTAATCAGCTAAATGAAAGCCCATCAGTGGTCAATTAACTGGCCTGTTTAGTCAGGCTGAACAGATTTCTATGTGCACAGAACAACTGTTAATACAATTATTTTATGTGCATAGAATATCATGTTATGAACAGAACATCTCCTATTTACATGGGGCGATATGCTACCAACAATGATGCATTTTAAAGGGAATCTGCGCATTTCACTCACATGCTGCTCACAAGGACGTGTAGGTCTTTATAAGAGGTTATCTATACCTTCACTTAGGCAATTTGTTGCTTCATTACTGAAAAAAAGTTGTTTTATTCTTCATGCAAATAAGGCTGAAATTGAGGTTTCTCAAGCTTTTTCTATGAAACAGTCCATGAGAAAAGTACAGCACACAGATGGCATAGATGCTGTCCGATTTTTCTATAAACCCATTGCATTGAAGAGTTTGATCCAAGATATTATGCGAACCATAAAGTCTGCAAAAATACATGGACGTGTGAATTGCTCCATAGACTATAATAGGTAGTAGTTCTATAGCCATTAAAACCAGGATAGAACCTGTATATAAAATTTATGGGGCAGTTAAACTAGGTTAGGACCATTCCTCTGATAGTTCGTTCCCAAATTATCAGATTGTCTTAATTGGCCTTTAGGCCCTATGTAAGGTGGTTGATTTATAAGTCACAAATATGAAGGTATGAAATATTAGCCACCTTGAATCAACTCAAGACTAGATTGCCTGTCCTGTCTAGCAGTGCACAAGACTTATTACAAAGTCTACAAAGGAGCGATGAATACACTGTATAAGGGTCACACGAGCAGTAATGGCTCTTTGGAAAACTCAGCACGTTTAGTGTTTTGTCGGTGGGATCCTACCCAGATTATTCTTCCATTCCCACATATATCTGTCAGCTAGAAATGATTGTGTTAGCTTTTTGGAGGGAAATACATTCCAATTTTGGCAGATGCTGGTTTGAAGTTAATGACTAGCTCCACACCTGTGATACCACCCTATATGATTCCCCTTATCTTTATTGACTTTTTGATAAGTAGAAGTACACATTTGTCTAAGGACATTTTTTCAGTGATTTAGCTGAGCAACAAATAGTCATTTTGTGGATAGGAATGTTCTGCTGTACCTTGGTCTCTCCCCTGTATGTGTTTGTCTTTCTACAGAAAAAGAGCAGTGATCAAAGAAAAGAGTGACTGATTTATACAGTGACAACATATACTGCAGAGCTGCACAGAGCGTGCTACAATTTACAGTACATCAGTCTCTGTCCTCAATCAATCAATCAATCAATCAAATGTATTATCGCCAAGTACATATTACATATATACAAGGAATTCTTTGTGGCAAAGAGGCAACATAATATATAACAACAGATACAACAAGTAACATCTAACAAGACAGATACAGTATATAGTCTACACATGACGATTTAATTGTTGAACAGAGAGTGGATAGAAGCTGTTCATATGGCGGTTGGTACTGCATTTGGGGACTCTGAAGCAACGTCCTGAAGGGAGTAGTTGGAATGAGGAGTGTCCCGGGTGAGAGGGATCGGATGAAATTTTCAATGCGTGGGATCGAATACTCTTATCATAAAGATCCTGGATTTTAGGCAGGGGGAACCTATAATTCTCTCTGCTGTTCTGAAAGTCCTTTGTAAGCGGAGTTTGTCATGCGCAGTGGCTCCCCCATACCAGACTATCAGAGAGGAACAAATCACAGATCTGATGACAGCATTAAAGAATAAGATCAGCAGATTCTTAGACAAACCATATCTTTTCAGCTGACGCAGGAAGAACATCCTCTGTTGTGCTTTTCTTATAACAGCATCCACGTTTTTCCCCCATTTAAGATCATGAGAGATGATAACACCAAGGAATTTGGTCTCTGTGACCCTAAGAACCACTTCGTCATGGATGTAGATTGGAAGTATCTCATGTTGATCTTTCCTAAAATCCACAACATCTCAGCAGTTTTTTTAGTGTTGAGTACAAGATTATTGGCTTTACACCAGTCACATATTCTTTTCACCTCACTCCGATACAAGTCTTCAGCATTTCCCCTGATGAGACCAATCAGTGTCATATCATCGGCAAATTTCAAGATTTTTACTGAGTCTGCTGAAGAGATGCAATCATTCGTATAGAGAGAAAACAGTAACGGGGACAAAACACACCCCTGAGGTGCCCCGATGTTTGTGACCAAGGTGTCCGAAGTGAATGGTCCAACTTTTACACTCTGTATCCTGGCTGTCAGGAAGTTATAAATCCACAAGCATAAGTTGAGAGGGACTCCAAGAGCTACCATTTTCTTATGAAGTAAATTCGGATCAATGGTATTGAACGCTGAGCTAAAGTCCATGAAAAGAATCCGGACATATGAGTGCCGTTCATCTGTATGATCCAAAATGTACTTCAGTGCCAGATTGACAGTGTCGTTTGCCGAACGATTCTCCTTATAGGCAAACTGAAGCGGGTCCCATAGCTTCTGCGTGAATTTTATCAGGTGGGACATCATAATTCTTTCGAAGACTTTCATAGCTACAGATGTGAGTGCTACTGGTCTATAGTCGTTCAACTCAGAGGATCCCACTTTCTTGGGGACAGGGATAATTGTGGAATTTTTCCAACACTGAGGTACAACGCACTCTTTCAGTGACACATTGTATATATTTGTCAGTATAGGGGCAAGCTGGGTAGCACATACTTTCAGACACATTGGAGATACACCATCAGGGCCAGGTGCCTTTTTGACCTTAAGTCCCTTCAGGATGCGTATCACCTCTGCCTCGGAGATCACTACTTGGGTGTTGCACAATGAATGATCTTTATATGAACAGACTGAGGAGCTTAGAGATGAATAGCCACTGTGTGTAGAGCTTGCCTCAAATCTGCAGTAGAATTCATTTAACTCTGCTGCCAGACTTCTGCTGGGGTTCACTATAGTGGGGTGGCTTTTATAATTGGTGACCTCTCTTAATCCTCTCCATGCAGATCTAGTATCTTTTGATGAGAACCTTTCCTCCAGAATCTTTGCATACTCGTGTTTGGCTAACTTGATCTCTTTAGATAGCGAGTTCCTAAGTTTCTTGAATTCAGTAATATCGCCTGCTTTATAAGCCTCCTCTTTTCTCTTACGGATCAACCTGACTTTATTTGTAAACCACGGCTTGTTGTTTCCCCGAAAGTGGACAGATTTGGATGGAATAAACGTGTCTTCACAAAAACGGATATATGAGGACACTGCATCAACCCATTCATCCAGACCCGAGCATGTTTCCTGGAATACCTCCCAGTCCGTGCATTCAAAGCATGCTTGCAGTTGCAATTTTGCCTCCTCAGACCATGTCTTCTTTGTATAAACTGTAGGTTTGGATGTTTTCAACCTTTGCCTGTAGGCTGGAATTAAATGAATTAGACAATGATCTGAAAAGCCCACTGCTGCTCTCCTCACTGCCCTGTAGGCCCCTTTTAAGACAGTATAGCAGTGATCAAGCGTATTGTTCTCTCTCGTGAAGCAGTTTATATGTTGAGTAAATTTGGGGAGATCCAGGTTGAGTTTTCCTTTGTTAAAGTCCCCCATTACGATCACAAATGCTTCAGGAGATCCTTTCTCCCATTCTGATATTTTGCAAGCTAATTCACCAATAGCAGCTTTAACAGATGCTTGAGGGGGAATATATACTGCAACCAGAACCATAGATGAAAACTCTCTTGGAGCGTAAAATGGTCTACAATTGAGTGCAAGGTACTCTAGATCTGGAGAGCAACCTTTTCCCAGTATGTTAACATCACAGCACCAGCTAGTGTTGATGTAGAGACATACCCCACCCCCCCTTTGTTTACCTGAAGCTACACAATCACGGTCAGCTCTGTAGATAACAAAACCAGGTAGATCCAGACTACAATCAGGGATGGTGTCATTCAACCAGGTCTCAGTAAAACAAAGAGCAGCTGAATTGGCCATATCAGATCTCATGTTACAAAGTAAGTTCAGTTCCTCCATTTTGTTAGATAAGGAACGGACATTAGCCAAGTGGAGTGAAGGAAGAGCTGTTCTGAACCCTCTCCTCCGAAGGCGTGCCAGGACTCCTCCTCTCCTACCTCTCTTGCAGTACACCTCCACAGGTTTCACAGAAGTAATGGATTTTATGTACTCAATTGTTGAATTAGCAATCATGCTCCAAGAAGGGGAGTCCATGAGAAATTGCGGATGATTCCAGAATAATAAATCGTCCCTTGAAATCATAAGAGTAGGTTTACAGAGTGCAGTGGCCATGACTACACTCAGCTTGTAGCTATAAAGACTGAACAGTCACAGCTTAGCAGAGTTAAATGTACAACTTTCCATAAAGGGTGCTCCCAGCACTGCTGGGGGGAAGGGCATGGGTGCAACAAGACAGGGACATCAGGGGACACGCCAACAGTCAGTCCAAACCTGCCCAGCTCACCCTTTCAGCTCCACCTGGATCACAAGATCTCCAGAACATCTCCAGCACCGCACACTCCACCAGCTTTCCTATCCCGGGATCATCTGCATGCTGGAAATGGGTACAAGGCAGGTAGCCAGCAGCTTCACTCTCTCCCAGCTGAAACCAGGCACGGAGCTCCACGAGGACAGAAAGACACCGGTCCCAGCTGGTCGCAGTCTCCACACTACTCCCAGCTCTGCCGAATCCTGTAGCCCTACAGCTCCATGTGGACCACAAGATCTCCAGAACAACTCCAGCACCGCACACTCCACCAGGTTTCCTATCCTGGGATCATCTGCATGCTGGAAATGGGTACAAGGCAGGCAGCCAGCAGCTTCACTCTCTCCCAGCTGAATCCAGGCACGGAGCTCCACGAGGACAGAAAGACACCGGTCCCAGCTGATCGCAGTCTCCACACTACTCCCAGCTCTGCCGAATCCTGTTGCTACGCAATGGTGAGTGAACCAAAGGGAGAATTAACAATTAAACGGGGTAAAAAACTAAAAAACTCAGGAGCCTCATGCCAGAGCAGCCATCTCTCGGCGCTCCTCCTCCTGATTAGCTTAAGGCCCCGTTACATTTAGCGATGCACCAACAATCCCGACCACTATCACCCGTTCAGGATTGCTGGTGCATCGCTAAATGGTCGCTAGTGAGCTGTCACACAGGCAGATCTCACTAGCGATGCAGCAGCGGTCGGCGGTTGTACTCACCTGTCAGACGCGGCGAGGGTGACCGTCTTCCGCTTCTTCAATGGCTCGCTCGTCGGCGCCAGCAGGAAGCTGATGACGAGAAATGGACCAGGCCGATCTCACGTGATCAGCGATATCCAGCTGGGGAGCCGGTCGGAGGTGAGTATCACATGTAGCGATATCGCTAGTGATATCGTTGGTGCGTCACAAAATCGGTGACGCTTTAGCGATATCGCTAGCGATATCGCTATGTGTAAAGGGCCCTTTGCAAGCTAAGTTATCTATTTCAGATCTACAAACATTGTGGCCAATTTAAAAGGTGTATCTGGGACTATCCAAAAAACAAAAAATGTATCTAAGCACTAACAGGCAAATAATTGCAGCTTACCTGCCTGTTGTGGTCGGTGCCGTTCTTCCCCGGCACAGAGTGGTCACAGATTGCTCCAGCCAGAGACTAAGAAGCCTCTGCTGACGTCAAGTCTACAGAGCGGAGGCTTCTTTTCCCGTCCACTCTCTTGATGGGGTGGGACTTCCAAGGTCATTCTGATTGACATCCAGATTCCCACTGTCTAACTGGGGGAGGCAGCTGTCAAGCAGAATGACCACAGAAGTTCTGCCCCGTCACATAAGCAGAGGTAGCTGAAACCCCGGTAGGAGAGGTCTGTGACCACTCTGTGCCAGGGAAGAATGGCAATGTGCACAACAAGCAGTTAAGTTGCAATTACCTGCCTGTTAGTGCCTAGATACATTTTTGTTTTTTTGTAATTTTTGTACATTCCCGGTTAGCAAAACGGAAAGTATGCTTCCTATAGTAAAACCTGTCACCACTCCTGACATGTCTATTTTTGAAAATATTGTATTTCCTATAAAACTATTATGTTTGTAGAGCTCTAAATTTTCCATTTCTCTGTTATTCCTCCAGAATATTTATAAATAAATTGACAACTGAGTGTTTCCATTCCCATTGTCAAAGGGGAGTGTCCCTACACAGGCTACCACCAGTAGCTTTAATTGGGGGGTGTGCTGTGTAAGTACACACCCCTATTAAGGAAACTCCTAGTTGTAAATTTATTCATAAATTTCTTGGCAGCTAAATAAAAAAGGAATGGCACAACTTAGAGCTATTTATAAGTAGAGTTATGGAAAATACATCGATTTACTAAAACAGACATGTCAGGAAAGATAAAAATAAAAGAAATAGAAATACAGTCTACAACTAACAGCACACAAGTGACAAAGTCTTATTGAAATCTGGCAGAAAAAATTCAGGAATGACGAAAAGGGAGCACCAAGGTGGAGCTCAGCTTAGATATTGAGGATGGGGGAAGGTTTATGAGTCAGCAACCTGCCTCCTTCCCAAACTGGAAGCAACCTAAGCCCTCCACTTTTTCACAAAGTGTCCCAAAGACTATTTTTTCCCCTATATTTTGATTTTAATATTAATAAAGTTTGGCTTTTCATTAAAAGAAAGTATGTAAACTTTTAATAAATGTGTAACCTATTTTCAGCTTTTAGTTATTGAATACCCTGACAGTATTATAATGTAATATATAGAAGCTACTGTAAACTGAAAGTATTTTCTAACTTGTACTGTACATGCATAATGTTGGTGTATGATGCTCTACTCAAAATTTTGTGACTTTTTGCAATTTTATCTTGTCTTACCGCTTTAGAAAATGTGGGTGCAACCCTGGGCATGATTAGCTATGTAAATGAGCTGTAAAGCAGACAGATGAAAAAAGTCACAATTCTACACGAATAGGGGGCAAAAAGTGGAGGATTTATATTTAAAGATGGTCAAATTTAACAAATGTTATGCATAATTTTGATAAATTTTCACATAAATGACAATGCAGCCAAAAAGAAAAATGACTTAGAAACGGCCACTCATGATAACTTTACCTCTTTCAAGATAAGTACAAAAATTTACATAAGAAATTTCTCCTCCAAAACTTCTGCACAAAAACACAGAATTTCACATTATTGGTAAAATGAATGCTACTTCAACAATTTTACGCACATGCTGCTCATTATTCCTTACAAGTTTGAAGCAGTTTCAAATCTGCAGCACATCAATTCTTTCTGCATTTTTGCAGTGTTTTTCACCCATTCAAATGAATGTGAAAAAGCGCATAAAAAAACTCATATATTTTATGTAGCATTTTTCCTGCCAAGGGAAGTGTTTTTGGAGCAGAAATTTCTGCAGCAAATACTTAGCATGTGCAGGTACCCTTTTACTTCCCATGGCAGCTATGCACAAGGGTCGTGGTTCTTTTTTAACTCTTTTTGTCCTTTTCACTGTATTTAATACTTTGAGTCGTTTCATTTCAAGGTTGAATAAAATGTTCTCAGATTAAAAAAGATGCGTTCATCAATGAATATTCATGGATGACGATATAACCTTATTAATACGAGTTATCCAACCTCAAGGTTTGCAAAGAGAAAACAAATGTTTTTTGAATGTCAGCTTAAGTTTTTTAGTTTTTTAAATTGATAACCATATCACGTCCTACACGATTTTTGCTTGTTTTATTTGAAGGCCTTTCCATTCATGTTAAAGAGAGATTTCACCTACAGCATCTAATATACAGGAGTATCATTAAAAGCAATACCCTAACACAATAGTTACCTGAGTCACTTTCTCATAAATGGAAGCTAATTGGGCAATAGATCTAAAGCTCCTATTTTAGCGTCATCAGTCACAAGACACTAGCACTGTCAACTATGTAAGGTGTCTTCACGTCAAGTTCCTTTGACCGGAAGCCTCTTAAACGGTGTTCATGTGCTTCAATGTGAGATGAAGAAAAAAGCTGTGACACGGGCCATTATAGCAACAGCTTACTCTCTTTATTCACAAAAGCTTATATAAATGGTGGCTTTATTCTACTTATAGCATCAAGAGAGCAGCCACAACCACAGGTGCTTCTCACAAAATTAGAATATCATCAAAAAATTAATTTATTTCAGTCCTTCAATAAAAAAAGTGAAACTCATGAATTATATAGAGTCATTACAGAGTGATCTATTTCAAGTTTTTCTCACGGTGCTAGTGGGGATCTCACTGGGGTCACAGCAGTTCAGCCTAGCAGGGAATGCAGCCTCATTGAGAGGAGGTAACCTTGATTATGTCACTGCCGGTCACTGACGCTGCGCTTGCAGCAGTTTATTCCCCAGTGATTCTCCCCAGTGGTTGAAAACTGTTTTTCCCCAAGACATGGATTACGGCATGTGACAGAATGACAGAGAGGTGAGGGATATTGTTTTTTTTTTTATTTTTGCTTTATTACAGGAGAACAAGGGCATCGGTGGAATTAGGCGTTAGGCAAGTATAACTGAGTTTGTTATTTTTAAATAAAAAATAAAAGTGTGTTTTGTTTTATTTCTAATAAAGGACATTATTCTGACTGTGTCTTTATTTACCATATCACTATAGGATTAGCAATGATAGGTGTCTTATAGGCACTTCTCCATTACTAAGTCGTGGACTTCATGTCACCTGATAATACAAAGGTGACATCAACCCCACAAATATTAACCCCACTTGCCAGTGCTGCAGGGCAAGTGGGAAGTGCCAGGCAAAGTGCCAGAATTGGCCCATTTAATAGATGTGCCTTTTCTGGGCAGTTGTGGGCTGCTATCTTTAGGATGGGGGAGGCCAATATCCATGGCCCCTTACCAGCCTGAGAATATCAGCCCCCAGTTGTCTGTTTTAGAAAGACTTGATGTCAAAAATGGGGAGACCCCATGCTGTTTTTTTAAATTATTTATTTAAATAATTTAAAAAAAAAAAAAAAATTAACATGGACTTCCTGGTGAAGTCCGTGTTCGGTGTCCGTGCCCAAACAGTAGGTGTTCAGTATGGTTGCCGAACTTTACTGTTCGGGTCCACCAATCTCTACTGAAGTTACATAGGAATTTCACCTTTCAGCATGACAATGACACTAAGCATACTTTCAAATCAAAACAAAAGAATGGCTTCACCAGAAGGTCAATTTTTTGGCAAGGTCCAACCAGAGCCCAGACCTGAATCCAACTTAAAATAGGTTGACCTGTAGTTGGTGCTGAACACAACAGATGCCCTTGCAATCTGACATATTTGGAGCGCTGCTGTAAGGAAACATGGGCACTGATTGCCAGTTCTAGATATGCCATGCTGATAGACTCCTATCCAGAAAAACATTGAAGGCTGTTGTAAATTCAAAGGGTACTATAGTAAGGTTTTAGCTGTACTGTAGACTTCCGGTATACAGTAACAGGTCCTGTGTTGTGAGCAGGACAAGCTGCGGAGGCCAGAGAAGGTGGACATAAGAGCAGCAGACAATAACGAAGAGGAGCGGTGAGTACTGGTAGAGTGTCGAGTACAGGAAGAGTGCCCAGCTCAAGGAAAAAAAAATAAAGAGATTAACTAGAATATAAGTTGATGTGCATGCAGTATTGAGCTGTCTTTTTCCTCAGGTTATCATCCCAAGACTTGTGGGTAAACAGAAAGGATGAACAAAGAGGTAGAACACTATTTGGATGTTGCGTTTCCTCTAATCAGGAAGACTGCATGGAGTTTCTGCCCTTTGCCACCTTTGCTCTAAATAATCATACTACTACATACTCTACTACTACCGGGACCTCACTTTTTTTGCTGTAGGGGTTTTCATTGAGTGTTTGGGAACTTTTCAGGGTTACAGTTCTCCTTGCCAGAGGAGGAGAGATTTTATTCCCTGATAATTAGGGTCTGTAAGGAGGTTGAATGGGGTCTTTTAGTAGCTATTGACCTGGCCAAAAGAAGTGCTAATCGCAGATGTAAGAAGGCTCCTGTCTTTAGGGTGAGGGATTTTGTGTGGTTGTCCTCAAAAAATATACGCTTAAAGGTCATGTCTAAGAAGTTTGCACCTAAATCTGTAGGTCCTCATAGAAATATTACAATTTAAAATCCTTTGATGGTTATGTTGCATTTTCCTATTGTCTGGAGGATAAATAATTATTTCCCTGGTGCCCTTTGAAAAAAAATTTGAGGGGACACCTGATCCTCAAGACATAATTGAGGTGGATTTGGAAAAGGAATGAGGTAGAGCAATTTCTTGGTTCCAGGTGGGTCATGCACTGTCTGCTGTATCTGGTTAAGGTCCTGAAGATAACTGGTAGGTTGATTCAGAGGATCTTCATGTGTATTGCCTGATGAGGGAGTTTCATCAGTGACATCAGACAATAGAGACTTCTGAGGGTCCGGTGGCCTCTCGTAGAAGGGGGGTTCTGTCATGACTTATTTTGGGATTCGATCCGCTGACCTGCTGTTCCGTGGTCGGTTTCTCTGTCTGCTAAGCTATTACCTATTCTTCCCTGTCCAAATGCTGATGATTCCAATTGTCTATCACATTCTGGGTTGGGTTTTATATGTTCACCCTTCACGCCACTTCCTTATGTGCTATACCTCTAGGTGGACTTGAGTTTAGGAGTTCCAGTCCTTCAGCTAAGGGGATTACCTATCACCTCTTTAGGTTTCTGGGAGGTTATACTTGTTCTGTTTACTTTCAGCTCTCCATAGCTTTCCCTCTCTACCTTACATGAACGTGTTTAATTTTCTCACCCTGGGTTTTCATATCTTCCTGCACATTTTCCTCTCTGTCTGTTGTGTCTCTCGCAGTATTTTGCATCCCTCGTAGTGTTGTGTTTTACCGTCTCTTGCCCTGGCTCCTCAGGATGCACAAGAAAACCCTCAATGGCCAATGGTGGTGTTTTTGAGTTATGCAGCTAGGGTCTTTCTAGTTTGAATAGGGACCATTGGGGTGTAGGTGCAGCATCTTCCTGTAGTAGGTCTTCCTTTTTTCCGTTACCCATGAGTGAGTGCATGTTACATTCATAACAATTAGTTGAGAATAGCAACAAAAGGGGTCAGAGGAGAATATCAAGAATTGTTCTAATGAACAAGTGATGCACAGTCAAACAGAGTGCAGCCAAATACAAAAGTGATGCTCCAACTAATGTGCTTGAACACACAGCTCATTCCTTTGCATGGATAAGCAGATAACAAAATGTTTGCTGTTTAAAGGAAACATAAAAACAAGACTCTAGTGATTAAAATATTAAATAATTTCCTAGTGAGATGAGTCCTAATTTCTGGTGCCCTATTCTGAGATTGGCACAAGAAGCATGAATTCATGAAAAGTCAGGGTGGGGGGGAGTGGAGTAATGGGAATGTTTAGACATTTGGACAATAGGGCTTATCTAAGCATTGTGCTCCACCTAGTTCATCCCTTCAAGGCAGTTTATCTTATGGCAGAATAAAGGCTCCGTATCACACAGCGAGATCGCCAGCGAGATTGCTGATTTTGTGACGCCACAGTGATCTTGCCAGCGATATCGCTGTGTGTGACATGGATCAGCGACCGGCCCCCCTGCCGGGTATAGCTGATCACGCTTGAATGTCCTGGACCGTTTTTTGATCATTGGTCTCCCGCTGGCCAGAGCGCACCGCTACGTGTGGCAGCGAGAGACCAGCGAGGAAGCTGGTTTCCAATGTAAATAGCGGGTATATAAGAGCCGCGCGGCTCTTAGATACCCGCTGTTTACCTTGGAAACAGCGGGCATCTAAGAGCCGTGCGGCTCTTAGATACCCGCTGTTTACCCTGGATACCAGCTTGCTCGCTGGTCCTGATCGCTGGTGGGTCTGTCTATGTGACAGCTCACCAGCGATCAGCTAATTATGTCCCAGCGATCCCATCCACATCGGATCGCTGGTGGGATCGCTGGGACATAGATACGTGTAACGGGGCCCTTACACTTTCAACAGGACAATGCACCTTGATACAAGGGTCATAGAGTCAAGGATCGATTCCAAAAACATGTCAACAAGTTTTTCTTGTTTTTTTTTTCTGCTGTGTCCCCAGATAGCAAAGGACATGTCCATGACTTTTTCATTTTAAAAATGTGCACATAGTGGTTTTAAAACAAAAGCATTATATATACTCACCTAATAGACCTTGACATTCCTCTGTTCTGCTGCCAATGTTTCACTGCTAAAGACAATCACTTCTTTGCAAGCTGGAAATTAACGGAAACAGACTGTCTCATCCAGCTTGGATGGCATGTGACTGACAACACATTAGTTAGCAGCCACTAACTACAGGGTTGCCTCCCACCAGGAGAGGAAGTGAGAAGACTGGCAGGGTTGGCAGTGACATGGGCAGCAGTACAAAGGAATGATGGGCTTCTTCCGTTTATTTATTTTTAATAATTACCAAATGTCAATTAAAAAAATAAGAATGGGTGGCCAACCACATTAATCAGCACATCAGTACCTTCATTTAATCTGCAGCAGCTGCGAGAAGCTATCTTGTCCTTATAACAAGGTGGCATGGGGTGGTAGTTATGGGCGAGTCACTTAACCCCTTAACCCCCATGGGTGGTTTGCACGTTCATGACGGGCCAATTTTTACAATTCTGATCACTGTCCCTTTATGAGGTAATAACTCTGAAACACTTCCATTGATCCCGGTCATTCTGACATTGTTTTCTCGTGACATATTGTACTTCATGTTAGTGGTAAAATTACATTAAAATAACTTGTGTTTAATTGTGAAAAAATGGAAATTTGGCGAAAATTTTGAAAATTTTGCAATTTTCCAACTTTGAATTTTTATGCCCTTAAATCACAGAGATATGGCACACAAAAAACTTAATAAATAACGTTTCACATATGTTTACTTTACATCAGCACAATTTTGGAACCAACATTTTTTTTTGTTAGGAAGTTATAAGGGTTAAAAGTTGACCAGCAATTTCTCATTTTTGCAACACCATTTTATTTTTACGGACCACATCACATTTGAAGTCACTTTGAGGGGTCTATATGATAGAAAATACCCAAAAGTGACACCATTCTAAAAACTGCACTCCTCAAGGTGCTCAAAACCATATTCTAGAAGTTTATTAACCCTTCAGGTGCTTCACAGGAATTTTTTGAATGTTTAAAAAAATGAACATTTAACTTTTTTTTACAAAAAAATTAATTCAGGTCCAATTTTTTTTATTTTACCAAGTGTAACAGGAGAAATTGGACTGCAAAAGTTATTGTGCAATTTGTCCTTAGTATGCTGATACCTGATATGTAGGGGGGAACCACTGTTTCGGCGCATGGCAGAGCTCAGAAGGGAAGAAGCACCGGTTGACTTTTTCAATGCAAAATTGGCTGGAATTCAGATCGGACACAATGTCACATTTGGAGAGCCCCTGATGTACCTAAACAGTGGAAACCCCACACAAGTAACCCTATTTTGGAAACTAGACCCCCCAAGGAACTTATCTAGATATGTGGTGAGAACTTTGAACCCACAAGAGCTTCACAGAAGTTTATAACGTACAGCCGTACAATTAAAAAATCATATTTTTTCCACAAAAATGATCTTTTCACCCCCAATTTTTATTTTACCAAGGGTAACAGGACCCTAAAAGTTATTGTGCAATGTGTCCTGAGTATGCTGATACCCCATATGTGGGTGTAAATGACTATTTGGGCGCATGGCAGCGCTCGGAAGGGAAGCAGCGCCATTTGACTTTTTTGGCTGGAATTGAGATCGGACACCATGTTGCGTTTGGAAAGCCCCTAATGTACCAAAACAGTGGAAACCCCCCACAATTGACACCATTTTGGAAACTAGACCCCCCCCAGGGAACTTATCAAGATGTGTGGTGAGAGCTTTGAACCCCCAAGGGCTTCACAGAAGTTTATAATGCCCGGGCGTGAAAATAAAAAAAATCATATTTTTTCCACAAACATGATCTTTTAGTCCCCAATTTTTTTATTTTCCCAAGAGTAACAGGAGAAATTGGACCCCAAAAGTTGTTGTCCAATTTGTCTTGAGTATGCTGATACCCCATATGTGGGAGAAAGCTACTGTATGGGCACACGTCGGGGCTCAGAAGGGAAGTAGTGATGTTTTGGAATGCAGACTTTGATGGAATGGTCTGCAGGTGTTATGTCGCGTTTGGAGAGCCTCTGATGTGTCTAAACTGTTGAAACTTCCCACAAGTGACCCCATTTTGGAAACTAGACCCCCCCCACGGAACTTATCTAGATGTGTGGTGGGCACTTTGAACCTCTAAGTGCTACACAGAAGTTTATAACGCCCGAGCGTGAAAATAAAAAAAATCATATTTTTTTCCACAAAACTATTTTTGCCCCCTATTTTTTATTTTCCTAAGGGTAACAGGAGAAATTGGACCCCAAAAGTTGTTTTGTAATTTGTCCTGAGTAGGATGATACCCCATATGTGGGGGTAAAACACTGTTTGGGCACATGGCAGAGCTTGGAAGGGAAGGAGCACCATTTGACTTTTTCAATGCAGAATTGGCTGGAATTGAGATCAGACGCCATGTTGCGTTTGGAGAGCACCTGATGTGCCCAAACAGTGGAAACCCCCCAATTCTAACTCCAACCCTAACCCCAATACACTCCTAACCCTAATCTTAGCCCTAACCCTAGCCCTAAACCTAACCCTAGCCCTAACCCTAATGGGAAAATGGAAATAAATATGGGTCGCCCTCCCAGGGCTGTGGGGTACTCGGTACCTGGCCGGTATCCGTGGGATGTGTCACAGTGGGGGTGACCCAGACCGTGGCCCTGGGCGCCCAAATAATAGGAAGATGAATGGTGGAATGTAGTTAAATGAATAGTTTGTGACGCCACCTGTGGTGTTCAGCAAGGGAGGTGTTAAGCCGACGCTGCATGCAGATCCTCTGGGACAGATGGTGTGGTGCAGCAAAGATGGTATAGACCTCCACAGGCAGGGCTGTTGTCCCAGGGCAGTGTAGATGTGGAGACACTTAGATGGTGTAGTGTCCGGCGCAGGGGATGTAGCAGTGCCAGGCAGACGGACGCAGGAAGGAATGGAGGACACCTGGGCATGCAGTTCCAAAGCTTTACTCACAGTCTGTAGTGCCCGCTTCTGTGCCGTGTCCTCCGGGTCAGGGACTCAGTCAACCTCCAGGCAAGATGGAATGCTCCCTTCCACACTCCGCCAACTTATGTGCCTTTCCTGAATGTCTCCTCTATAACGCCTTTAGTGTGAAGATCTCCTAGTACTGTGTTACACTGAAGTTCCTCCTGACAGATGTTCCCAAGAACTCTACTTGCACGGCAGACAGCTGTAGCCTGCTTCGGGGACTCTACTCCTAAGTCCCGGCTCTCTATCCGTGATGCTGTTGTGCCCTCAAGTCTTAGATGGGAGTAGTGCATTTACAGCCCACTACTCTACCGGTGTCTGCTGCAGAACCATTAGTGTCCATACAGCCTCGGGGACCGGGCCCCGGCCTTGCGCTTAGAACTTCTAGGCAGGGTTCTTCCTCTAACCCACGTCCTCTGTGTCCCCTTTTACTCCTACGTTCCGTACTTGTCTTTTCCCTTCTATGGATGCTCAGGCTTCAGTTCAATGTCCTTCTCCTTCTTTCCTTTCCCGTGCCAGCTGGCTCAGATCACTGAGGCAGCTGCAGCACTCCTTCCTCCATCTCTCTTCCAGGGATCCCCACTCCTCCCGAGTGGCTTCCTCTCTCCTACTCCACCTCTGGACTCAACTGAACTTCAATCCTGGAACTGTCCCGCTCTTTTATATGTTCTCAACTCCACCCACCTCCCAGCACGTCTAGTGTTCCAAGCAGGGAACCACCAAAGGTGCTCTGCTTCTCTCTAAGCAAGGAGCTGCAATGTGGTTATGCTGAACTACTCTATTGTGTGGGGTGCGAGTGTTGGAGTGTGGTCAGGAGCCTCCAACTTACCTGGATGGTGAGGCACCACACCTTAGGAGAAGGTGCAGTACCTCTGTGGCGACTGAGCCTCAGGGGCGCCACAAATACATTTTTTTTTTAGTTTTGTTATTTTTCCCTAACTAAGGAGGTGATAAAGGGGGGTTTGATTTACTATTTATGGCGGGTTTTTATGTTTGGCAGCTGTCATATGCTAAAAGACGCTTTTTATTGTAAAAATAGTTTTTGCATCACCACCTTTTGAGAGCTATAATTTTTCCATATTTTGACCCACCGAGTCATGTGAGGTCTTACTTTTTGCAGAATGAGTTTTTATTGGTACCATATTCGGGGACGTGACATTTTTTGATCGCTTTTTATTCCAATTTTTTGGATGCAGAATGAACAAAAACCAGCATTTCAAGAATTTCTTTTGGGGTGCGTTTACACCGTTCCGCTTGCGGTAAAAATGATAAAGCGGTTTTATTCTTCGAGTTAGTACGGTTACAGCGATACCTCATTTATATCATTTTTTTATGTTTTGGCACTTTTATACAATGAAAGCAATTTTATATAAAAAATAATTATTTTTGCATCGCTTTATTCTATAACTATAGCTATAACTTTTTTATTTTTTCGCTGATGATGCTATATGGTGGCTCGTTTTTTGCGGGACAAGATGACGTTTTCAGCGGTACTATGGTTATGTATATCCGCCTTTTTGATCGCGCGTTATTGCACTTTTTGATCGGCCTTATGATGATAAAGCTTTGTTTTTTGCTTCGTTTTTTATTTTTATTTTTTAAGGGGTTCAATAAAAGGATTAACTAGTGGGACAGTTTTATAGGGCAGGTCGTTACAGACGCGGCAATACCAAATATGTGTACTTTTATTGTTTTTTTTTATTTCCAATAAATGAATTTATTAGGGAATTTTTTTTTAATTTATTTAGCGATTTTTTATAAATTATTTTTACACTTTTTTTTCTTTTTTTTAACTGAGTAGCGATCTGTCACAGGCAGTGCAGAAGGCTTCCTCGTGCCTGCGCTTTGCAGGCACTGAGGAATCCGGCTCCCTGTAGGCCTCCGAAGGTCCCCGCCGCCTTTTTGGATCCGGGGACCTGCAGGGAAGGAGACCCCCGCAGCAGCGCTGCACATTGTACTGCTGTGGGGGTCGCAGGGAAGCACGGAGGAAGCCCCCTCCCGATGCTTCCCTAAACCCCCGGTACACTGCGATCGTGTTTGATCGCAGTGTGGCAGGGGTTAACATGTCAGGGGTGGTCCGTGACTGCCCCTGACACATAGTGCCAGGTGTCAGCTGTGATAATCAGCTGACACCCGGCCGCGATCAGCGGCGCTCACCACGTGGGTGCCGCTGATCACTATGACATACTATCCCGTCCCTGGGAATTAAGTCCCAGGGCACATGGACAGGATAGTACATCACATGACAGAAAGGGGTTAAAGCTAGAGTCCACAAACAGAGTCCACTGAGCAAACAGTCAGCAAGCACCTCAGCCCCTTGCACATAAAATATACAGAACAGATTAACCCCAGGTGATTTACCTCTTCTCCACAGTTACTGCAACACGAGCAATCAGGATCCAGGAAGACCGTTAAGATCAAACAGGGATAACAGTTTATTGTAGAGATCAGGTAATAAAAGTTGAAAAAAAGGTAGAAAAAGGTAGTTGCAATTATTCAACTACACAGGGGCACTACACAGTCCCTGTGCCCGGGGGTCCCATCTGTCCCAGATGGGGATCTACTTATACCCCAAATGGGGGTCCTCACTGTTCCAGACGGGAACACACTTATACCCCAGACGGGGGTCTCTTTTGTCCCTGATGGGGATGCACATATGCCCCGGACGGGGACGCAGAGAACATTACAAGCTAATACAGTACAGAATAAAAGGGGCTTCACACATTGCATTAACACATATTAATACAAATTATTGAACACCAGCAAACATTAATATTTATGGATACTCTATTCGGGTGCATAAAGTGCACAGGCCCGGCACACGGGAGAGAGGGGGCAGAAGAGGGATCCCACCACCTCCTTACATCCTCATGGGCCAATATTCCTGCAGCATTATTTTGACACCATGTGCAATCTATGCAGTTAAGAATTTGCTGAAGTCCTAAAGCCAAAAAACATTGAAGACACTAGTAGGTGGGTGTCTGATAATGTGGCCACTCAATGTAAAATGAAAATCAGATAATGGATCACTTTATCATTTTTTTTTTTCTGCTAGTTTTTAGGTAAATTTTGGTACACTAATTACATTATAATAGTAGTAACAGTAACAGTTCACATATATCACAATATTGTTATGCTGATGAAGGCTTTTTATTTCAGAGTGTTCTCGTTCTTTGAAAGCTCAGAGAGTATTTATAGAGCTGCTGAAATCAGAATTCATCATCACAGGGTAATATGTTAATTGAGCTGTGGTGTTATTTTTACCAGCTACTTACCCATTCCATTGAGCTATTTAAGTACACTGCTGAAGAATTGATTTGATAGGAATCTCTATGTAAAATAAGGCTTACACTGATACTTATCTGCTTCCCATTAAAAGTGTATATTTATATATAATGATATATTTTCAGGAGTGCACTGAAAATTGAATTTGGGCCGGGGGCATGGCCGCACCGCTGGTCCAAGCTGTGTGCTTCTAGCTTTGCCTCTGCAGCATAGGAGAAGCCCAAAGGAACTGAGGCTGCTGTCTCCAGCCATCTGACTAGCTTCAGAGAAGTGTGTGCAGGCTCAGTCTAAAGAATAGAGCCTGCTTTTCCATGCATTCTTCATCTAGGTACTTGCTTCTCTGAGACAGCAAGGTGGCCAGTAACCTAGGCAACAAGCTGTACACTCTAAAATGATACATTTCTCTGTTCTTTGGAATTGAGTGGATTTATTAAAAGGGCTATATTGCAAAATTGCTTGTTTTTAAAAGCACTTTGCGATTTTAACCATATATTTACCATGTAATAAAGTTTGCTTTAATTTTGCTGTTATTTATAGCTGTTTTATAGTTGCTGCAAATTGTGCTGATTATGGTGAGTGAGCTTGTGCTTTTACACAACAGCCAAGCAGAAGAAGAAGAGCTGCTGTTTAAAAGCTGTTGGTAGATAAAAAAAAATAATCAAAATTCATCCAGGCAACTACATGCTATCTGTCTGAGAAACTATGCTTGGAGGAAAGAAGGAGGAAGAGGAATCAGACCACTGAACCAGTTCATCAGGCCTGATGTTTTGTACGCCGGTCTTGACTAAATGTGCACAAGAGTAAGATGCCTCAAATTCAATAAGTGTGCTCTCCTAATGAATTTGATGCAACTTCAGTTGCCATGCACCACCACAAGTTCAATCTGTGACTGGAGGAATGGAGCACATTTCTGTCATAATTTACACAACGTTGCGATGAATTTGTAGGCTGCGCCTGGCAACACCCCTCCCTCCTCCTAGCTAAGCTCCACACACTTTTCCAAAAAAAAATTGGTGGATATAAACATGCCAAAAACTGGAATAAATATGCCAAATGCTGAAAAAAATGGAAATATTTCAAACAGTTTTACTTCAGAACTCTGGAGAATTACAGTTTGATGAATCGCACCCCATGTAGAGAAAGTTAAGCCATATTTTTAGAATTTGCTAATCAGATCTACACAGGTTAGTTAACATATCACGCCTGTTTCTACCTTCACTAAACTATTCCAATGCAATTTTCCATGAACCTCCCTACAATACAGGTTCTTACAGGAAATCTGTCAGCAGGCTTTTGCTACTTCATCTGAGAGCAGCGTGATGTAGGTAAAAAGAAGCTGAATCCAAATATCTATCACTGAGAAAGCTAACAGGTTCTGTATATACTTTGTCTATAGACAGTGAGCTGGCTATCACAGGAAGGGGCATACCCTGCTGTGTCCCAGCAATGATAAGCTACAACAAGTAAACAACACCACTGAGCTTGATAAGAAAGGCAATGCTGAAATCTGTGTTTTAACCCCTTCAGCATGCTGTCTCCACATGCAAAAGCAACAGCTACAGCAGAACTTGCCAAAAGATTGTCACTCTTCTGTGACATTACTCAGCAGCTAATGGCTGAAGATGCACCCAATGACTTCCCGCTCTTCCCGTCTATCTTCTTCATTTTGCACATAATAATGGTACTAATGAGAGTTTTCTTTTTAGCTGATTTCTCTTGCATTTGTCTTTGATAGCAGGGAGAGCTGTTAGTATTACCAGTATTATGTGCAGAATACATACGAGGGTAGAATGCTAAGTAGCCACATTCTTTGTGATGGAACTTAGTACTTGTCAGATTTCCAAGCTTATTGCGAAATACCCATGTGGAAAAATAAAGTCTTGGAGGAAGAAATTCATCACCCATCTACTATCAATTAAATCTTTAAAATCACGTATGGGGTTCAAGGATGTTGAAATGTAGTGTTTAGTAAAGGAAAATATGACCAAGGATCTGTATGTTAAGGCCCCGTCTCACATAGCGAGATCGTTAGCGAGATCGCTGAAACGTCACAGGTTTTGTGACGCAACAGTGACCTCGCCAGCGATCTCGCTACATGTGACACATAGCGGCGACCGCCCCCCCGCTGCGATATTGCTGATCGTGCTCGAATGTCCTGGGCCATTTTTTGATCACTGGTGTCCCGCTGGCCAGCATGCATTTTTGTGTTTGACGCCGACGAGCGACCTCGTTGGCGACTCAGAACTCAGGGACGCAGGTGGGAGTCGTCAGAATAGCTGCTGTGTGAAAAGGTTCTAACGACCGCTGAGGTCGTTATACGGATCGCCGGATCATTGCTGAGTAGATTTGTCTGTTTGACAGCTTACTAGCGACCATTTAGCAATGTACCAGTGATCCATAACAGGTCGTATCGTTGTCGGGATCACTGGTGCGTCGCGTAGTGTAACGGTACCCTTACTCTCTCTATATACAGTCATATGTAAAAGTTTGGGCACCCCTATTAATGTTAACCTTTTTTCTTTATAACAGTTTTGGTTTTTGCAACAGCTATTTCAGTTTCATATATCTAATAACTGATGGACTCAGTTATATTTCTGGATTCAAATGAGGTTTATTGTACTAACAGAAAATGTGCAATCTGCATTTAAACAAAATTTGACCGGTGCAAAAGTATGGGCACCCTTATCATTTTCTTGATTTGAACACTCCTAACTACTTTTTACTGACTTCCTGAAGCACTAAATTGGTTTTGCAATCTCATTGAGCCTTGAACTTCATAGCCAGGTGTATCAAATCATGAGAAAAGGTATTTAAGGTGGCCACTTGCAAGTAGTTCTCCTATTTGATTCTCCTATGAAGAGTGGCATCATGGGCTCCTCAAAACAACTCTCAAATGATCTGAAAACAAAGATTATTCAGCATAGCTTTTCAGGGGAAGGATACAAAAAGTTGTCTCAGAGATTTAACCTGTCAGTTTCCACTGTGAGGAACATAGTAAGGAAATGGAAGAACACAGGTACAGTTCTTGTTAAGCCCAGAAGTGGCAGGCCAAGAAAACTATCAGAAAGGCAGAGAAGAAGAATGGTGAGAACAGTCAAGGACAATCCACAGACCACCTCCAAAGACCTGCAGCATCATCTTGCTGCAGATGGTGTCACTGTGCATCGGTCAACAATACAGCGCATGCATAACGCCTTTTTGTATGACCAAACAACTCAATCTTTGTTTCATCAGTCCACAGGACCTTCTTCCAAAATGTAACTGGCTTGTCCAAATGTGCTTTTGCATACCTCAGGCGACTCTGTTTGTGGCGTGCTTGCAGAAACGGCTTCTTTCGCATCACTCTCCCATACAGCTTCTCCTTGTGCAAAGTGCGCTGTATTGTTGACCGATGCACAGTGACACCATCTGCAGCAAGATGATGCTGCAGGTCTTTGGAGGTGGTCTGTGGATTGTCCTTGACTGTTCTCACCATTCTTCTTCTCTGCCTTTCTGATATTTTTCTTGGCCTGCCACTTCTGGGCTTAACAAGAACTGTACCTGTGTTCTTCCATTTCCTTACTATGTTCCTCACAGTGGAAACTACATGTTAAATCTCTGAGACAACTTTTTGTATCCTTGCCCTGAAAAGCTATGTTGAATAATCTTTGTTTTCAGATCATTTGAGAGTTGTTTTGAGGAGCCCATGATGCCACTCTATATAGGAGAATCAAATAGGAGAACTACTTGCAAGTGGCCACCTTAAATACCTTTTCTCATGATTTGATACACCTGGCTATGAAGTTCAAAGCTCAATGAGGTTACAAAACCAATTTAGTGCTTCAGGAAGTCAGTAAAAAGTAGATAGGAGTGTTCAAATCAAGAAAATGATAAGGGTGCCCATACTTTTGCACGGGTCAAATTTTGTTTAAATGCAGATTGCACATTTTCTGTTAGTACAATAAACCTCATTTGAATCCAGAAATATAACTGAGTCCATCAGTTATTAGATATATGACATTGAAATACCTGTTGCAAAAACCAAGATTGTTATAAAGAAAAAAGGTTAACATTAATAGGGGTGCCCAAACTTTTACATATGACTGTATGCTGCTGGTTTAGCCTTTTCTTACAGTCTTCAAGGAATGTTATCCTTTTTATGAACTAAGGAGAACAATCTTTGAAAAAGAGATAATAAATCAACCCTCCCTGTTATGAATGGGTCACCATGGAGAAAAAAGCAAACACGCTAAGCCACAGAAAACAGAGTGGTTGGTAACTATGCAGATTGCAGATCCCTGATCTTACCACACAACTAGCAGTAGCCGTGGAGCGTGCCTACGATGAACCTAGATGCCTCGTCACGGCCGGAGGACTACATAAGCCTAAAGCAAGAAAAGGGAAAGCTAATTGCCCCAGAGCAGACCCCAAAGGAATAGATAGCCCCCACACATATATTGACGGTGAAACAAGATGAAGGCACAAACACAGGCAGGAAAATAGGCTTAGCAAACGATGGGGCCCAAACTAACTAGACAGGAAAGGAAAGACACTATCTGCAACCTGCAAAAAACCCTACAAAATAATGTCCAACACTTCTGATAGCAAAATTAACCCTGAAGTCACTAGACTTCTCCCACTATATCAGCACTCTGAAATATTCTGAGACAGAGCAAAAAGAGACCGAACTAGTAAGGGACAAAAAGCCAATTGGCAAAATACTGATAAATAAGAGTGGAAATTCAGCTCAGCCCCCAGCCGGGACTGGCAGACCACTCAAAAAACTGAATAGACCAACAAAATCAAGTGTGAACATTAGCAGAAAAACTTAGCTTTTGATGACTGGAAAAGAGCTGAAAACCAAGAGCTGACAAGCCAGAAGGAATCACCAGCAACTGAATAGGGCGTCGGCTGTCTTAAATCCAATCTGAGAATCCTGAGATCCAATCGTCATCTTAATTCTCAGGTGGCAGATCTCCACCGATCAAACCAGCCGCACCACCTCCCGTCACCACCAGAGGGAGTCCAGAAGGGGAACTCACAACTGGTGAGAATGAACTCACAACACCTCCCTAAGGCAGGCCAAAGCCAGGCAGCTGGAACCTGATTAACCACTGCTTCACACTTGTTGTGACCAGTTAGAAAACCTGGACAAATCCCAGCTAGACCAAAGTCCGGAATGGTCATCTGACAACTTTGGCAAATGCCACAGTGACCAGTCAGGGCGTGACATAGCCCGCAATACTTTTAACAGTATCAATAACAGAATTTACAGAATTTACCCAAAAATAACCACCTCTATGATGTGAGGTACTGGCACAAACATGAATGGCATTGATGTCATATAAAATATATCATGGATATTTCGTATATTAGAGTATTCAGCACCAATATATTGATAAAAAATGGAAACATCTTACCCAATTCACAGTGGATTATGGAGTCAAGGCAATCCTTTAGTTTTAAGATGACCTCTTCATTAGAGGTTCATGGGAGCATTTTTGTTCCCTGTAAGTCTGAAATTGCCCTGAAACCCAAAGTTCCCACCCTTACAAGGGCTGTCCACAGCTGACCCTAAAACATTCTTTCCCTAGAAGTCCTTACTGGCTCCCGATGCATTTATTCCTAATTGGACTCATAAGGGGATAATGTCAGGGCCCTATTGCCTACAATATGTGAGTCAGAGTTCCAGTATAGGTAAAAACTAATTTATATGGGGCTTACTGTCTGTCCCACCCAGAGGTTTTAAATAGAGAGTATCAAGGGGTCTCAACCACACTTGGACAGTTAATCCCTTCCAGCAATTTATCAGTCCCGCGCATCCATTGTTCCCTCTATCAAGGAGCTGCGGAGCAACATTTGGCCTATGGAACACATAACCAGAAGTGACGTTCACTGCCTAGTCGAGGACATGCCCTCCAAAAAGAAAGTAGTTTCTTGTCCAACAAAAACATATGATTCTATGACTCTATGAAAAACAAAGAAGATTGAGTGAATTCCTTATGGTCTTTATATCGACACCCTCTGGCATTCAAAAAATACTTGACTGCCTCCATTCTCTTTTCATGGGTGATGGATGGGTGTAATGCTTCTATGTCAATACTTGCCATTATGAAGTCAGACCCAAAATTCAAACCCTTGTTTTTGTAAGAGGTCAGTGGTGTCTTGTGTAGAAGACTGGAGTGCCGTCACAAAGGCTCTTAGTACTTTATCCAGACATATGTCAACAGTTTGGCCCAAATAACCTACCCCCGACACAATTGGTCACCATTTGAGGATGGCTAACCTCTTATGAACTTTGGCAGACAGTAACATGTAGCTGTTATTGGGTGTTCTGGTGATAAAAATTCAAATTCTGGTATAAAAACTCAACATTTAGTAGCCCCATGTGTAAAGTGACCAGATTTATAAGTACCTTATGAAAAGTTGGAGTAAAATTAGTTCAGAGGACTTCATAACCTATTTTGTCAGAAGTGAGTCACAAAGTTGTTTGTAATGTATAGTAATAAGGATCACAATGTTTCCCCCTTTATCAGAGGATTTTGTTATCCCTTCTTGTTTTTTTTTAGTTTTGTACAATTTCCTGTTCGTTTGTTTGTTTTTGTTTGCCCTGTCAACTATTTTATGTCAAATATGTATCTCATTTTTAATGAACAATTAAAAGTTATATTTTAATAATTGTTAAAAATCCTCCATTTTGCTGCTTATTGTGCTATTAATTAGGTTGTGTGACCAAAGATTTGATGGATCCTTGTGATCTAACACTTTATTTCATTGCTAGAAGGCACAAATAGGGACATTGTTATAAGTGACAATGTGATGGTATTATTACAATGGGGTCCTAGGTTCAAATCCCACCAAGGACAACATCTGCAAGGAGTTTGTATGTTGTCCCCGTGTTTGTGTGGCTTTCCTCCCACACTCCAAGACATAGTGATATGGAATTTAGATTGTGAGCCCCATCGGGGACAGTTCCAATAATGTCTGTAAAGCGCTGTGGAATTAATGGTGCTGTATAAATGAGTAAAATAAGTAAATTAGGAGGTACGGGAGCATTAATTTAAGGAGGCGTAATGGACAGCATTATTATAAGTGGCAAAATGAGTATATTATTATAAGGTGGCACAGTGAAATATTGTTTTAAGAAGGCACAATGGCAGGCATTATTAGAAGGTACAATGGTGGTATTATGACATTATAAAGACACAGTGGGGCATTATTACTATAAGGTACTGTATAATTACAAGAAGGCACATTGGGATGACATTTTTACTATGAGGAGGCACAGAAGGGGTACCACTATTCCTGTATGGAAGCACAGATGGATCATTATTGTTTCCTAGGACAGAGAGAGCAATGCTATTGTATTGGGCACACAAAGATGATATGTCATGCTGTTATCAGGAGCCAAGTCTATCCTCACCATCAGAGGCTCTAGTGAATAGTCAGGTGATCGCTTAGTCACGCCTCTCCAGGCTCTCCACGGTCCATGGCACAGTGGTTCCACAAACCATGTTCGTGAAAGTGTGCTCAGGTCATGTATCCTGCTGGATCCCGAACCCTGCCTATACAAACCATGTACCAGGAGACTTCCCGGACAATTTGCTTAGTTCAGGATCCTGGCCCCAGACTCACAGCCCCACCACGTTTTGACGGCAATCCGAAGCTCTGTCCCAGGTTCATCAACCTGTGCCGGCTACATTTTGAATTTCTTCCACACCACTTCCTGCTGGACTGAGCAAAGGTGGCGTGTCTAATGTCGCACCTTGGAGGCGAGGTCCTGGCCTGGCTGAATCCGTTGTGGGAGAGAGAGTATCCAATCATCTCCAGTTTGCCAGCATTCTTGGAAGCTTTCCGCAAATTGTTCGATGAGCCCAGGCGAACCACCTCAGCAGCTTCAGCTCTTCTCAGTCCAATTCTATTGTGGGTCAATATGCTGTACACTTTCGTATCCTGGTGTCCGAACTCAAATGGAATACCAAAGCTTTGGTAGCGATATTCTGGGAGGGGCTTTCTGGAGATATTAAGGATGAGTCAGCCGGTCGAGACCTACAGGGATTGGATCTCCTTCTACAAAGAGGACTGTCCACGAGACTACTATGCCATGGCTGTCGTCTTGTGCCCGGAGGAAAGTTAACCCACCCGGGAAGAAAGGGATCCACGTGCAGAGGCAACTGATGACACCTCTGCCCCTGACCATGCTCATCACCTTGGAGACTCTGCGGCTGCAGAGACCCCTTCATCCCATGCCATGGGCTGGGTATCAAGTGGAAAAACTGCACAGGATGCACCCCACAGAACTTACTTTGCTATTCTCTTCAAGTGCCAGTTGCACATTTCAGGGACTGTTCCACATCCTCTCAGGGTAAGAGAACCCTGCTATGCTCTAAAAAGGAGCTGAAGATGGTCCACGGGACCTGCTGAAAAAAATTTTTTTGTGTTTTTTTTAGCCTGTT
This sequence comes from Dendrobates tinctorius, assembly GCF_039654945.1. Classification (NCBI taxonomy): domain Eukaryota; kingdom Metazoa; phylum Chordata; class Amphibia; order Anura; family Dendrobatidae; genus Dendrobates; species Dendrobates tinctorius. Next base: position 183,670 of record NW_027362049.1, on the reverse strand, counting down.
GCGCTCCTTCTGCTGGATAGCATAACTACGATTGGACATATCTTGTGCTCGAGCTACAGCTATGGACTGTGTAATGTCTAAAATCCCACTGTGCACGGCATGATACTGTATGTGCTGTACTCCAAGGAAGGGGGTGTACCCCTATTAGGATTGCTAAAATGTAGATATTTTGTAAAGATGGACTGACGGCGTGCCTGGGAGGACTGTTTCAGTACATCAGCATGTGGTATGAAAATAAGTTGTGCTCCCCTCAAAGGAAGAGGGAGGGGCACCCTTCTGGCAGAAGAATTTTGATATGGACATGTGCGTTGTCATACTTAAGAAGTGTGGACATTGCTGATTGCGGATTTCTACCTCATATTGAGAAAATAGACATTATTGCTCTCCCTGTGTGGAGTATCCTTGTAAAATAAAGAGAGTTAAATATGTTACTATAAATGATAATTAAAAAAAAGAAACGGTATATTTATGTTGTGTAGGAAAAATGTTAATATTGTTTTCACATTGTCGGGGACAACAATGATGGGGGTATGTAAGAGGGTCAGGGCCTAGCCCTTTAAATGTTGATGCTAATGTTTACATGTACATAATTGCCATATTTGCATGTGTCATATGTACGTATCTTTGTATTATATGTAAGCTGTATATACATGTTTATTGCTATATGTAACCTAGGAACAGTGCAGTTAGGGAAAAGGCCACTAGCTGGGGGCACTGAGTACACTTCATAAAAAGGTTTAGTTGTAGGACACTTAGAGATTAATTGTAGGAGTGGTAGCTGGGGAATAAGCTAGACAAATTTCCTGAACATAGTCAGATGGGGTAGACCCCTTGTGTGCTCAGGTGGCCTTGGGGCCTGAGCTGCTTAGCTATCACACAACGTTCCCAAGCAGAGAAGCCCAGCCATCCATAGAAAGGAGTGGAAGTAATAGGGAAGAAGAGTGCAGTGCATGGTATCCACAGCAACGTAGTGAAGAAGCTACAGAAGAAGTGTGAAGAAGTAGTAGTAGTAGAGTGGGCCACCAGCAAGTGCATGGGCAGGATAACCAAAAGGGGGTGGACGACCAAGTAGATGAATATTTCTGGGTCTGGGCTGAAGTCGACTCCAGGGAGATAGGTTGAAGTGCCGTTTTCTTCGAGCTCCTTGTCCCATTGTAACTTTGTGGCCTATTCCAGTGAAGTAGAAGAAGTTAGGGAAAGACAAAGAATAATACATTGCTAGTACTGTGACAAGTGTGCTGGAAGTGTTATGGATGTGCTGTGTCCTGGAGAGAATAAATCCATTATGTTTAAAGTTTCTTTGGACTCTGCCTGCTATCCTTTAAGTGAACGGAAGAATGGGGAACACAGCAGGGAGGGAGCAGCTGACAGAACAGTGAGTATGGATTGTGCTGACCTGATTGCAACCTGGCCGTATTCTTACAAGTGTGCTAATGAAGTGGCACGTGAAAGTAAACCGCAGTGCCTGACTCAGTTTTCTCAAGAACCGAAGAAGCTCCGGCATCTTCGGGCAGTAGGAGAGGTCACTCAAAACGGAAAGGACGTCTCTCAAAGCCAGATTCTTACTGTGGCTGTGACAACCTATGAATCCCAGTTTGTTGAGTCAGCATATTTGGATTCCGGGGCAGCCGGAAATTTCATCCTTCAGCCTGTAGTGGATCGGTTCCAAATCCCAGTTCATACATTCCAGAACCCCCTGACAATAACATCTGTTGATGGGAGAACTCTTCGGGAGATGGTTCGTTTGGCAACTGAGCCACTTGAGGTCCATATTGGGATGCTCCATATGGAGAAAATGGTCTTCTATGTCCTCGCCAACATGCCTCACGCCTTTCTCCTGGGTCTACCATAGCTGCGTCAGCACGAACCTGTGTAGAACTGGAGAGGTGCTCCGCTGGAGACATTTCTGTCATGGGAGGTGTCTGGCTTCCGTACGCCCAGGTAAGGTCCTGTCTAGTCCGGCATCGCTGCCTGGTTTGCCGCCTGCCTCTTGGTCCTTCCCCGATGTATTTGACAAGAAGGAGACAGAGACTTTGCCACCCCACAGGCCGTATGACTGCCCTATTGACTTGATTCCCAGGTCTACACCCCCTAGAGGCTGAAGTCTGTGCCTCATCTGTGGTACTGGCACTTCCTTGGCTCTCTCTGCACAATCCTGTAATAGATTGGCAAAATCTGGAAGTAGTTAAATGGAGTGTGCATTGTCAAGGACACTGCTTGGATACCCAGTTATCTAGGGTGGATACTCAGTCTGTGTCTAGTTACCTGTTGGATTTTGGGGATGTGTTCTCTGAGCAGGGGAGCCAAGAACTCCCTCCTCATCATTCTTATGATTGCGCCCTTAACCTTGTTCCTGTTGCCAAGCTGTCCAAGAGCAGACATTATAATATCTCTGGTCCAGAGAGACAGGCCATGAAGGACTTCATCACGGAAAGCCTGGCTAATGGTCATATCAGACCATCCTCATCCCTGACCTCTTTAATCAAATTGTAGGGACAAAATGGTTTTCTAAGCTTGACCTCAGTGGGGTGTATAATCACATCAGCATTAAAGAGGTTGATGAGTGGAAAACTGCGTTCAATTCTCCTGAGAGACACTAGGAGAAACTGGTGATGCCTTTTGGGTTTACGAACGCCCCCGCCGTCTTTCAACACTTTATAAATTACATCTTTAGTCACCTGATAGGAAGTGTCATGGGAAGCCTAGGTAACTTTTGGCTGAAACCCTGGGGCCCCTGCGGTGTCCCTCAGACTAGGGGAAACTCTGTCTGTCCCTCAACCCAGGGTTTACACTGAAGGTGTGCCTGCCTGGGCCTCCACCCTGTCCTTGTCTCCTGTCCAGCCCTAAGCTGAACCCACCACCCTCCACCCAGTGAGGAGACCAAACACCAGACCCCACAAATAAGTATGTACAGGGATAAAGGAAACGCACCACACCGCGTACACACAGGAGAATACAATAATGTGCAAGGGCAACCAAAAAATACAACACAGGGAGGCAAAATGGCAACAACGGAATATACTACACCAGAAACCGTATGCTCCTTAGACCACCACTCCAGACCGGTATCGCTAGCACATGGCAAGAGCTATAGTCGGCGAAGCCCATAGTCACGCAGGACAATTTAAAGACAGAGGGCGTGGCTAAGCCCTCAGCCAGAATGACAACCTGGTTTACCCAATCCAAGCCGGATCAGAAGACCAACCAGCGCTGCTGAGAACCAAGTGGTAGGATGGGGTATTACCGCTGTCTGCCGGGCACCCTGGTGCGAACAGTGTCCGACATGACATGAAGATTCGTTGTTATCTGTCTGGATGACATACTAATTTATTCACCTGACCTTGAGTCACACCAGGTACATGTTAAGCAGGTCTTACATATACTCCGAGACAATAAATTATATGTCAAACCCGAGAACTGTATATTCGCGGTTTAGGAGATCCCTTTCCTAGGATATGTGTTGTCTTCCACTGGTTTTCGCATGAATCCGGCAAAAGTCCTAGTGGTATTGGATTGGGATCGTCCAGAGGATCTGAAGGCATTACAAAGATTTTTAGGTTTCGTCAACTACTACTGTAAGTTCATAAAAAACTTTTCAGTAGTAGCCAAACCTCTTACGGAAATGACCAGGAGGGGGACAGACTTCTCCAAGTGGTCCAGTCCTGCCATGAAGGCATGTGATATGCTGAAATGGTGTTTTTCTTCTGCACTGATTCTTATTCAGGCTGAAGTCTCTCAACCTTTTATCCTTATGGTCAATGCATATGAGGTGGGAGTGGGGGCTGTATTGTCGCAAGGTGAGTCTCCTGGTAAATGGCAATGTGCTTATTTTTCTAAAAAAAAACTGTCACCGGATGATAAAAATTATGACATTGTTAACAAGGAACTCTTAGCAATCAAATGGGCTTTAGAGGAGTGGCATCATTTTTTGGAGGAAGAGGTTCACCTAGTGATGGTTATCACGGATCATAAGAATCTGGTATACTTGAAATAATTGAAATGGCTAACCCCTTGACAGGCAAGATGGGCATTGTTCTTTACCAGGTTTAACTTTGTTGTCACTTATAGGCCAGGGAACAAAAACATTATGGCAAATGCCTTATCCCGTTGCTTTCCTGGGGGAGGAAATAAGTGTGAACTGATACCTAGTCTTCAAAAAGGGGTGGTTATGGTGTCTATATGCTCCAATCTGGAAAGAGAGGTTGTTGGCATTCAGGGGGACGCCTCTGCTGCCTGTCCACTTGGTAAACTGTTTGTTCCTGTTAATCTCCGTCTTAAGGCTATGTGCACACGCTGCGGATTGGTCTGCGGATTTTTTATCTGCGGAACCGCAGGTAAAACCGCAGGTAAAATGACCTGTGGTTTTACCTGCGGATTGGCCTGCGGTTTTCCTTGCGGTTTATCATCTCTACAGTGGAGGAGATGGTAAACCGCAGCAGAATCCGCAGAAAAGAATTGACATGTCATTTCTTTCTGCGGATTCAAAACCGCAGCTTTACCGCAGTTAAAAATCCGCAGCATGTGCACAGCTGAATGTAAATCCCATAGGATAACATGCTACTGTACACTGTCTGCAGAACTGTTGCAGTTCTGCGGCGGCCAAAACCGCAGCGGAACCGCAGCAAAAACCGCAGCGAGTGCACATAGCCTCAGAGTACTCAGCGAACATCACGATTCAGTGTTGGCTGGACATCCTGGTAATAAAGCCACCGCTGATCTGCTTACTCTGCATATTTGGTGACCAGTTGCTCATCAGGATGTCTGGGAGTATGTAGCCGCCTGCAGTGTCTGCACGCGTTCTAAGACCTCTCATGCTCGTCCGTTGGGGGCTCTGCAACCATTGGCGATTCCCAACAGAATTGGACTCACTTGTCGGTTTATTTAATCATGGATCTACCCTTGTCAGGGAGGAACACTGTAATTTCTGTGGTGGTAGATAGATTCAATAAAATGTCTCATTTTATTGCTCTACCACCTTACCGAACACCAAATCTTTGGCGCAAGTTTTCTTCAGAATTAGATTACATGGGATCCCGACCTATATTGTTTCTGATCAGTGGGTATAGTTTGTCTCCAAGTTTTGGAGGGCATTTTGCACCCATCTGGGAATCCATTTGTCATTTCCTTCCACTTTTCATCCGCAGTCTAATGGCCAGACCAAACGGTATGGACGGACAAACCGCCTGTGCAGCCTGTGCGGCTGCATCGGGGCCCAGAGGCTACAGGGAGCCCCTGCAGGGCCACTAATAATGAGGGCAATCTCATGTGCGGCGGGCAGGGAGCAATCCCAGCAGCTCCGCTGCCTACAAGTGAAAATAGCGATTAATCACTGTTTGGATACCATGGAAATAAATCATAGGCTCCAAAACAATGGTACTAATTAAAAATTCATTTTTATTAGACAATATTAGTAAAAACATGTAGTACAAGAGGTGTGCACATTAATACAGGAGGGACATGAATTACCAATAGGGTATCTCTAAAAAATGCCAACAAATAAAATGTCAACTAGCAAAGTAAACATGTTATACTGTGCAAAAAATAGCACATATATAAGCTGCTAAAATATGACAAAAGCCTATTCCCTTATTTGTGCAAAATAATTCATAACATGTCAACATAAGTTCATAAATATCGCTAAATGAATTTTCACTGAGCAGTCAAAAAAATAGTAGTAATTGTGTGTGCCAGGTTCACATGTCTTGGCTGCTATCATGTAAAAAAGGCTGCTCAAAGCAAATCCAAATAAGAAAGCATACATGCTATGGCATGTGAACTGTCACACACATGAAAACCACAAGATGGCTCTAGCACAGTACATATTAGGAGCGGTACCACAAGTTGATCATACCGTGAGGTTGGCGTGGAGTCCCCCAGGTGTCCCCCTGCCCCGACGTGCGTTTCGCTGTTGTTTCTTCTTTGTTGGCATTTTTTAGAGATACCATAATTGTGTTCGTATTATTGGTACACACCAGGTTTGTTTATAGTGATATTTATGACTGGGCAAATTTTGTGATTAAAGTGAAAATAGCAGCGGAGCGGAGCTGCATGGATCGTCCTGCTTCCTGCCCGGCACCCGCGCTTCCTCTGGATGACGTCGCTGGATGACGTCATCATTCAGCGGCTGTCTGTGCCAGAAGAGAAAGCAGCCGGAGGCGGTGATGCGGGATGCGGGAGAGCATGCGGACAGGTGCTGTGTGTGTTTTTTTGTATGTACGTGTATATTTCTCCCCTGCCACCCCATCATTGCCCATTCCACACCTCCATCATTTCCTCCTCCCCCACCACCCCCATCATTGTCTCTTCCCCCACCACTCACATCATTGCCCATTCCACCACTTGTATATACATGTACAGTTGTAGCCAAAAGTATTGACACCCCTGCAATTCTGTCAGATAATACTCAGTTTCTTCCTGAAAATGATTGCAAACACAAATTCTTTGGTATTATTATCTTCATTTAATTTGTCTTAAATGAAAAAACACAAAAGAGAATGAAGCAAAAGTAAAACATTGATCATTTCACACAAAACTCCAAAAATGGGCCAGAAAAAAGTATTGGCACCCTCAGCCTAATACTTGGTTGCACAACCTTTAGCCAAAATAACTGCGACCAACCGCTTCCGGTAACCATCAATGAGTTTCTTACAATGCTCTGCTGGAATTTTAGACCATTCTTCTTTGGCAAACTGCTCCAGGTCCCTGATATTTGAAGGATGCCTTCTCCAAACTGCCATTTTTAGATCTCTCCACAGGTGTTCTATGGGATTCAGGTCTGGACTCATCGCTGGCCACCTTAGAAGTCTCCAGTGCTTTCTTTCAAACCATTTTCTAGTGCTTTTTGAAGTGTGTTTTGGGTCATTGTCCTGCTGGAAGACCCATGACCTCTGAGGGAGACCCAGCTTTCTCACACTGGGACCTACATTATGCTGCAAAATTTGTTGGTAGTCTTCAGACTTCATAATGCCATGCGCACGGTCAAGCAGTCCAGTGCCAGAGGCAGCAAAGCAACCCCAAAACATCATGGAACCTCTGCCATGTTTGACTGTAGGGACCGTGTTCTTTTCTTTGAATGCCTCTTTTTTTCTCCTGTAAACTCTATGTTGATGCCTTTGCCCAAAAAGCTATACTTTTGTCTCATCTGACCAGAGAACATTCTTCCAAAACGTTTAGGCTTTTTCAGGTAAGTTTTGGCAAACTCCAGCCTGACTTTTTTATGTCTCGGGGTAAGAAGTCGGGTCTTCCTGGGTCTCCTACCTTTACAGTCCCTTTTCATTCAGACGCCGACGGATAGTACGGGTTGACAATGTTGTACCCTCGGACCGCAGGGCAGCTTGAACTTGTTTGGATGTTAGTCGAGGTTCTTTATCCAACATCCGCACAATCTTGCGTTGAAATCTCTTGTCAATTTTTCTTTTCCGTCCACATCTAGGGAGGTTAGCCACAGTGCCATGGGCTTTAAACTTCTTGATGACACTGCACACAGAAGACACAGGAACATTCAGGTCTTTGGAGATGGACTTGTAGCCTTGAGATTGCTCATGCTTCCTCACAATTTGGTTTCTCAAATCCCTGACAGTTCTTTGGTCTTCTTTCTTTTCTCCATGCTCAATGTGGTACACACAAGGACACAGGACAGAGGTTGAGTCAACTTTAATCCATGTCAACTGGCTGCAAGTGTGATTTAGTTATTGCCAACACCTGTTAGGTGCCACAGGTAAGTTACAGGTGCTGTTAATTACACAAATTAGAGAAGCATCACATGATTTTTCAAACAGTGCCAATACTTTTGTCCACCCTCTTTGTTATGTTTGGTGTGGAATTATATCCAATTTGGCTTTAGGACAATTCTTTTTGTGTTTTTTCATTTAAGACAAATTAAATGAAGATAATAATACCAAAGAATTTGTGTTTGCAATCATTTTCAGGAAGAAACTGAGTATTATCTGACAGAATTGCAGGGGTGTCAATACTTTTGGCCACAACTGTATGTGTGTGTGGGGCTATATATATATGTAGCTTTGTTGCCATAAAAGGAAGGGGGCCCAGACACATTCCTTGCACAGGGGCTCCAAGCTGTCAGTGGCCACCCCTGCCAAACGGGTTAACCAGAATCTAGAGACGTATTTCAGGTGTTTTGCTTCAGGAGGACTGGGTTACCTATTTACCATTAGCTGAATTCGCTGTAAATAATCAATGTCAGGAATCAATCGGTAAGTCCCAGTTTTTCAGGGCATATGGGTTCCATCCTCAGTTTATTTCTTTTAATGCTAATCACCCTTCTGTATTACCAGAGGAAGAGCAGTTTTCATCTTCCATTTCTACCATATGGCAGGTGGTTATGACTTATTTGAAGAAGATGAGATCAAAATATAAGAATGCGGCTGATCAGAGACTTTGGTGGGCCCAGTCTCCAGACCTGTATGTTGGTGACTTGGTGTGGCTGTCCTTTAGGAATATTAAACGGAAGGTTCTGTCTTGGAAATTGGGTCCCAGATTTATTGTTCCTTATAAGATCATAGCCACCATCAATCCCGTAGCACTTCGCCTTGGCTTACAGCCTATAATTAGGATCCATAATGTATTTCATCATTCTTTCCTTAAAAAATACGTTGCATCTTCTGTGCATCACCTCTACCACCATCTTCTGTCATTGTCGATAGTAATTTAGAGTTTCAGATTGAGAAGATTTTGGACTCTCGTCTTGTTCGTCAGTTGCTTCAGTATCTGGTACATTGAAGGGGGTACAGTCCTGAGGAGAGGATGTAGGTATCAGCATCTGAGGTTCATGCAGCCAGACTGGTCCAGGTTTTTCACGTGACACGCCCTGATAAGCCTGGCCCTGAGGTTCCGGAGGTTCTTCATAGAAGAGGGGGTACTGTCACCATGTTACATCGACAGTGTGGAGTCAGAAGACCGCAGTGTCTGATTGCTCCTACTCTGGCACTGAGAAGCACTTCTCCTTCATTTTAAATGTGTTTATTTCTTCTGGCAGAAGAGAGGAAATCCCTGTGCTCACAGTTCTGTTTGGTCAGCCACTCCTTTTTCCTTTATGATCTGGGCTCTGTTACTAATTCTTGTCAGAGCTAACTTTATTGCTGCATGGCTAACAGAGAGAAAAAAGTTGGTATGATAAGAAGAGTTGAAGGAGTTATTAGTGACTGTTGCTTGGTTTGTACGTGTGGTAATTCTTTATCCTTCTCTGCTTTGGCTTATTTCCCTTCCTTCTCACCCCAGTGCATTCCTCTGTTATATGTAAGTGAATATTTTTGAATGCCTGGAATTTTCTGTTAACCCTTGTTTGTGTTGCCCTGTTTGTCAGGTTGGTGTACTACGTTGTACAGTAGCGCCCACTCTTCCTTAAGTGGGGGAAAAGAACAGATGGAGGGATAACTTAGGAAGGCAAGGGTGAATGCTGGGGAGATCCCCTATCGCATCAAGAGGGCGGTAATGTCACAATGGGGCAGGCTTTGCAGCATTGAGAATTTCCCCCCCATGTGCTCACCCACCTATCCGCTCTCTTTCCCTATGAGCTGACTTCTTCCATCTGTGCTCTCTTCTTTGACCTGTCTAACCCATGTGCTATCCCCCTTGTCTGCTATGTCTCTCCATCCTGTGCTCTCCCCTCATGTGCTGTCCATTTGAGCAGTCTCCCCCCTGTGCTCTGTCTGTCTCACCCCTGAGCACTATCTTTCTCCCCATCTGCTATTTTCTCCTCACATGTCATCTCTTGTTTGACCTGTGTACCCCATCACTAAACAGTAGTGCACAGCATGCCAGGAGGAATTTCTATTTAAATGGGTTTTCCCATGAACAAAAGTTCATTTCAAAAATTGTCTGTGTCTGACCGTGTTCAGTGCATACCACAGCTCCTGGGCAGGGGAGGAAGCAAAAGACAATACTGATATTACAGCAGGAGATCACAAAGGATACATTTTGTGAGGTAAAATATTGTTTAAAAACAGTCGGTGAAATATTTTACCTCACAAAATGAATCCTCTGTGATCCCCTGCTGTAATGTCAGTATTGTCTTTTGCTTCCTCCCCTGCCCAGGAGAAGTGATATGCTCCGTATACGGTCAGACACAAACAATTTTTAAAATGAACTTTCGTTCATGGGAAAACCCCTTTAATGTGACCTGCTTCCTCTACCTGTAGACACGTCACGCATCTGCCGCCGGGATTAGCCAAATGATTCACTATACCTGCGTGGAATTTGCACAGGCGCAATGCGACAGTGTTCGACTGGTGGTACCGCGCAAGAGGCTGCGTGAGTGTGTGTGTTTGAGTGTGAGTGTGATTGTGTGAGTGTGAGAGTGAGTGTGAGTGTGACTGTGAGTGTGTGAATGTGAGTGTATGAGTATGAATTTGAGAGTGTGTGAGTGTAAGAGTGTGAGTGTGTGAGTATGAGTGTGACTGTGAGTGTGAGAGTGAGTGTGTGAGTGTATGAGTGTGAGAGTGTGAATGTGAGTGTAAGTGTGTGACTGTGTGAGTATATGAGTGTGAGTGTGATAGTGTGAATGTGAGTGTGTAAGTGTGAGTGTGAGAGTGTGAATGTGAGACTGTGAGTGTAAGTGTAAGTGTGTGTGAGAGTGAGAGTGAGTGTGAGTGTGTGAGTGTGACTGTGAGTGTGAATGTGAGTGTGATTGTGTGAGTGTGAGTGTGACTGTGAGTGTGTGAATGTGAGAGTGTGAGTGTATGAGTGTGACTGTGAGTGCGAGAGTGTGTGTGAGAGTGAGTGTGTGAATGTGAGTGTAAGTGTGTGTGTGAGTATATGAGTGTGAGTGTGATAGTGTGAATGTGAATGTGAGTGTATGAGTGTGATAGTGAGTGTGAGTGTGAGTTTGTGAGTATATGAGTGTGAGTGTGATAGTGTGATAGTGAGTGTGAGAGTGCGAGTGTATGAGTGTGAATGTGAGTGTGAGAGTGTGAGTGTAAGTGTGTGAGTGTATGAAAGTGAGTGTGAGTGTATGAGTGTGAGTTTGAGTGTGAGTGTGAGTTTGTGTGAATGTGAGAGTGTGACTGTGAGTGTGAATGTGAGTGTGAGTGTGTGAGAGTGTGAATGTGAGTGTGTGTGAGTCTGAGAGTGTGAATGTGAGTGTGTGTGAGTGTGACTGTGAGTGTGAGAGTGTGACTGTGAGTGTGTGAATGTGAGTGTGTGTGAGTGTGACTGTGAGTGTGAGAGTGTGACTGTGAGTGTGTGAATGTGAGTGTGTGGGTATGAATTTGAGAGTGTGAGTGTGACTGTGAGTGTGAGAGTGAGTGTGTGAGTGTGAATGTGAGTGTAAGTGTGTGACTGTGTGAGTATATGAGTGTGTGAATGTGAGTGTGAGAGTGTGTGAATGTGAGAGTGTGAGTGTAAGTGTGTGTGAGTGTATGAGTGTGAGAGTGAGTGTGAGTGTTGTGAGAGTGTGGCTGTGAGTGTGTTAGTGTGTGTATGTGTTTGAGTGTGCATGTGTGTGTGGGGCGTACGGCGTATAGAGTGTGTGTGGTGCGACGGTGTTCCTCTGGTGGTACCACACAATAGGTTGGTACCAGCAACAGTCTCCATATTGAGACACCCATCACTTGATGAAGTTCCTCCGCTTGGAATTCTGGGATACGGTGACATCTGGACAGAACAGGAAATGAAAACATTACAAGGCAATTATATATATACACTCACTGGCCACTTTATTAGGTACACCTGTCCAACTGTGTGTTAAGACTTAATTTCTAATCAGCCAATCACATGGCGGCAACTCAGTGCATTTAGGCATGTAGACATGGTCAAGACAATCTCCTGCAGTTCAAACCGAGCATCAGTATGGGGAAGAAAGGTGATTTGAGTGCCTTTGAACGTGGCAAGATTGTTGGTGCCAGAAGGGCTGGTCTGAGTATTTCAGAAACTGCTGATCTACTGGGATTTTCACGCACAACCATCTCTAGGGTTTACAGAGAATGGTCCGAAAAAGAAAAAAAATCCAGTGAGCGGCAGTTCTGTGGCCGGAAATGCCTTGTTGATGCCAGAGGTCAGAGGAGAATGGGCATACTGGTTCGAGCTGATAGAAAGGCAACAGTGACTCAAATTGCCACCCGTTACAACCAAGGTAGGCAGAAGAGCATCTCTGAACGCACAGTGCGTCGAACTTTGAGGCAGATGGGCTACAGCAGCAGAAGACCACACTGGGTACCACTCCTCTCAGCTAAGAACAGGAAACTGAGGCTACAATTTGCACAAGCTCATCGAAATTGGACAGTAGAAGATTGGAAAAACGTTGCCTGGTCTGATGAGTCTCGATTTCTGCTGCGACATTCGGATGGTAGGGTCAGAATTTGGCGTAAACAACATGAAAGCATGGATCCATCCAGCCTTGTATCAACGGTTCAGGCTGGTGGTGGTGGTGTCATGGTGTGGGGAATTTTTTCTTGCCACTCTTTGGGCCCCTTGGTACCAATTGAGCATCGTTGCAACGCCACAGCCTACCTGAGTATTGTTGCTGACCATGTCCATCCCCTTATGACCACAATGTACCCAACATCTGATGGCTACTTTCAGCAGGATAATGCGCCATGTCATAAAGCTCGAATCATCTCAGATTGGTTTCTTGAACATGACAATGAGTTCACTGTACTCAAATGGCCTCCTCAGTCACCAGATCTCAATCCAATAGAGCATCTTTGGGATGTGGTGGAACGGGAGATTCGCATCAGGGATGTGCAGCCGACAAATCTGCGCCAACTGTGTGATGCCATCATGTCAATATGGTCCAAAATCTCTGAGGAATGCTTCCAGCACCTTGTTGAATCTCTGCCACGAAGAATTGAGGCAGTTCTGAAGGCAAAAGGGGGTCCAACCCGTTACTAGCATGGTGTACCTAATAAAGTGGCCAGTGAGTGTATATATATATATTTATATATATATATACTGCTCAAAGAAATAAAGGGAACACAAACAGCCTGTTGGAAAGTAGGCACTGGAAGCGGTTTTACTGGAAAGTCCAAGCAAGTTTATTTAAAACAGCATAAACTGCTCTGGATAGAAAAAAACAAATGAATAGCCTTTTCTGGCACAAAGTAACAAACAGAAAATAACCAGTCCATTTAGCACTGCAGTTATGCCCTGTTAGCTTAGTGTCTCCAGCAACACACACTAGAGTCCTCCACACCTCCAGCCACAGACACTAAATGAGGCAACTGGCCTCCATTTTACTAGCCAAACCACGCCCTGGGGTGCGGATATGTGAGTAGTCAATCCCACCCAGCTCTTATGACCCCTAGTAAAACCCGGCCCTGGAGTGGCCCAAACAACTCTCTCAGCACTATACGTGCTGGAGCATACTTCCGAGCTCACATCACCTCAGCTAATAACCGCGATGACACATATCTCCCCTCATGGACTTGTACGCTGGCCATCTTACAATATGTATTGTGGAAGGTTGGCTCACTTAACTGCTCCTCGAGGTAGACACAGGCACACGTATGGTTAAAGTCTCTGCATGGTTTAGTTCATCATAGTAACATAGTTAGTAAGGCCGAAAAAAGACATTTGTCCATCCAGTTCAGCCTATAAAATTCTGTCAGAATAAATCCCCAGATCTGCGTCCTTCTAAAGAACCTAACAATAACTGTAAGATACAATATTGTTACGCTCCAGGAAGACATCCAGGCCTCTCTTGAACCCTTCGACTGAGTTCGCCATCACCACCTCCTCTGGCAGGGAATTCCAGATTCTCACTGCCCTAACAGTAAAGAATCCTCTTATATGTTGGTGGAAAAACCTTTTCTCCTCCAGACGCAGAGAATGCCCCCTTGTGACCGTCACCTTCCTTGGTATAAACAGATCCTTGGAGAGATATTTGTATTGTCCCCTTATGTACTTATACATGGTTATCAGATTGCTCCGAGTCCTCAGTCGTCTTTTTTCTAGACTAAATAATCCTAATTTTGCTAATCTCTCTGGGTGTTAAAAAAAAACATCCTAAAATAGAAAAGTAAAAAATAAATAATAAATAAATAATAATTAATAAATAAATAATAAATAAATAATAAATTTATTCTTTTTTGCTTTTTTTTTGTATTTTGCTTTTTGTTTTCTCTGGTTAATGGTCATGTGTTAATATGCACTTACATTGTGCATACACATTAACTTACTTCCTTAGTTCAGACTCCAGTTTTTTTGGGTTTTTTTTTCTCTCTGGGTATTGTAGTTCCCCCATTACTTTTATTAATTTTTTTTCCCTCCTTTGTACTTGCTCTAGTTCCATTATATCCTTCCTGAGCACCGGTGCCCAAAACTGTACACAGTACTCCATGTGCGGTTTAACCAGAGATTTGTACAGAGGCAGTATAATGCTCTCATCATGTGTATCCAGACCTCTTTTAATGCACCCCATGATCCTGTTTGCCTTGGCAGCCGCTGCCTGGCACTGGCTGCTCCAGTTAAGATTATCATTAACTAGGATCCCCAAGTCCTTCTCCATGTCAGATTTACCCAGTGGTTCCTGTTCAGTGTGTAATGGTGATATTGATTCCTTCTTCCCATGTGTATAACCTTACATTTATCATTGTTGAACCGCATCTGCCACCTTTCGGCCCAAGTTTCAAACTTATCCAGATCCATCTGTAGCAGAATACTATCTTCTCTTGTATTGACTGCTTTACAAAGTTTTGTATCATCTGCAAATGTCAATATTTTACTGTGTAAACCTTCTACCAGATCGATAATAAATATGTTGAAGAGAATAGGTCCCCACACCGACCCCTGCGGTACCCCACTGGTCACAGCGACCAAGTTAGAGAATATACCATTTATAATCACCCTCTGCTTTCTATCACTAAGCCAGTTACTTACCCAGTTACACACATTTTCCCCAGACCCAGCATTCTCATTTTGTGTACCAACCTCTTGTGTGGCACGGTATCAAACGCTTTGGAAAAATCAAGATATACCACATCCAATGACTCACCTTGGGCCAGTCTATAGCTTACCTCTTCATAAAAACTGATTAGATTGGTTTGACAGGAGCGATTCCTCATAAACCCATGCTGATATGGCGTTAAACAGTTATTCTCATTGAGATAATTCAGAATAACATCCCTCAGAAACCCTTCATATATTTTACCAACAATAGAGGTTAGACTTACTGGCCTATAATTTCCAGGTTCACTTTTAGAGCCCTTTTTGAATATTGGTACCATATTTGCTATGCGCCTGTCGTGTGGAACAGACCCCATCACTATAGAGTCTCTAAATATAAGAAATAATGGTTTGTCTATTACATTACTTAGTTCTCTTAGTACTCGTGGGTGTATGCCATCCGGACCTGGGGATTTATCTATTTTAATCTTATTTAGCCAGTTTCACACCTCTTCTTGGGTTAGATTGGTGACCCTTAATATAGGGTTTTCTTTGTCTTTCGGTATTTCACCTAGCATTGTATTTTCACCGTGAATACCGTGGAGAAGAAGGTGTTTAATAAATTATATTTTTCCTCGTTGTATACTATGATTTATTTTTAATGGTTTCAACACTCCAATTAATTAATACCAACTATAGATATAGTTTCAATCAGCTCTTTAAACCTTCCTAGAAGGTCATTGAAACTTGTTTCAACGAGATGGTCAAATTTTCCAAGCAGAGCAAATAACTGGCTTACACTTATCTACCAACAAAGGACCTTCTGTTGTGAGCTCATTTTCCCCTTCACCATTGAGGTCTGATGAACTCCCTCTTCTGGTGAAGGAAGGTAGTGAGGCTGATTGCCAAACACCTGAGCTGGTGGAGGATGACTGGGTGACGGGAGTTGCTGACTGGATATAAGGCAGCCGACGCCCTTCTGCCTCGCTGGTGATTTCTCTGAGGGATTCTAGGAGACCAGTCTGATTCCTGCTCCTCAAAAGCTAAGTTTTCTGCCTTGCTTTTTGCATTTGTGTTTTGGTTTTATTTTGCCTTGCTTTTCTGGATTCTGCCATTCCCTGCTGGGGTGAGCTGAATTCCTTTGTGTCTTTTTGCTCTGTCTTCAGAAAATACCTGAGTACTGACATAGTCTTTTTGAAGCCTAGCGTCTTCAGGGCCTTTTTCCCTGTCAGTCTGTTGGCTCTTGTGTTGATAGGGTTTTTGGCGGATTACAGACAGCAGCTTTTCTATCCTGTCCTATCTAGTTAGCTTGGGCCCCATCATTTGCTCAGTCTATCTTTCTATCTGTGTTAGTGTTTTTTCTTCTTGCTTCACCGTCATATGTTGGGGGCTGCCTATTGCTTTGGGATCTGCTCTGGGGCAGTTTAGATTTCCCTTTCTGTCTTTAGGCTATGTAGTTCTCCGGCTGTGATCGAGGGGTCTAGGGCACCGTAGGAACCCCCCACGGCTACTGCTAGTTGTTGTTGATAGGTTCAGGGGTCTGCAATCCGATAGCTGCCAACTTCTCTGATTTTCTGGACTTAGCTAGAATTTCTGTTTTTGCCTCCTACGGTGACTCGTTTATAACAACCTTCGTTGCCATAATTAGATTGGGTGTGTTAACTTTCCCCATGGATTGTCAACTGGTGAAATCTCATCTATTTGGCCTCAGGGGGTCGTCTCACTGGCATCCAAGGATAGATACTGTTTAAGTCTCACATTTACTTTGGGACATCAAAGGCTTTAGAGAAGTTTTTACATATAAAAGGAGGGTACTGATTAGCAGAGAGAGAGAGACACAGAGAAAGAGATGTGACAGACCAGAGAGGACACGGAGATGAGACTATCTGAATAATGTAACGTATGAATAATGCCTGTTTCTGATTAATGCATATGTATTTATAGTTTTATATTGTTTATATTTTAATCTTATCATTTATATAGTAAATCAATTTAGTAAATTCAATTCTTGTGCGAGCATTTTCTTATTCATTACAATCCTTTGGAACCCATACAATACAAATTGGTGTCAGAAGTGGGATTGTTTTGAATAAAAATGTTTGCAAAATTGAATAAGTTTGTTAAGAGTAGGAAAGCAGTTGAGAGTAGTGTCAGATCTTTGCCAGAATGGGTGTTACCAGGAAAGTGGACCCCAATGGCACAGGAATGTAACACATATATGGAGGGACAGCGGTTATCAAATCCTCAGGATGTGGCTGGCAAATTTGATCTCTCAAGGTATGATGCAAAAGAGCAGAAAGCTGCAGCAGCCGTTGGATGGATCTGTGTGCAAGTGTCCCAAAGATTACAAGAGGAGATAGACAATTTTCGTTTAGAGCTGCATACAGTTTTAGAGCAAAGGATTAGCTTGCAATCAGCCTTGAGAGTCCAAATGAAACAGCATGACAATATGCAAAGGAATTTTGAAGCTTATGTAATGAAAAATGTGAATAAGAATAGGCGCAGGAGGAGACAGCAGCCAGTGTCAGATATTTGTACTGCACAGATTAGAACCATGATTGCACGTGAGAAATGGTCAGTTTTGCTAGAATGGGATGGCTGTGAGACAGATGAGGAAGAAAAGCAAGCCAGACCGATTGTGACTACTAAAACTAGGAGAGAAGTCACACAGCGTAGTGGAGATAGGATGGATGCAGGAAACGCAGCTACAGGAGCAGAAGCTTCAATGACCGAAGAAACTAGGAATTATACAGCAGGAGAATTATCAGAATTAGCTACCAGGTACAGGCAGAAAGCAGGAGAACCTTTGTTAGCATGGATTCTCAGATTATGGGATCAGGGAGCCGATACTATAATCTTGAACCGTCTTGAGGCAGTAGGACTTTGTAGTATTTGTATTGATCCTATGGTGCGTCTAAAAATGAGACGTGCAAGGGACACTGCAGAGACTTTCTCTTTGCTGCAGTTGGTGGGGGATTCTGTGGCACAAGTGTATGACTGTCCCATGGAATTAATACCACAGACACGATGGGAGACTCTTGCAGATGGAGTTCAGAGATTGAGAGAAATCGCAGGTATAGGTGGCATAACTCGCATTCCTTTGCCTGATCTGAATGATCATTTTGCTGTTATAGAGGATTGGAAGGGACCAGATGCTGCAATATTGACAGTATTGATGAAGAATAAGTTCATAGAAGGTGCCCCAGCGTCATACAAAGCCCCATTGTTCACTATGTTCAGTGCACTTATGGGAAATTCCACTAATGTCTACACAGCATGCAATTTAATCTCCCAGCTATCTGCTCTAGAGAGAGCAAAAGTATCAAAAAATAGTATAGTAAAGAGAGTAGATCAAGAAAGAAGAAAAGAGGATGATACTAAAATTAGAGCAGGAAGGAGTTGTTTTGTGACCTGATAGCTAGTGGAGTTCCTTTCCAGGAGATAGATGGGATCTCTACAAGTGACCTGTTGAGGAGATGGCAAGATCTGAGGAGAAAAGGTAAATTGCAACTCGCCAGACCCAAGAGGGTGGCGACAAATGAGATAGGGGGTTGGAAAGATAGAGGTGGGACACCTGATGGAGGCATGCAAAGCCCCCACTGTAACCGCCCCTTGCACTCTTCCAATACCATGGCATACTACACCCCCTGCCAAGATTCCCTCATGGACTAATTTTAAATGCAGATTTTAGATAAAAGTTCTCGAATATCCCTGAAAATTGTTGTTTGAACAGTTTTGCCATTTTTTGATGTCTAATGATGTTTGTTTTCATTCTAGAGTTTCTTAGAGAAATACTCCTGTGAGCATACTGTGACGTATGCACTGGCTGATATATGAAGAGAAATACTCCTGTGAGCATACTGTGACGTATGCGCTGGCTGATATATGATGAATTGGGTTTGGTCTTGGTGATGCATAAATGTGCATTCCTCACCTGAGGGTTTGTAATAGACCTTGATGTTTTAAAAGGCAAAAGACCACAGCAGATATAAGATGATTCTGTATGTGGGAGCCATGTGAGTGAAACATACAAGGCAAAGAGGGAGTAACAGTACAGACAATGAATTTAAGACTGACCTAAAGTTAGATGACTGATAATATACTGGGGGGTTGACAAGATAATAGATGACTTATTTGTACTAAGTGTTTGTCTTTGTCACTGTATGTGCTTTGTGTATTTGTCATGGATATCCCTTGATTAAAATTGGTTCACAGCCAAAGAAAAAATCCACGTGGTATTTTTATTTTTACTTTCTATTTGGTATATTTTTATTTTTATGAGCTCATTTTCTGAATTTTAATTGTACTGTGTTTAGCATTCTTGGTTTTTATAGGAATTGTTTTTTCTCTTTTCAGTCCACTACATGTTGGATTGGGGGGTGGGGTATGTAATTAACCTTTTGTTTGTTTGCAGGATAGAAAGAAGAAACCTTGGCCATTTAATTAACATGTAAATACAGTGCACAGTAAATAGTTCATTCCTGCAGTAGTGAAAAAGGAGTCCATCTACCTAATAAAAGATTATATTTTATGACTTATTTTTGAGTTTTAACATTTTTTATTTTTTGGGAGCTCCCGTGCAAATTGGGTTTTGAAGAATACATATATGTTAAATGATTTCAATGAATGCTAGTTTGTTAATGTCTTGTTATAGCTTTGTTCACCTTCACCTGAGTCATGCAATGCAAATGTGTGGGTACCCAAAGTGTGTGTTTGTCTATATATAAATGTGAATCTCTCCTGCTTACTGAATGAGTGCAATAGGTTTAGCCAGAGTGTGTGTTGATGTAATGTGTATATTATTATGTAAAAATAATAATTTGCTAGAATTGGGTTAATAGCAAATTGGTTTGGGTTCGGTTTTCCTTAACATGTAATTGTACTGATTATCTCCATGAACATGATTGTACTGGTAATTATGATCATCGTTATTATGCAAATGTGATTGACATGAATTTGATGTGTTTGATCAGTGTATAAGTCCATACACATATGATATATATTTTATGTAGTATTATTATCTAGAGTAGAAATATTTGCTACAGTAGAAAATTTCAAAGGTCATTCTGGGCACAATTAATTTGGACCAACAAACCTACGGTAATTTTGTTTGATTCATTTGATCAAGGGGTGGAAAACAAGCCACCAGGACTGAGTTATTTTGGACTGTTGCTTTGGACTGAGTTAGCTCTGCCAAGACTTTGGAACTTTCAAGTATGATTGTGAACTTCACTTTCCCTCAGTGCAGGCTGTGTCTTGTGTGTAGACTGAAGATGTCCAATTGAGCGCTGAGACTGAGCCCAGATGATGCTGAACTGTCAACCAGGGTGAATCCTCATGACTGTCAGCTGATGCAAATGGCATGTAAAGTGAGGCCCTGAACAGCTGCAGCAATAGAAGATGAAAGGAACTCTTATGCTCCGCCATGGACACCTGCACTTCCCTCACCCATTGCTTTGGAGAAACAAGGGGTTAATGTCATGAAGGGCAGGGACAGATTGCTCTTTAGAGTCTGTTCTTTTGCTAACCAAGGAAAGTAGTGAAGTCACCCCAAAGTGATGAGGGCATAATAATCCCCGTGCTTTCCCTGCAACAGAGACCCATTTAAAAATTGCGGTCAAGAAGATCCGAAGAAAGAAGATTTCTACAGACATTTGATATTTCAGTACCTGTTGGTCCAATGTTGTTTTTGTTCCGTTTTAAGCCCAGGATGTTATTTTTTACCAAGCGGTTTTCTATTGGTAGCAAATAAATGAATATATATAGGAGCAATGCAAATAATGATAAATGGTATAGTTTAGTGGCAGGTTAATTAATTAAAGTGATTGAAACCAAGGGGTGGAATGTATTCTATGATTTATTTTTAATGGTTTCAACACTCCAATTAATTAATACCAACTATAGATATAGTTTCAATCAGCTCTTTGAACCTTCCTAGAAGGTCATTGAAACTTGTTTCAAGGAGATGGTCAAATTGTCCAAGCAGAGCAAATAACTGGCTTACACTTATCTACCAACAAAGGACCTTCATTGCCATAATTAGATTGGGTGTGTTAACTTTCCCCATGGATTGTCAACTGGTGAAATCTCATCTATTTGGCCTCAGGGGGTCGTCTCACTGGCATCCAAGGATAGATACTGTTTAAGTCTCACATTTACTTTGGGACATCAAAGGCTTTAGAGAAGTTTTTACATATAAAAGGAGGGTACTGATTAGCAGAGAGAGAGAGACACAGAGAAAGAGATGTGACAGACCAGAGAGGACAGGGAGATGAGACTATCTGAATAATGTAACGTATGAATAATGCCTGTTTCTGATTAATGCATATGTATTTAAAGTTTTATATTGTTTATATTTTAATCTTATTTATATAGTAAATTAATTTAGTAAATTCAATTCTTATGTGAGCATTTTCTTATTCATTACAATCCATTGGAACCCTTACAATACACTCGTCATCTACAACCATTCTTTCCTCACAATGTTTTAAGGGGCCTACACTTTCACGTTTGATTCTTTTACTAATGATATAATTGAAGAACAGTTTGAGATTAGTTTTACTCTCCTTAGCAATGTGCTTCTGTTTCCTTTTTGGCAGCTTTAATTAGTTTATTAGAAAAAGTATTTTTCTTCCTATAGCTTTTTAATGCTTTAACGGTGCCATCCTGATTTAGTAGTTTAAATGCTTTCTTTTTACTGTTAATTGCCCTTCTTAAAGGGAATCTGTCACCCATATTTAGTGATATCATGTAAAGATATCACCCAATTGTGCGTCCCATAAGGATTCTATTAGGATTTTTTATTCCCCCTGACCCGACACCTTTGAGGCATAAATACCTTTTTTTATCTTGTTGGGGATGTATGCAAATCGCCGCGGACCGGTCCGATGGGCGTGGCTTAGTCGCCTTCTTTTCCCCCCTCCTCGGCTTGCTGCACGTAATCTTCATTTGTGAATATCACAGATAACATTGGTTTCCGCGCTTGCGCATTGTAAAGGCCTCCGGCACCTGCGAGCATGCTTTGTCCAACAGTGGGCGAAGCACATAATTGCTACTGCGCATGCGCCGGTATTTTCCAGCGCAGTCTATGCCCCAGAAGTGTGTCCTGCATGTGAAGACTTCCGGGGCATAGACCGCGCTGGAAAATAGATGAAGATTATGTGCAGCAAGCCGAGGAGGGGGGGAGAAGGCGACTAAGCCACTCCCATCGGACCGGACCGTGGCGATTTGCATACATCCCCAACAAGATAAAAAAGGTATTTATGCCTCAAAGGTGCGGGGGAATAAAAAATCCTATTAGAATCCTAATGGGATGCACAATTGGGTGACATCTTTACATGATATCACTAAATATGGGTGACAGATTCCCTTTAAAGGGAATCTGTCACCCCTTTTTTGAGATATCATATAATGATATCATTTAATTGTGTGTCACATAAGGATTCTCTTAGTACTTTTGCTTCCCCCTGACCCCGGACCTTTCATGCATAAATACCTTTTTTATATCGGTTCAAATGTATGTAAACTTCCACGGTCCGGTCCGATGGGCGGGGCTTTTTCAACTGCTCCCCATCCCTGTCTTGCTCTACACAAGAAGAAATGCGTAGAGCAAGACAGGGAGGGGGGGAGCAGGTGAATAAGCCTCGCCCAGCGGACCGGACAGCGGCAGTTTACATACATCTGAGCCGATATAAAAAAGGTATTTATGCATGAAAGGTGCGGGGTCAGGGTGAAGCAAAAGTACTAAGAGAATCCTTATGTGACACACAATTGAATGATATCATTATATGATATCTCAAAAAAGGGGTGACGGATTCCCTTTAATTCTTTGTTTAGCCACATTGGGTTTTTCCTATTTCTTGTCCTTTTATTCCCACAAGGTATAAACTGCTTACAGTGCATATTTAGGATGTTCTTAAACATTTCCCATTTATTATCTGTATTCTTATTTCATCTCTAAGCTGGTCAAACTTTGCCTTCCTAAAGTTCAGTGTTTTTGTGACTCCTTGACAAGTCCCCCTAGTGAAAGACAAGTGAAACTGTACAATATTGTAGTTGCTCTTTCCTAGATGCCTGATGACCTTCAGATTTGTTATTCTGTCAGGTCTATTAGATAACATTAGGTCTAAAAGTGCTGCTCCCCTGGTTGGATTCTGCTCCAATTGTGACAGATAATTTTTTTTGGCTAGTAGCAAAAACCTGTTGCCTTTATGGGTTTCGCAAATCTCTGTTTCCCACTTAATATCTGGGTAGTTAAAGTTCCCCATAACAAGGATCTCATTATGGGTTGCAGCTTCATCTATCTGTCTTAGTAGTAGACTTTACATGATTTCTGTTATATTTGGGGGTTTATAACAGACCCCAATGAGAATTTTGTTCCTGTTTTTCCCTCCATGTATTTTGACCCATATGGACTCGACATCCTCATTCGCTTTGCTAATATCCTCCCTAAAAGTGGACTTTAGACAAGACTTTACATAAAGACAAACCCCTCCTCCTTTCCGATTTTTGCAATCCTTTCTAAACAGACTGTAACCCTGTAAGTTAACTGCCCAGTCATAGCTTTCATCTAACCATGACTCAGTTATTCCCACTATGTCATAGTTACCTGTAGATATTTCTGCTTCTAGTTGTTCCATCTTGTTTGTCAGGCTTCTGGCGTTTGCGAGCATGCAGTTTAGAGGATTTTGTTTTGTTCCAATCTCCTCCCTGTGGATTGTTTTAGAAATTTTCTTACCTCCCTTCCAAGTATGTTGTCTTGGGTCATCTTTGCCGCACCTCATATCCTTCTCATCAGTATATTTTCTGGCGTCCTGTCCGTATCTAATATTTTTCTTCCCATCCCCTCTTCTAGTTTAACACCCTCCTGATGAGTGTAGCGAGTCTTCTGGCAAATGTGTGCTTCCCAGGTCTGTTGAGGTGTAGTCCGTCTCTGGTGAGGAGTCTATTGTACAGGTAATTCACATCGTGGTCAAGGGATTCGAATCCTTGTTGTTGGGTTATCATAAACCTATAACCCAAAACCTATAACCCAAAATGGTAACAGAAAAACAGCCTGTCCAGCTCAAAGTAAAACGAAAAGTTCATATACAGTCCTACCCAGGTCCTCTGGGACAACACATACGGCAGCTCTCACAGGATCTAGCAGTCAGGAAGCTTCCTACCCCCACACAACACAGACCAAGAAAAAAAAACTGGTTGGACATTTATTTCCCCAGCCACACTCTTGAGGTGGAGATATGGTGAGTAGGCATCCGGCCCATCTCTTATCTACTCACCTAAAAACCCACCCTTAACATGGCTGCTTAACTCCTTCAGCACATAGCAGGCTGAAAAGAAACTTATGAGTTTCTAGATCACGGAGGAAAGCATTCTCCGTGACACATATCTCCACTAACATACAGTACCAGTGACCCTGTCACATACAGTTGTGGCCAAAAGTATTGACACCCCTGCAATTCTGTCAGATAATACTCAGTTTTTTCCTGAAAATGATTGCAAACACAAATTCTTTGGTATTATTATCTTCATTTAATTTGTCTTAAATGAAAAAACACAAAAAGAATTGTCGTAAAGCCAAATTGGATATAATTCCACACTAAACATAAAAAAGAGGGTGGACAAAAGTATTGGCACTGTTTGAAAAATCATGCGATGCTTCTCTTATTTTGTGTAATTAACAGAACCTGTAACTTACCTGTGGCACTTAACAGGTGTTGGCAATAACTAAATCACACTTGCAGCCAGTTGACATGGATTAAAGTTGACTCAACCTCTGTCCTGTGTCCTTGTGTGTACCACATTGAGCATGGAGAAAAGAAAGAAGACCAAAGAACTGTCTGAGGACTTGAGAAACCAAATTGTGAGGAAGCATGAGCAATCTCAAGGCTACAAGTCCATCTCCAAAGACCTGAATGTTCCTGTGTCTACCGTGCACAGTGTCATCAAGAAGTTTAAAGCCCTTGGCACTGTGGCTAACCTCCCTAGATGTGGACGGAAAAGAAAAATTGACAAGAGATTTCAATG
Organism: Dendrobates tinctorius; assembly: GCF_039654945.1. Classification (NCBI taxonomy): domain Eukaryota; kingdom Metazoa; phylum Chordata; class Amphibia; order Anura; family Dendrobatidae; genus Dendrobates; species Dendrobates tinctorius. The sequence goes on along the minus strand of NW_027362049.1, from coordinate 158,806 downwards.
CAAGATTGTGCGGATGTTGGATAAAGAACCTCGACTAACATCCAAACAAGTTCAAGCTGCCCTGCAGTCCGAGGGTACGACAGTGTCAACCCGTACTATCCGTCGGCGTCTGAATGAAAAGGGACTGTATGGTAGGAGACCAAGGAAGACCCCACTTCTTACCCCGAGACATAAAAAAGCCAGGCTGGAGTTTGCCAAAACTTACCTGAAAAAGCCTATAACGTTTTGGAAGAATGTTCTCTGGTCAAATGAGACAAAAGTAGAGCTTTTTGGGCAAAGGCATCAACATAGAGTTTACAGGAGAAAAAAAGAGGCATTCAAAGAAAAGAACACGGTCCCTACAGTCAAACATGGCGGAGGTTCCATGATGTTTTGGGGTTGCTTTGCTGCCTCTGGCACTGGACTACTTGACCGTGTGCATGGCATTATGAAGTCAGAAGACTACCAACAAATTTTGCAGCATAATGTAGGGCCCAGTGTGAGAAAGCTGGATCTCCCTCAGAGGTCATGGGTCTTCCAGCAGGACAATGACCCAAAACACACTTCAAAAAGCACTAGAAAATGGTTTGAGAGAAAGCACTGGAGACTTCTAAGGTGGCCAGCAATGAGTCCAGACCTGAATCCCATAGAACACCTGTGGAGAGATCTAAAAATGGCAGTTTGGAGAAGGCACCCTTCAAATATCAGGGACCTGGAGCAGTTTGCCAAAGAAGAATGGTCTAAAATTCCAGCAGAGCATTGTAAGAAACTCATTGATGGTTACCGGAAGCGGTTGGTGGCAGTTATTTTGGCTAAAGGTTGTGCAACCAAGTATTAGGCTGAGAGTGCCAATACTTTTGTCTGGCCCATTTTTGGAGTTTTGTATGAAATGATCAATGTTTTGCTTTTTGCTTCATTCTCTTTTGTGTTTTTTCATTTAAGACAAATTAAATGAAGATAATAATACCAAAGAATTTGTGTTTGCAATCATTTTCAGGAAGAAACTGAGTATTATCTGACAGAATTGCAGGGGTGTCAATACTTTTGGCCATAACTGTATTCCCCCTCTCTGCCCAAAGCTGGGGGCTTTGTCACCTTCAGACACCAAACAGAGAATTCGGGAGAGGGCATCTGCATTCCCGGGTGACTTCCTGGGCCTGTGTTCTACATGGAACTTGAAATCCTGGAGGTCTAAAAACCACCTAGACACACGGGTGTTCTTATCCTACTTCTACCGTAACTATCTCAGAGGGGAATGATCAGACACTAGCTTGAACCTCTGAGTTAGTAGAAAATACCTCAATGTATCCATTTTATGGCTAGACACTCCTTCTCGACGATGGCATAGCTCTTCTTTCTTGACAAGAGCTTCCGGCTCAAATACAGGATGGGTTGTTCTTCTTCATTTATTACTTGAGACAGCACGGCTCCCAAGCCAACTTCTGACGCATCCGCCTGGACCACAAACTCTTTGCTGAAGTCTGGTGCGACCAGAACCAGATGTTTACACAGAGTTCTCTTCAGTTCCTGGAATGTCATCTTGGTGACATCAGTCCATTTAACTATCGTTGATTTAGTGCCTTGAAGAGGATCTTTAAGAAGATCTGTCAATGGCACGGCGATTATAGCGAAATTCGGAATGAATCGCTGATAGTACTCCACAATTGCAAGAAACGCCTTCACTTGCTTCTTGGAAAGCGGTTGCGGCCACTCTTGTTGATTTGTGGCTTAATTTTGCCTCTCCTGATGACATAGCCTAGGAACTTGGCCTCTTCATTCAATATGACACATTTTTTCGGATTTATCATGAACTCCGCATTTCTTAAAGCATACAGAACCGCCTGTACCTTTGGCAGATCACTAACCCAGTCAGGGCTAAAGACCACTATGTCATCGAGGTACTCTGCGGCATACTTTTTATGTGGAGCCAGGATCCGATACATCACCCTCTGGAAGGTGGCCGGGGCCCCCTGCAGACAGAAGGGCAACCTGGTGAATTGAAAACACCCATCACGCGTCGAGAAGGCTGTGTTCTCCTTGGCAATCTGGGACATGGGGATCTGTCAATAGCCCTTCATCAGGTCCAGGGTTGTAATGTACCTTGCTGGTCCAAGTTTCTCAATGAGTTCGTCCACACAAGGCTTCAGGTAAGCATCAAAACTAGAAACTTCATTGAGCTTGCAGTAGTCGTTGCAAAGCCGCCACTCACCGTCAGGCTTCGGACGATAGGACTTAACCATCCACTTTTCGACTCCTCTTTTATCGAAAGGTCTAGCATCCTCTTCACCTCATTGCATATCACCTCTCTCTGTGCTTCCAGAATTCTATAGTGTAAAGTATAGCGTGGCACTACTACAAGGTGCACAAGTAGGTTACCCAGACCCAAGTGAATAATAAAGTAACTTGGCAATCAACTGAATGATCCTTTTTGAATATAAGTTTTTATTGTGGCAGTCACAAAGGACGTTTCGGCCTACAATTGGCCTTCGTCAGTCCGACTGCTGCAGATGATGAAGTTAAAAGTGGAGAATTATATAAGATCCTATTACAAGGCAGTGATTTTGGAGGTTACTGCAATGACCAACTGTCTATAACACGTGTAGTGCTCTGGTGAATCCGGAAGAAATTGGAACAGGCAATGGAGCTTAAGTCTCTAGGGGCTTTATGCCTGTAAGAGTTTATGCCTGGTGGGTATGGGTTAATATCTTTTGATACTTGAACCAATTAATGTTAGAGAAAAATAAATTTCTTATAATCCTAAGAGGTTAATGCCTGAGACGCTTTTACAGTCTTGTATCAGTAGATCAGGTTACATGAACACGTGCAGGTGTAGTGCCTAGGCGTATGGACCTGGACGCAGTATCCGCTGCTAGCCCTGGACGCCAGTAAAGCGTCTCAGGCATTAACCTCTTAGGATTATAAGAAATTAATTTTTCTCTAACATTAATTAGTTCAAGTATCAAAAGATATTAACCTATACCCACCAGGCATAAACTCTTAGGCTATGTGCACACGTACCGGAACTCTCGCGGAAATTACCGCGAGAATTCCGGAATTCCAGTCCGCGGGAAAATCGCATTTTAAATTCCCGCAATTTTCCCACGGAAAAACTACCATTTTGCAAGCGTATTTAGCTTGCAAAATGCTAGCGTTCTCCAAGCGATCTGTAGCATCGCTTGGAGAACTGATTGACAGGTTGGTCACACTCGTCAAACACAGTGTTTGACAAGTGTGACCAACTTTTTACTACTGAGGCCGCCTATGCATCATCAGTAGTAAAAGATAAAATGTAAAAAAAAATAAAAAATGGTGTTATTCTTACCTTCCGACGTCCCGCGCATCCGTTCCCAGTAATCCTTTGCGAAAATGCCAGCGATGACGTCCGTTCTCGCGGGATCGCGATGTCTCGCGGTAATTCGCGATGACGTCGCGCGAATGACCGCGAGACTTCTTGATCCCGCGAGAACGGACGTCATCGCGGGCATTTTCGCAAAGGATTACTGGGAACGAGAGCGTGGAGAGAAGCGGGAAGGCTGCGCGGGACGCCGGAAGTAAGAATAACAATATTTTTTATTTTAATTTCTATTTTTTACAGGGATATGGTACCCAAAGCCCGGAGGACAGTCTCCTCTCCTCCGGGCCGTGGGTACCATCCGCAAATGTTCTGCTTACTTTCCGCATGGTGTGCACAGCCACATGCGGGAAGTAAGCGGAACAATGCATCCCTATGGGTGCGGGATCGCCGCGATTCCGCAAAATTAATGAGCATGCTGCGGTTTTTACCGTGAAGCGATTCTGCCGCGGTAAAAACCGCAACATTAGCACAGCATTGCGGAATCCCATAGGAATGCATGGGATGCTTATTTTTCGCGTTTTCGCGGCAAACTCGCGCGGTTAAAACCGCCGCGGAAACGCGAAAAAAACACCACGTGTGAACTCAGCCTTACAGGCATAAAGCCCCTAGAGACTTAAGCTCCATTGCCTGTTCCAATTTCTTCCTGTTTCACCAGAGCACTACACGTGTTATAGACGGTTGGTCATTGCAGTAACCTCCAAAATCACTGCCTTGTAATAGGATCTTATATAATTCTCCACTTTTAACTTCATCATCTGCAGCAGTCGGACTGACGAAGGCCAATTGTAGGCCGAAACGTCCTTTGTGACTGCCACAATAAAAACTTATTTTCAAAAAGGTCATTCATTTGAGTGCCAAGTTACTTTATTATCCAGAATTCTATAGGGCTTGAGGTTCACCCTTACTTGCGGTTCTGTCAATGCGTCATGCTCGACCACCTGCGTATGCCCCGGCACCTCTGAGAATAGGTCCCGCTGCAACAGCTCCCGATACTGTTGCCTCTGGGCTGGCGTCAGAGTCTCTGCAATGGTGACATCGTCCACGGTGACTTTCGTACTGGCTCCCAGGCAAGGGGTGTCCAGCGATTGTCGATCTTGCCAGGGTTTGAGCAAGTTCACATGATAGACTTGGTGCAGCTTCCTTCGTCCCGGCTGGTGTACCTTGTAATTAACTTTGCCCAGTTTTTCCACCATCTCTTATGGGCTTTGCCATTTGGCTAGGAACTTGCTCTCCACCGTGGGGATACTGTAAGCACTAGCACACAGTCTCCTGGATGGAACTACCTCAGCCTCGCTGAATGGTTATACACCCGTGCCTGTGAATCCTGAGCCTGAAGAAGATGCTCCTTCACGACAGGCATCACTTTTGCCATTCTCTCCTGCAGCAGGGCGACATGCTCTATGATGCTCCGGTGTGGCGTGACGTCACCCTCCCTCATTTCCTTGGCGATGTCCAGGAGCCCTTGTGGATGTCGACCATACAGGAACTCGAATGGCGTGAAGCCAGTAGAGGCCTGGGGAACTTCCCTGATGGAGAAGGGCAAAAGCGGAAGCAGGTAGTCCCAGTCTCGACCAGCCTTCTCAATGACCTTTTTGAGCATGGCTTTCAAGGTTTTGTTATAGCTAGACCGTCGGTCTGTGGATGGTACACTGAGGTTCGCAGCTGGGCAATCTGGAGGACCCTACAGAGTGCTTTCATTACCTTGCTCATGAAGGGGGTTCCCTAGTCTGCCAGAATCTCCTTCAGCAGGCCCATCCTAGCAAAAATATGGACAAGTTCCCGGGCGATTCTCTTAGCTGAAGAGTTCCTTAGTGATACTGCGTCAGGGTACCGGGTCACATAGTCCTTGACCACTAGTTTATATTGGTGCCTTCGTGCAGACTTAACTAGAGGACCTACTAAACCTATGGCAATTCGCTCAAACGGGATCTCTATTACCGGTAACAGGACTAGAGAGCTTTGGAAGTGCGAAGAGGGAGCAGTTATCTGGTATGTAGGGCAGGACCTACAATAATTCAGGATCTTCCAATAACATCCTGGCCAAAAGAAACTCTGCAATTTTCTCTCCTGCATTTTTTCCACCCCCAGATGTCCCCCCAAAACACGTGAATGGGCCATGTCTAGAACCCTCCGCCGGTATGGCCCTAGAACCAACAGCTGCTCCACTATTTCACCTGCCCTCAGTGTAGTCACTCGATAAAACTATTCGTTATTGACTGAGAAGTGTGGGTACCTGGTGTCAGGCCTCAGCTTTCGAGCAACCCCATCAATCACAGACACATTTTCAATGGCTACTTTTAGGTTAAGATCCCGCATTTGAGCAGACCCAAAATTTTCCCTGGAAACCCCCAGCTCAGGAACCTTGGCCTCACTGGTCACTGATTCGTCCTCATCACCAGCCAGGACAGAAGAACTCCTCCACCTCCAACTGCGAGGGGAATTCATCAGGGTTGTGCTGGCTCCTGCCTGAGACACTGGATACCGCTGCTTTACCCCAAAAGTCCCAGAACAGGCTGAAGTCCCGCCCGATTATCACGAGGTGTAGTAAGTGTCTGACTACCCCAACCTCATGGAACTCTGTAACCCGACTCATTTTAATTGACACTCTGGCAACAGGGTAGTCTTTGGCATCCCAGTGGATACAGCATACGCCCACGTTTTCCCTGGGATCAACTGGTGGGGAAGCATGGCCCTTATCAGGGTCACCAAACTTCCAGAGTCCTGATACCATTACTCTGTTTATGGTCAGGGGGCATGAGTGCAACCCCTCTCCAGGCTGATAGTCCATACTAAAACCAAAGGAAAATACAATGTTTTTTCCTTTGGTTTTGTTTGCTTTTATGGCCAATGTGAACATGCTTTTACATCATGCATGTCATTTAAGTCTACTCCAGTTCAGTTTTTTTGTGTTTCTGATAGTCCATACTGCAGGCTGGGTAGGCATAATGTGAGTAGCGCCTGCCAAGGCTACAATCCATCTGCTCAGCAGACATGGAACAACGGACCGCTATGTGTCCAGGCGCGTGACACCGCCAGCAGATCAGGCCTTTACCAGCAGCCTTTCGTAGCCCCTCAGTGGCTCCTTGGGACCTCAGACTCACCCCCGTGGTGACGCTATTGTGCCTCTTTTGGGAAGTGGGCTGAGGAAAACATTGGATTATTCTGAAGTGGCCTTCTATGAGCCCTGGCCTAAATCCTATTGAGCATCTTTGTAAAGAGCTGAAACATGCAGTCTAGAAAAGGCAACCTTCAAACACGAGAAAACTGGAGCAGTTTTCTTTTGAGGAGTGGGCCAAAATACCTGTCGAGATGTGAAAAAGTCTCATTGACAGTTACAGGAATCGTTTGATTGCAGTGATTGCCTCAAAAAGTTGTGCAACAAAATATTGAGTTAAGGGTACCATCATTTCTGTCCAGGCCTATTTCATGAGTTTTATTTTATTTTTTTTAAATTCTGTGGAAGCATGGTTGAAAAGCAATGTCTGACTTTCATTTGTTCATTTTCATAGATTTTTGATTTATTATTACTTTTGTTAGATTCAAGTTATTTCTGTGACCATTGTGGATTTTTCTGTCATTAAACGAGGGGTGCCAACAATTTTGACCACGTGTGTATGTGGTGGTATTATGTGGTCATAACGTAACAGCATCTTTTAACCCTATATAGTGGTATTACTGATAATATTATAGTAAATCTGGATTTCTTCCAATGTCAGTTAAAGTCATATTTGTGACAGAGCCTCTCATTTGTGACACTGGGTGGAAGCCTTTGTTCTTTCAAATGAAATGGCTGAGTTTCAGTCCCTGTCTGGTAAAGCTTAAACTTACCCAAAGTTCAACCCAAAGCAATATCGTTTATATTGTACTACTTATCATTATTAAGATTGCTTACTGTTGCATTTTCTCAGAGGCATATTTTTGCTGCAATTAATAGTACAAGTTAAGTCAGATCCACACATCAGTCTTCCATCTAGAAACACATTCATGTTTTCATGTTTTATGGTCCGATACAGTGGCTTGTGAAAGTATTAACCCCCTTGGCATTTTTTGTACTTTGCTACCTCACAACCTGGAATTTCACAGTTGTTTTGGAAGGTTTGTAACAGCTCATGTAAAGAACATGCCTACAACTGTGAACATTTGGTTTTCTTTTTATTGTGCAGCAAACAACAAATAGGACAAAATAACTGAAAACTTTAGTGAACATAACAATTCGCCACCCTATCACCTCCCTTAAAGTACATACTTTGTACAGCCTCCTTTTGCAGCAATTACAGCTGCGTGTTGCTTTTGGATAAGTCTCTATGAGCTTTCGCCATCTTTACACTGGGATTTTTGCTCATTTGTCAAGGTAAAATTGCTCCAGCTCCTTCCAGTTAGATGGTTTCCTCTGGTGAACAGCAATCTTCAAGTCTGACCACAGATTCTCAATTGGATTAAGGTCTGGACTTTGGCTAGACCCCAAAAACATTTACATGTTTCCTTTAACCACCCAGTGTTGCTTCAGCAGTATCCCAGTCTCAAATCACTGACAGACTGAAACAGGGTATGCTTAAGAACATCCCTGTATTTATCACCATCAATATTTTTCTCGACTGGGACCTTTTTCCTGTCCTTGATGCCAAAAAACATCCCCACAGCATGTTGCTGCCACCATCATTGTGGGGATGATGTTCTTGGGGTGATGAGCTGTGTTGACTTAGGTCCAGACATAGCTTATACCTAGGTGGCCAAAAGTTCAATTTTGGTTTCATCTGACAACTGCACCTCCTCCATACATTTGGGGAGTCTCGCACATGTCCTTTGGCTAACTCAAATCAAGCCTTACAATTTTTGTTTGTAAGTAAAGGCTTTTTTCAGTCCACTCTTCCATAAAGGCCACCTCTATGCAGTTTACGGCTAATTGTAGTCGTATGGACAGATAGTCCGGTCTCTGATTGGGAGCTCTGCAGAATCTTTAGTGTTACCTTTGGTCTCTGTACTGCCTGTTTAATGCCCTCCTTGGCCAGGCTGAGAGCTTTGGTGGGTGGCCCTCTCTTGTCACGTTTGTTGTGGTACCATGTTCTTTCCATTTGATGACATGGATTTAATGATGCTCCGGTGGATCATCAGAGATTGGGATACTTTTTATTACCCAACCTTGATTTGTACATCTCAACAACTTAATTTTTAGGGACATCATAGCAAAAGGGGTGAATACATATGCATATGGCAATATTTAGTTATTTGATCCCATAAATGTAATTTATGCTTATATTTTTCTCACTTCACTTCACCAACTTAGGTTATTTAGTGATGATGCATCTCACACAAATCATATTACACAAATATTTAAACACAGGTTGTAATATAGCAAAATAGGTAAAAAGCCAAGAGAGGTGAATATGTTTGCAAGCCACTGTATATGGATCAAACATGGCCATAAAGCAGATGTGTGAATTTGGCCTAATGTGGGTGTGATTTCATGAAAACTCATGTCCTATTTATGTTTAAAAAAGCTGAAATCTGCTTTTTTGATTTAGCAAAGTTTTTATCAAATATCATCTAAGTGCTTCAGTAAATTTCAGCAGCAGTAATTCACTTACAGTGAATTTCAATTTATGATGTAGATTTTAACAGATGGTTTCTCCCTTTAAAATACACAGGGTGAGACATAACCGGTATAAAGATGCATTAGGAAATTAATTTCGGACCTTTTGAGGTTAAAAAATGAAATTTCTATTAAATTCAATTTAAGGTAAAGGATGAAGAAATTCAATCTGTCAGTACACAAGTTTTCACTGTATCTCTGAAAACCATTGCTGCCTCAGTAAGCTAAAAAATGAAAACCTCAAATACATTCCTGCTTACAAAGCATTGTGATTTCCACATCAAGAGCAATCCATGCTGTGTTAACTGGAACAAAGAAATTTCTAATGTAGAACCCAGAGCTGATACAATTCTTCATCCATGAAATGTATAAAGTTTTTTTTTTTTTAAAAAAAAAAGGTGTTTGCATTGACTGTTGATTAGTAAGCTATTTTTTAACTAGTTTAAGCAAAAATAATTGTAAAAAAAAATAAATATATATATATTTATTTATATATATGTATATATATATAGAGAGAGAGAGAGTGCCCCTAGGGCCGCAGGTTGCTTGGTACCGGGCTGGTGTCTTAAAGGAATGTGTCACGGCAGCAGTGACCGGGTCCGTGGCCCTGAGTATCCATGTAAAATAAGAACTGATGGGAAATAAAGTCTTTGTGTAGATAAGTTTGTGACAACACCTGTGGTTGCTGGTCAGAGGTGACCAGTGCTGCAGAGCAGATCCTTTGGGACTGGTGGGGATGCAGCAGAGTTGGTATAGCTCTCCACAGGCAGAGCTTTGTCCCAGGGCAGTGGTGATAGCAAAAATGTTGTGTTTGGTGGTGGTAAATGTAGCAGTGTTGGGTGGGTGGCACAGGAAGATTTAGAGAACACAGCTGGGTGAAGTTCCAAAGGTTTACTCACAGTTCTAATGGGCCCAAGTGCCCTTTTGGCGCTGCGTCCTCCAGGTGAGGGGCTCGGCAAACTACCAGGTAGATCAGGATACACATTCCCAGGACTCCCTTCAGTGTATGCCTTTCCTGGCCGTCTCACTGTGCTGATTTCCTCCCTCCTGTCCAGCACCTTCACAAGCAGTGTCCGAAGCCAGCAACCTCGGATCTTGTCGGGAATAACCTCTAGGTCCCTGGATCCTATGTGTCTGCCTTTTCAGCGAATGGTTGCGGATTTGGCTGCAGCACTTGCAATGCTCGTAGCCTCTGGTTGGTCTAGCTGAGTCCATTGTTCACTCCACTAGTTTTAGGGCCAGTCCCTATACTGCGACCTGATCCCTCCACCCGACGTTAGCCGGCGTGGAATGAGAACCACAGGCAGTATGGTCACTTTGCCATGCCTCTAGGATCCCTTCTCTCTTCAGGGATCTTCCTTCTGTCTTTTTCCTACCCTGCAGCTCCTCCGAACAGGGAGCTGCTTCACATATGTCTTTCCACTTCCTCCCCTCCTGACAGACTCTTGACTAAACTCTCTTCTCCCGCTCTCATCCCACTAGCTCACCTCCCAACACCATTTATCAGCCAGGTAGGGTTGAGATCCTCCTCCCGTAGGGTACATCCAGATGCCCTGCTGCTACAGGGAGTGTGTTGGGTGCAGGTGTCAGAGCCCAGTGAGGTGTTCCCTCCTTACCTGAGAGTGGGGTACCACACTTCTGGATGAGGTGCAGTACCTCTGTGGCGACTGAAAACTAAATAAACTGACTGACTAATGACTGAATGAAGTCATTAGTAGAGTTGAGCGATACCGTCCGATACTTCAAAGTATCGTATCGGATGGTATCGGCCGATCTTTAAAAAAAGTATCGGTATCGCCGATTCCGATACCGGAAGTCCCATTCAAGTCTATGGGACTTCCGGTATCGGAATAAGAAAAACCCTTTCCTGCCCTTGTACAGCCTCTCTGGGGTCTGTACGGGCATTTCGGGGGGCTGTGCCGGCCTGCCAGGGGGTCTGTGCAGGCTCCGGTGGTCTGTGCCGGCCTGCCGGTGGTCTGTGCAGGCTCCGGGGGGCTGTGCCGGCCTGCCGGGGGGCTGTGCCGGCCTGCCGGGGGGCTGTGCCGGCCTGCCGGGGGGCTGTGCAGGCTCCGGGGGGCTGTGCCGGCCTGCCGGGGGGCTGTGCCGGCCTGCCGGGGGGCTGTGCCGGCCTGCCGGTGGTCTGTGCAGGCTCCGGGGGTCTGTGCAGGCATCGTCCGATGGGACTACAAGTCCCATCGGGCGATGCCTGCTACCATGACAGTGATTGACACATTAGCCAATGATGGGACAGTAGTAGTCCCATCATCCGGCTAATGTGTTAAATGTAAAAAAAAAAAAAAAAAAAATTACATGCTACATACATACAACATGCATACTACATACATGCTACATTCATACTACATACTACATACATGCTACATACATACTACATATATACTACATGCATGCTACATACATACTGCATGCTACATACATACCACATACATACTACATACATACTACATGCTACATACATACCACATACATGCTACATATATACTACATGCATGCTACATACATACTACATATATACTACATGCATGCTACATACATACTGCATGCTACATGCATGCTACATACATACTACATACATACTACATGCTACATACATACCACATATATACTACATACATACAATACATTCATACAATACATACATAGACATACAGTACATATAACATAGAGTAACATACTTACCAATACTTGTCACATTGTTCCCCGAAGCCATTGTCGTCTACGGAATAAATATTAACATAACAAACCACAAAAATACTCACCCACGATCCGAAGCAGTCCACGAGTGTGTCCCACGACGATCTTGGGTAGAGAACTGCAGCATCAGCTGTTGCTGCCGTTCTCTACGGGCTGCAGGAATCCAATGACGGAAGGTAGGTATCCTTCCGCACTGTATTCCTCCGCCACTTAAAAAAAAAAAGTCCCTAGTCTCACTTTATGCCATTGCTGTGTGGGAAATTCCCACGCAGCAATGGCATAAAGTGAGACTAGGGACTTTTTTTTTTTTTAAGTGGCGGAGGAATACAGTGCGGAAGGATACCTACCTTCCGTCATTGGATTCCTGCAGCCCGTAGAGAACGGCAGCATCATCTGATGCTGCAGTTCTCTACCCAAGATCGTCGTGGGACACACTCGTGGACTGCTTCGGATCGTGGGTGAGTATTTTTGTGGTTTGTTATGTTAATATTTATTCCGTAGACGACAATGGCTTCGGGGAACAATGTGACAAGTATTGGTAAGTATGTTACTCTATGTTATATGTACTGTATGTCTATGTATGTATTGTATGAATGTATTGTATGTATGTAGTATATATGTGGTATGTATGTAGCATGTAGTATGTATGTAGTATGTATGTAGCATGCATGTAGCATGCAGTATGTATGTAGCATGCATGTAGTATATATGTAGTATGTATGTAGCATGCATGTAGTATATATGTAGCATGTATGTGGTATGTATGTAGCATGTAGTATGTATGTGGTATGTATGTAGCATGCAGTATGTATGTAGCATGCATGTAGTATATATGTAGTATGTATGTAGCATGTAGCATGTATGTAGTATGTATGTGGTATGTATGTAGCATGTAGTATGTATGTAGCATGCATGTAGTATATATGTAGTATGTATGTAGCATGCAGTATGTATGTAGTATGTATGTAGTATATATGTAGTATGTATGTAGCATGTATGTAGTATGTATGTAGTATATATGTAGTATGTATGTAGCATGTAGTATGTATGTAGCATGCATGTAGTATGTATGTAGTTTTTTTTTTTTTTTTTTTTTTTTTTTTAACATTTAACACATTAGCCGGATGATGGGACTACTACTGTCCCATCATTGGCTAATGTGTCAATCACTGTCATGGTAGCAGGCATCGCCAGATGGGACTTGTAGTCCCATCGGACGATGCTTGCACAGACCCCCGGACATCAGCACAGCCCCCCGGCAGGCCGGCACAGCCCCCCGGCAGGCCGGTACAGACCCCCACAGGGTGCACAGACCACCGGCAGGCCGGCACAGCCCCCCGGCAGGCCGGTACAGACCCCGGGCAGTCCACACAGCCCCCCGGCAGGCCGGCACAGCCCCCCGGCAGGCCGGCAGAGACCCCCGGAAGGCCCGAAATGACGGCGCATCATGATGCGCACACACCGCGCATCATGATGACGTCAGGCCGTCAATCAACTGAACTTCCGATTCCGATGCCGAATTCCGATATTGAAAAAATATCGGAAGTCGGTATCGGAATTCCGATACAGCAAGTATCGGCCGATACCCGATACTTGCGGTATCGGAATGCTCAACACTAGTCATTAGTGAACAGCAAATGATATGCTTCATAAATTGTAGCAGAGAAGACAGATAATACCGTATATACTCGCATATAAGGTGAGATTTTCAGCCTATTTTTTAAGGCTGAAAGTCCCCCTCTTGGCTTATACTCGAGTCATATACGCCAGGGGGTCGGCGGGGGAGGGGGAGCGAGGGTGTCAGATCATACTTACCCCCCTGGCACGTCTCTGCAGCCCTCTGCTTCTCCCACGGTCTCTGGCACCTTCCTTCAGCGGTCACGTGGTACCGCTCATTAAAGTCATGAATATGCACATATTCATAACTTTAATGAGTGGTACCACATGATCACTGAAGAAAGCAAGAGCTGCCAGAGACCTTGGGAGAAGCTGGGGCTGCAGAGACCGCGCCAGGAGGGAGTAAGTATATGCAATATTCACCTGTCACCGTTCCACCGCCGCGCGCTGCTCTGTCCTCTGTGTCCTCTGTCTGTGACGTTCAGGACAGAGGGTGCAATGACGTAGTCAGTGTGCACCGCGCCCTCTGCCTGAACAGTCAATGACAGAGGGACCCGGAAGACAGAGCGGCGCGCAGCGGTGGAATGGGGACAGGTAAATATCTCAGGTGCCGGGTCCCTGAGTCAGCGGTGACACCGGCACCTGTCCCCCATAGTGCGCTGGTGTCCCCACCTGCTCAGGACACCGGCACCTGGCCCCCAGCAACTAGAGGTGAGTATGTCATTTTTTTATTTGCAGCAGCAGCATATGGGGCCTATTCTATAGAGCAGCATATGGGGCATAATCTATGGAGCATCTTATGAGGCAGTATATGGGGCATAATCTATGGAGCATCTTATGGGGCAGCATATGGGGAATAATCTATGGAGCATTTTATGGGACAGCATATGGGGCATAATCTATGGAACATCTTATGGGGCCATAACCTTTATGGAGCAGCATATGGGGCATATTATTCTATGGAGCATCTTATGGGGCCATTATTAACCTTTGTGCAGCGGTATATGGTGTGTATTTTGTATGGAGCATCTTATGGGGCCATCATCAACTGTATGGAACATTATATAGGGCTCCTGATTCAATATGGATATTCAAAAACATTTAACCTACTGATGTCTCAATTAATTTTACTTTTATTGGTATCTATTTTTATTTTTGAAATTTACCAGTAGTTGCTGCATTTTCCACCCTAGGCTTATACTCGAGTCAATAAGTTTTCCCAGTTTTTTGTGACAAAATTAGGGGGTCGGCTTATACTCAGGTCTGCTTATACTCGAGTATATACGGTAATTATTATCATCACCACTAATTAGCCTACTAGGATTTAAGTGTTTTCCAGTGTGTGATTGGTGTGACGTGGGGACGGAGCCGTGACTGAATGATAAGGACCCCAACAATCATGCATTAACTCAAATCATCCTATTCCAAATGCAGAAAACTGTAAAAAGTATATTATTTCAGCGGCTTTTCCTGAATGGCTCAAAGGAAAGCTTCTAGGCATTAGGAAAACTGCTCCCTTGTCGCTTTTTAGTAGTAATGATTGTAATGTAATTTTATAAAGTGCAAAAACAAATGTGGTGCTGAGAGAGTAAAGGTGGAGATGACACTCTTATTTGACCTCTTGCCAAAAACTGCTTGATCGTGAACATTTGGATGCCGCTTGATGGTTACAGCAGCAACAATTCAACAACTCAGGACTTGAATGTAAATGTATGACCTAGGCAGTTAGGTCAGGGACCCATCCGATCCATGAGATTACCTTGACGTTGGTGGATGGGCTCACATTTTTTGGCCAAATTTTGTGCTAAGCAGCTCATGTGTTTTTTCTAAATTTGAAAAGCCATTTTTCACACTTCATATATTTCACATTGACATGCCTTAATGCAATTGAGTGGAACCAATTCCTCATTTTGATATGTAAACTGTTTTTTGGTATGCACCTATTCAGACTAGTTCTTGACGTGCCGTCAGTTTTCTGTTATTTGAATGTAAATGTAGTTCTTGGAAGAAATTCTCTTATTGAAGTGGTGAAAGAATTTATTACTAGTTGTCAACTAAACCTCCAATTCATGTGTTAAAAAGCATCCAAAGGAATTACTCACATTCCCACATGCATAAACACGCATAAAAATGATCACGTAGCTCATGTACTCCCTTACTAGAAGGGAATCTGAATAAATCTAAAAAATCCAAGCTATGAAGGCTCTACACGTACAAATATTTAGACGTGTGCTTTTACACGATTCGATACGGGTGGGGTCTGCATTCCATTATGATGCTTTTTCTATGAGCCAATTTATCTGGGTGACTGTGCACATGGCACTTTATTGCACATAGTTATTGCTTACCTTTTCTAGATTTTTGGTACTGCATTATTTATTGTCTGTACATGTGCTCTCCACCTTTCTTTACTGAATACTACTAGATATTACAGTACTTTAGGGGTAGAATTCATTGAGACTTATCTCAAATATCAATCACATTTACATGGTCATTGTTTTGGCCTAGGAAAAAGGTTGTTGCACAATGTGCACATTTATAAATGTTTTTATTTATCTTGTGTAATGCAGGAGTCTGGATGCAACGAACAGAGATCACAAGGCGGAAACAGCCAGGGGTTGATATAATTCTATTTCTATATAGCAGTAACAAATAATGTAACTATACAAATCAACGGTAGAACGAATAACAACAAGTTTAGGATAACCAAAAAAGTCTTTCACTATTTAATGTTAATGTTCTTTCCACAAAGGTGGTGTGCCCAGTCATGGGAGTCACAACATAAGTTCTCTCTCTGAAGTTCTGGCCCTAGTGGGGGTCACTGGGTTTTCCCGATAATCCACAAGTCTCTTCCTGACGTAGTCTATCAAAGCCAGGGTTGAGCCTCCCACGCACCAACCAGCCTCCTAACAACCTGTAATCTTAGTACAAGCTGACCCCGGTACCATAGTTGATAGCTGGAATTGACACCCCTGCTCTCTCGCGCTGTTTCTCCGCAATCACAGGCATGTCTCTCCTGTTGCACGGCTCTTCTCGACTTGACCATTGACAGAAGTCTCTCAGGTTCAAAGCAGAGAGGACTGGGCCTCAGTTCCTGACAGGCATAGTCAGACCTCGGAGGCTTGACCAGTGCTGGTCGCAGATCCTGGCTCTGACCAGCGTAAGCAGTACTTGGAGTTATCCTCTGGGGAATCTGGATCTTGCCAGGCGATGACTGGCACCTGGGAGATGAAGACTTTCCGCTATGGCCTGTCACATTGGTCTCAGTGGTGTCTCTGGAGGCACGTCTGCCCTGCTGTCTTCCCTGGTGCCAAATCTCCTTGTGGTTTGGCGTACAGGGCTCTTAAATCAGGTAAGTCCTTCCTGTGGATCACCTGATCCAGTCCAGCACACAAGGTCTCTCTGACTGCAAATCTTCCTGAACAATTTGGTTCTGCTTGATTTTGGGTGGACAGCAGATGGCAGTCTCTTCTCATTAATGGCACATCCTGCAGGAGTCCTTCAAAAATACCACGGCTTCTTATTACACTTGCCTAAGTTTTTGTGTTTCTTACTTAAGAAAGATTTACATTGTTAAAATTTAGGAAATGAGTTGTTCGTTAGGCAGTCCTGCATGTGTTGCGGCTGTCCAACAACTTAGAGACATGCAGCTGCGGGGACTCAAACATATTATTTGAGCATGCCAAAGTCACTCAGTTAACATGCTCGAATAACACTCACTATTGGGCCTTTGCGTCCCCCACTGGACAAGTACAATTCCATAGCAAACAATATATGAATTATGGTAAAAATGCTAAGCCAATAGCAAAAGTCCTTTAGACAGCAGTTTTAGCAGCTTTCACACTTCAGTTTTTTTGTATCATTCGCAATCCAACGAATTTTTTAAAAAAACGGATCCGGCGTCTGATGCCGCTGGATCCGTTTTTTCTCATTGACTTGTATTAGCGCCGGATTGCGCCGGATGGCCTCACATTTCATCCATCATTCGCCGGATCCGGCGGAAATTGTTTATCTGGCAGCCGGAGACGACAGACAAAGTAACGTCGCCATCCGTCGTTTTGTAGAATGGAAGCCTATGGGAGCTGGATCTGTCGTAATTCATCAAGTGACGGAATCCAGCAATGGATTCCGTTTTTTTACACTGTGCATGCTCAGAATATTAGTTAGTATCAAATTTTACCAACCAGCCCCCAATTAGGAAAGGTATATTAACCTGCCAGGTAGGGCTTCACTCATCAAGACTGGAAAGCATGTATTTGGAAGTCACCTTGCTACACTTGTAAGGAGAGCTTTAAACTAGAACAACATGGGAAGGGAAGCAAAAGACCAGAAAAAGCCATACACCTGACAAATGCTATTGAGAACTCTGCTATTAGAAGTGGAAAGGAAGAACAAAGACGAAAGAATCTAATTAATAAAAATATTAAACCAGGGGAAGAGTCTTGAGGAGATCATTTGCATATTCCCAGTGCCTTCTGGGATAAGTGAAGAGTCTCCGCGAGCTCAACGATCACTGGGTTTTGGCCGTTGCAGCTGAAAAGAGGAAATCGGAGAAACCAGGGGAAGAGTCTTGAGGAGATCATTTGCATATTCCCAGTGCCTTCTGGGATAAGTGAAGAGTCTCCGTGAGCTCAACGATCACTGGGTTTTGGCCGTTGCAGCTGAAAAGAGGAAATCGGAGAAACCGCGCGCGCGAATTTTGGCTCATCTTTCATCTTTTTAAGAAATCTCAAGATGGAAGAGGCCAGGAGCCATTTGGTGAGCTGCATTTCTTGCTACATGTTCACAGATTTACCAGTGGAAAAGCCAAACTTCACATGCCACAAATGCAAGCTTGTGACCCTGTTGGAGGAAAAGTTGCAAAATCTCGAAGAGAGGTTAGCTACGTTGAAGATCATTAAGGAAGGTGAAGAGTTCTTGGACAGAGCAGAATTATCTCTTCATGTTACAGAAAGAGAAGAAATTCGAAGTGCACCTGAAGAAACAGAGGAATGGAGACATGTGACCCAGAGAAGCAGGAGGATCAGGAGGCAGTCAGCACCCATACTGCTCAGGAACCAGTACCAGGCTCTCACACAGGAAAACGATGAAGAAATACATCAGGATAAGACTTTGCCAACAAACAGCAACCTTGTACGCCTTCAGAGTCCTCCTGGATGGAGAAAAAAAAATGTTGTGAAGAAGAAACGGAGAGTGGTGGTCATGGGGGATTCCCTGTTGAGAGGAACAGAGGCCGCTATCTGCAGACCGGATATAACTTCAAGAGAAATGTGCTGTCTTCCAGGTGCAAAAATTAAAGATGTGTCTGACAGGATATCAGGACTCTTCAGACCTACAGATGACTACCCATTCCTGCTACTACATGTGGGGACAAATGACACCGCAAGAAACGACCTGGAAACCATCTGCAGAGACTTTGAAGACTTAGGCAAGAAAGTGAAAGAACTGGGAGCGCAGGTGGTCTTCTCTTCCATCCTCCCAGTGGATGGCCATGGAACAAGGAGGTGGAATAAGATTCTGCAGGTGAACAACTGGCTACGTCGATGGTGCCGTCAGCAACGATTTGGATTTCTGGATCATGGAGTGAACTACTTATACGATGGACTACTTGCTAGAGATGGGGTGCACCTTACGAAGACTGGAAAGCAGGTATTTGGAAGTCGCCTTGCTACACTTGTAAGGAGAGCTTTAAACTAGAACAACATGGGAAGGGAAGCAAAAGACCAGAAAAAGCCATACACCTGACAAATGCTACTGAGAACTCTGCTATTAGAAGTGGAAAGGAAGAACAAAGACTAAAGAATCTAATTAAAAAAAATATTGGAGAAAGAGAAACCAATCACAAACTAAAATGTTTCTATACTAATGCACAAAGCATGGGCAACAAACAAGGAGAATTGGAACTACTAACACAGGAAAAGAAATATGATGTCATTGGAATCACTGAAACTTGGTGGGACAATACACATGATTGGAATACAAGACTAGAAGGATACAACTTATTTGCAAGAAACAGACTTGATAAACGAGGAGGGGGTGTCGCATTGTATGTTAGAAATGCGTATATCTGCACAGAGATTGAAGCTTCAGAGACTGGGAGTTCTGTGGAAACTGTTTGGGTAAGAATACAAGGACAGAACAATGGAAAGGACACCATTGTAGGCATTTACTACAGGCCGCCTGTGCAAGCTGAAGATATGGATGAACTCTTTATGCATCAAATGGCCAAGTTCTCCAAAAAATATGACATAGTTGTCATGGGAGATTTCAACTATCCAGACATTTGTTGGGAATCTCTCTCAGGCAAAACTAACAGGTCAAGGAAATTCTTATCCTCTCTTGCTGACAACTTTATCTTCCAAAAGGTAAAGGAGAAAACAAGGGGAACTGCTACCTTGGATCTAATCCTTATAAACAGGGAGGAAATGGTTGAGGAGGTAAAAGTGGCTGGGACCCTAGGAGGTAGCGACCATGCTATTTTAGAATTTTGGATAACTAGAGGCGGAAGACCTGTGAAGACTCAGACGTCAAGGTTAGATTTCAGAAAGGCAGATTTTAAGGGATTCAGAAAGAGAATTGGAGGGATCCAATGGCTGGATATCCTTAAAGACAAAAATGTCCAGGAAGGATGGGAAATCTTGAAAAATGAAATTCTCAAAGCACAGTTGTTAACAATTCCGAAAAGAGGGAAGAATAGGAAGCATTTAAGGAAACCAGGATGGATGAACACAGAACTTAAGCACATGCTAAAAAGGAAGCAAAAAATGTTTATAAAATGGAAAGAAGGAGGCATATCTAAAGAAGAATATAATGCTGTCTGCAGAACCTGCAAGGCACAAATCAGATTATCTAAAGCTGAAAATGAATTGAGGCTTGCAAGAGATGTCAAAAGCAATAATAAAGGATTTTGGGGATATGTCAAAAGTAAAAGAAAAGTCAAAGATGCTATAGGATTTTTACAGGATGAAAATGATGAAATGGTAAGACAGGATGTTGAGAAGGCTGAACTTTTAAATTCCTATTTTGCATCTGTTTTCTCTCAGAAAGGAAATGTAACATCAACTGTTATTCACTGTCCTATTAAGGGAATAGAAGAATCCAGGATATCTATAAACAGAAAGATAGTGAGGAAACACTTAGCTAACCTAAATGTATTCAAGTCTCCAGGTCCAGATGAATTACACCCCAGAGTACTGAAGGAGATAGCAGAAGAAATTTTTGAACCCCTCTCCATAATCTTTGAAAATTCTTGGAGAACAGGAGAAGTGCCAGAAGACTGGAGAAGAGCAAATGTTGTTCCTATCTTCAAAAAGGGGAAGAAGGTGGACCCAGGCAACTATAGGCCGGTGAGTCTGACTTCTATACCAGGAAAGATCTTTGAACAAATTATTAAACAACATGTATGTCAATACCTGGATAAGAATGAAGTGATTAAACAGAGTCAGCATGGGTTTGTAACTAATAAGTCATGTCAGACTAATTTAATTTCCTTCTATGATGGTATTACTGATTGGGTGGATCAAGGAAATGCTGTAGATATAGTATATCTTGACTTCAGCAAAGCATTTGACAAAGTCTCTCATACAATCCTTATTGAAAAAATGACTAAGTATGGAATGGACAAGGCAACTGTTAGGTGGATTCATAACTGGCTTAGTGATCGGACCCAAAGAGTGGTCGTAAATGGCTGCACATCCAGTTGGAAGAATATCTCAAGTGGGGTACCACAGGGCTCTGTCCTGGGCCCTGTATTGTTCAACATCTTTATCAACGATTTAGATGAAGGAATTGAGGGTAAACTGATTAAATTTGCTGATGACACAAAGCTAGGAGGGATAGCTAATACTAGAGAAGAGAGAGAGAGGATTCAAAAAGATTTAAATAAACTGGAGAAGTGGGCAGCAACTAACAGAATGGTTTTTAACAGGGAGAAATGCAAAGTACTACATCTGGGCAATAAAAATGAAAAAAGCATATATAGAATGGGAGGAATAGGCCTAAGCAACAGCACATGTGAAAAAGACTTGGGTATACTAATAGATCACAGACTGAATATGAGTCAACAGTGTGATGCAGCAGCAAAAAAGGCAAATGCAATTCTAGGATG
The DNA here is from genome assembly GCF_039654945.1 of Dendrobates tinctorius. Classification (NCBI taxonomy): domain Eukaryota; kingdom Metazoa; phylum Chordata; class Amphibia; order Anura; family Dendrobatidae; genus Dendrobates; species Dendrobates tinctorius. The sequence goes on along the minus strand of NW_027362049.1, from coordinate 137,446 downwards.
TATTAACAGAAGCATACAGTCTAGATCACGTGAAGTCATTATTTCCCTCTACTCCTCTTTGGTCAGACCTCATCTGGAATATTGTGTCCAATTTTGGGCACCACATTTTAAAAAAGACATCAACAAACTGGAGCAAGTTCAGAAAAGAGCGACCAGAATGGTGACCGGTCTGCAAACCCTGTCTTATGAGGAAAGGTTGCAGGATTTGGGAATGTTTAGTTTGCAAAAGAGAAGACTGAGAGGAGACTTAATAGCTGTCTACAAATATCTAAAGGGCTGTCACATTGTAGAAGGATCAACTTTATTCTCATTTGCACAAGGAAAGACTAGAAGCAATGGGATGAAGCTGAATGGGAGGAGACACAGATTAGATATTAGAAAAAACTTTTTGACAGTTAGAGTGATCAATGAGTGGAACAGGCTGCCACGAGAAGTGGTGAGTTCTCCTTCAATGGAAGTCTTCAAACAGAGGCTGGACAGACATCTAACTGGGATGATTTAGCGAATCCTGCTTTGAGCAGGGGGTTGGACCAGATGGCCCAGGAGGTCCCTTCCAACTCTACGATTCTATGATTCTATGATTCTATGATTCTATGATTGGAGAAAGAGAAACCAATCACAAACTAAAATGTTTCTATACTAATGCACAAAGCATGGGCAACAAACAAGGAGAATTGGAACTACTAACACAGGAACAGAAATATGATGTAATTGGAATCACTGAAACTTGGTGGGACAATACACATGATTGGAATACAAGACTAGAAGGATACAACTTATTTGCAAGAAACAGACTTGATAAACGAGGAGGGGGTGTCGCATTGTATGTTCGAAATGCGTATATCTGCACAGAGATTGAAGCTTCAGAGACTGGGAGTTCTGTGGAAACTGTTTGGGTAAGAATACAAGGACAGAACAATGGAAAGGACACCATTGTAGGCATTTACTACAGGCCGCCTGTGCAAGCTGAAGCTATAGATGAACTCTTTATGCATCAGATGGCCAAGTTCTCCAAAAAATATGACATAGTTGTCATGGGAGATTTCAACTATCCAGACATTTGTTGGGAATCTCTCTCAGGCAAAACTAACAGGTCAAGGAAATTCTTATCCTCTCTTGCTGACAACTTTATCTTCCAAAAGGTAAGGGAGAAAACAAGGGGAACTGCTACCTTGGATCTAATCCTTATAAACAGGGAGGAAATGGTTGAGGAGGTAAAAGTGGCTGGGACCCTAGGAGGTAGCGACCATGCTATTTTAGAATTTTGGATTACTAGAGGTGGAAGACCTGTGAAGACTCAGACGTCAAGGTTAGATTTCAGAAAGGCAGATTTTAAGGGATTCAGAAAGAGAATTGGAGGGATCCAATGGCTGGATATCCTTAAAGACAAAAATGTCCAGGAAGGATGGGAAATCTTGAAAAATGAAATTCTCAAAGCACAGTTGTTAACAATTCCGAAAAGAGGGAAGAATAGGAAGCATTTAAGGAAACCAGGATGGATGAACACAGAACTTAAGCACATGCTAAAAAGGAAGAAAAAAATGTTTATAAAATGGAAAGAGGGAGGCATATCTAAAGAAGAATATAATGCTGTCTGCAGAACCTGCAGGGCACAAATCAGATTATCTAAAGCTGAAAATGAACTGAGGCTTGCAAGAGATGTCAAAAGCAATAATAAAGGATTTTGGGGATATGTCAAAAGTAAAAGAAAAGTCAAAGATGCTATAGGATTTTTACAGGATGAAAATGATGAAATGGTAAGACAGGATGTTGAGAAGGCTGAACTTTTAAATTCCTATTTTGCATCTGTTTTCTCTCAGAAAGGAAATGCAACATCAACTGTTATTCACTGTCCTATTAAGGGAATAGAAGAATCCAGGATATCTATAAACAGAAAGATAGTGAGGAAACACTTAGCTAACCTAAATGAATTCAAGTCTCCAGGTCCAGATGAATTACACCCCAGAGTACTGAAGGAGATAGCAGAAGAAATTTTTGAACCCCTCTCCATAATCTTTGAAAATTCTTGGAGAACAGGAGAAGTGCCAGAAGACTGGAGAAGAGCAAATGTTGTTCCTATCTTCAAAAAGGGGAAGAAGGTGGACCCAGGCAACTATAGGCCGGTGAGTCTGACTTCTATACCAGGAAAGATCTTTGAACAAATTATTAAACAACATGTATGTCAATACCTGGATAAGAATGAAGTGATTAAACAGAGTCAGCATGGGTTTCTAACTAATAAGTCATGTCAGACTAACTTAATTTCCTTCTATGACGGTATCACTGATTGGGTGGATCAAGGAAATGCTGTAGATATAGTATATCTTGACTTCAGCAAAGCATTTGACAAAGTCTCTCATACAATCCTTATTGAAAAAATGATTAAGTATGGAATGGACAAGGCAACTGTTAGGTGGATTCATAACTGGCTTAGTGATCGGACCCAAAGAGTGGTCGTAAATGGCTGTACATCCAGTTGGAAGAATGTCTCAAGTGGGGTACCACAGGGCTCTGTCCTGGGCCCTGTATTGTTCAACATCTTTATCAACGATTTAGATGAAGGAATTGAGGGTAAACTGATTAAATTTGCTGATGACACAAAGCTAGGAGGGATAGCTAATACTAGAGAAGAGAGAGAGAGGATTCAAAAAGATTTAAATAAACTGGAGAAGTGGGCAGCAACTAACAGAATGGTTTTTAACAGGGAGAAATGCAAAGTACTACATCTGGGCAATAAAAATGAAAAAAGCATATATAGAATGGGAGGAATAGGGCTAAGTGACAGCACATGTGAAAAAGACTTGGGTATACTAATAGATCACAGACTGAATATGAGTCAACAGTGTGATGCAGCAGCAAAAAAGGCAAATGCAATTCTAGGATGTATTAACAGACGCATACAGTCTAGATCACGTGAAGTCATTATTTCCCTCTACTCCTCTTTGGTCAGACCTCATCTGGAATATTGTGTCCAGTTTTGGGCACCACATTTTAAAAAAGACATCAACAAACTGGAGCAAGTTCAGAAAAGAGCGACCAGAATGGTGACCGGTCTGCAAACCCTGTCTTATGAGGAAAGGTTGCAGGATTTGGGAATGTTTAGTTTGCAAAAGAGAAGACTGAGAGGAGACTTAATAGCTGTCTACAAATATCTAAAGGGCTGTCACATTGTAGAAGGATCAACTTTATTCTCATTTGCACAAGGAAAGACTAGAAGCAATGGGATGAAACTGAATGGGAAGAGACACAGATTAGATATTAGAAAAAACTTTTTGACAGTTAGAGTGATCAATGAGTGGAACAGGCTGCCACGAGAAGTGGTGAGTTCTCCTTCAATGGAAGTCTTCAAACAGAGGCTGGACAGACATCTGACTGGGATGATTTAGCGAATCCTGCTTTGAGCAGGGGGTTGGACCAGATGGCCCAGGAGGTCCCTTCCAACTCTACGATTCTATGATTCTATGATTCTATGATTCTATGATCACTGTCCCAGCAAGCAAGACAGCCATCCAGCGTGTCCAGCCAGCCATCCAGCCATCCAGCCTATCCAGCGTATCCAGTCAGCCATCTTCTTGGGGTTTCCTCTCAACTCCATATACAATGTAGAATACACCCCACGGGTCATTCTCTGTGCTGTGATTGGGTGGATCCAAAAACGACGCCGGCACAGACCATGACGCTCTGTCTTTGTCGCTCCTTTTCAAGAACAATCGCTTCCAAACGATTTGCCTCAAAAGTAAAATCCACATAGATCTTCAAAATGTTCGCAATCACAGCTTCTATTTTCACCACTTGCTCTACAATCTGTCAAAGATGGGGTATAGCAACACTGTATATATAGGTTTCTAGTAGACAATAACGTTTGGGAGCCTCCCATTGGGCGTTTTTAAAAAACGGATCAGTAAAAAAAAGGAAGCAACGGATGAAAAAACTGATGTGACGGATCTGTTTTTCCACCAGATCCGCTAGACGGATCTGGTTTTTCGCCGGATCCGCTAGTCGGATCCAGCAAAAAAGGATCTGTCACATCCGTTTTTCACATTCTGCAACAGATCCGTCGATCCGTCGAGCCAACGGATTGCGACTTATCCAAAAAAAAACCTGTAGTGTGAAAGGGGCTTTGTTGTCATTAGTCATATGTTGTGTGCATTTCTAAGCATTCCTGTGATTTATAATTGAAGTTTATTGATATATCATCTGTAGAGGAAGCAAATATCCGGGGATTGTGTTGCTTGTTTTCACATATGCGTATTTGTTTGCTTTTTTATAGCTTGAATATATTGGTACCTAGGTAGCGCTAGTCCCTGAGATAGTTTCTGGAATATACAACCACTATAACGTAAAATGTAATGCAGTATCTATATGGTTGTATATTGCCCTGGCTTCATGCTTTTTCAGGGGGTGGTGCACTCCTGATGATTGACAATATGAACTAGCACTACGTTCGATCTACTGGTTAGAACTGTGCTCTCTCCTTGGCTGCTAGCAGAGGCAGATTTGTCTGCAGAATGTGAAATTTCAATTTTTTTCATAAATTAATGCAAGTACAATATGTCACGAATAAACAATTTCAGAATCAGTGCGATCTGATGAAGCGTTCCAGAGCTATAACCTTATAAAGTGACACTGGTCAGAATTGTAAAATTTGGTTGGGTCATTAAGGTCAAAATTGACTTGGTCACTAAGGGTACCATTACACCTAGCGACTCACCAGCGATATGACGCGGTCAGGATCGCTGGTGCATCGCTAGGTGGTCGCTAGTGAGCTGCCACACAGGCAGACCTCACTAGCGACATCGCTGGGGTCGGGGGTCGCTACTTACCTGTCAGACGCGGCGATCCTGGCGTCCTCCCGCCCGGCTCCACGCGTCGCTCGTCTCCACAGCAGGAAGCGCCGCAGGAAGTGACCGACGAGGAATGGTCCAGGAGCTTCTCGCGCGATCAGCGATAACCAGCGGGGGAGCCGGTCGGAGGTAAGTATCACATGCAGTGATATCGCTAGCAATATCGCTGCAACGTCACAAAATCGGTGACTTTACAGCAATATTGCTAGCGATATCGCAGTGTGTAACGGGGGGCTTAAGGGGTTAGTTTAGGAATTTACTTTTGAAGGACTAGTCCCTGTTGATAAGCTGATTCTGATTACAGAGTGTTAATGGCTGGAACCACCACTGATTTGCTGGAAACAAGACTTCCATTTTGCTGCAGCAAATGCCGTGGTGAAATGAAGCACTACATCAATGTTATTGAAGTCAGTGGACTCTCCATTTAATGCAAAGACAGACAGGTCTTCCAAAGCAAGAGCGTCTCTTTAACCATTAAATAGGCCGTGCTCTGGCTTAGTTAACCCCTTAAAGACCGGAGCTTTTTTCGGTTTTGCGTTTTTTGCTCCCCTTCCCAGAGCCATAACTTTTTTATTTTTCTGTCAATATGGCCATGTGAGGGCTTATTTTTTGCGGGACGAGTTGTAAGTTTGAAAGACATCTTTGGTTTTACCATGTCGTGTACTCAAAAATGGGAAAAAAATTTCAAGTGCGGTGAAATTGCAAAAAAGTGCAATCCCACACTTGTTTTTTGTTTGGCTTTTTTGCTAGGTTCACTAATGCTAAAAGTGCCATTATGATTCTCCAGGTCATTACGAGTACATAGACACCAAACATGTCTAGGTTCTTTTTCATCTAAGTGGTGAACAAAAATGTCAAAGTTTGCTAAAAAAAAAAAGTTGCCCTATTTTCCGATACCCGTAGCGTCTCCATTTTTCGTGATCTGGGGTTGGGTGAGGGCATATTTTTTGTGCACCGAGCTGACGTTTTTAAGGTTACCATTTATGTGCAGATACGATCTTTTGATCGCCCGTTATTGCATTTTAATGCAATGTCGCGGCAACCAAAAAAAGTAATTCGGGCCTTTCGATTTTTTTACCACTGCGCCATTTAGCGATGGGGTTAATCCTTTTTTTTATTGATAGATCGGGTGATTATGAATGCGGCGATACCTAATATTTGTATCTGTGCTTTTTTATATTGTTTTATTTTGAATGGGGTGAAAGGGGGGTGATTTAAACTTTTATATTTTTTTACATTTTTCATATTTTTTAAAACATTTTTTTTAATTTTGGCATGCTTCAATAGCCTCCATGGGAGGCTAGATGCATCCATTACTTGATCGGCTCTGCTACATATAGGCGATAAGCAGATCGCCTATATGTAGCAGAATTACAGCATTGCTATGAGCGCTAACCACCGGGTGGCGCTCATAGCAATGCCTCATCAACAACCATAGAGGTCTCTAGTAGACCTCAGGTTGTTATGGCAACGCATGGCTGACCCCAGCAGGATTTAACTAGTTAATAGGCGTGGGTGGATCGCAATTCCACCTGCGCCTATTGCGGGCACATGTCAGCTGTTGAAAACAGTTGACATGTTCTGGCTTTGATGCAGGCTCACTACCGGAGCCCTCATCAAAGCGGGAGTACTGCCATTGGACGTACTATTGCGTCCAATGGCAGTAAGGGGTTAACGGAGACCCTTCTATACCAGAGAATTCCCTAATAAAGCATTTAAAATTGGGTCTTATAAAGCACACAACAGTTTTAACCAGGTCAAGACTAGACCCTTTACCCCTATGCCTGATCACGCAAATTTGGCGCTTTATTTCATACATGTGATTTAAAGAGCTATAGAAAAAAAATTTGTTCCAATATTCAAGTAATTTTTGCATCTTTTGTTATCACATATGTCTTTTTTTCAAGTTTTCTTTTTTTTTTCTACTATCACAAACGACCACTAAAATAAATTTTACTTTTTTTCCCTTTCAGTAACAATTATTTTTATATATTGGTCAGACTTTTTTTGATCTCTGGTGCAGGTATAGTACCAGCAATTTAGATTGGCCTCTGCTTTTTTTCTTTTATTTTTTATAACTTTTTATTTTTTTAATTAATTTATTTATTTCCCATTTTTTCAGGCACTGTGCTCCTCAGAAGGTCATAAATACCCTCTGGGGCATTTCAGCATTTAAATATATTTTTTTTCCATCTGATTTCCAATTATTTTTATACATTGTTCAGACTTTTTTTTTTTTTTTCCTCTGGTGCAGGTATAGTACCAGCAATTTAGATTGGCCTCTGCTTTTTTTCATTTATTCTTTATAACTTTTTATTTTTTTAATTAATTTATTTATTTCCCATTTATTCAGGCACTGTGCTCCTCAGAAGGTCATAAATACCCTCTGGGGCATTTCAGCATTTAAATATCTTTTTTTTTTGTGACATCTGATTTCTCTTGAAACTGGGACTGGTATATTAGCCTCATTTACAAGGGAAATTCAACCTTCTGGCTGCATAGCAAAACTGATTTGTTCTCCTAGGATCTAGCAGTTCCTGCTCTATTCCTACACCGAAATCATCTCTTGATCATTGGGTCTGGAGGTGAAAGTACTGTTATTGCTTCCTTTTCTGTGTACAGAACAGGCTGAGACGGTAATAAATAGAGTTGAGCGACTTTTGGTGTTTTAGGGTCGAGTTTCGTTTCATGAAACCCGACTTTTCCAAAAGTCGGGTCGAGCAAAATTGGCCGACTATAGGGAAAAGTCGGGGTTCCGACCGAAACTCGAAACCCAATGTAAGTCAATGGGGAATTAAAGTCGGCAGTGAGAGGAGGAGAGGAAACACACCTACAGTGCCCATTTGAATGCCAAAAGCATCAATTCTTATTACTTAAGCTTGTCAACCTTAATTTACTTCATAATACTAGTTACGCACTGAAAAATGGGGGTTATTTGGCTACAGTTGTGGGGGGGTAGGGCTGGCTCCAGGTTTTCGTGGGCCCAGGGCCAAAGAGCTCCCCTTTAACACATACCACAACTCATGATGCTCCGATACGGCAGAGAAATAGCAGTATAGTACAATGAAAAATGCTTCACTTCTTACATCTCATGACTGATATCCATTTTAAATTCTCCAATACCTCCAAAAACGGACAGTATATAACTCCATACAGTATTATGGCCAGCGCTTAGTGCGCTATACAGAGTAATGAGGCCCATATATTTCTCCATATGGAATCATTGATCCCATATAATGTTTCAAACCGTATATGATGAGCTCCACATAATGCTGGCATATGGCAGTGCTATAGTATATGTTGGTCCCAATGGATGAAGCTCCACAGTCTTATGGGCCCAAATAATGCTCCATATATAATGGGCCCCATTTCTACTGCTCTAGTGTATAATGGGCCCTGTAAATGCTGCTCCAGTGTCTGATGTCCACCTTTGGAATGCTCCAGTATATGGTGGGCCCCATATATCATTCACCAGAGTGTGCTCCCCAAAAATTGCTGTCCCAACATTGAAAACAATTACATAAGTCTCCTTGCTAGGGAATCCCAGCACTACTCTGAACTCCTTGTTGTCCCCATCTTCCATCTCACTGCACTTGGCTGTTTTGGCCCTCCCACCGGCAGAGACGTTTTTGCGTACTATGCGGTGCCCTGTGCCAGTGCCATCGCCCATGAGTATGCCCCCCCACCTGCTCAAGGAACCTGCACTTTCATCTGCACCTTCCTCTTTGTCACCATGTAAGGTGGTATAGTATGTGGGAAGGGGAACCTGAGTTTCCTCTGGGTCAGATTCTGGCAGTGTAGAGTGCGAGGGGAATGTAGTGGTCTGGGTCAATGTACCAGCAGCATCATCCAGCAGTGGCTGGGCCTTAGTGCACTTGTGGCGTCCCCAAGAGTACGGTCGCCACTGTGGCATTACCTTCCTCCTAGGGAGTGTGTTGTCAAGCTTGGGAACAACGAAGGATCTCTCTAGCAGTGAAACCAACACACAACACATTTCCCACTCCAGGCTAGCAGGGAGACATCTGAACCTGACTGCTGAGGAGCTGCTCTCTGTGGTCGGGAGGAGGTAAGTTAGGGCACTCTGTGCAGGGAAGGGGAAGTGTGTGGACGTGAGAAGGGGAGCTGGAGGATGAGCAGAGTTAAGGCTCACTCCTAGCTGGAGCGCATGATCCCGATTCCGGTCTCCGAGTTTGTAGGGACACTGATGTTCCTGCAGCAGAACCCGGGGGAAGTAGCAGCTATAAATGCTCTGGACTAGAGTTGAGCGACTTTTGTTTTTTTAGGGTCGCGTTTCGTTTCGTGAAACCCGACTTTTCCAAAAGTCGGGTCGAGCAAGATCGTCCGATTATAGGGAAAAGTCGGGGTCGTCCCGGAACACGAAACCCAATGTAAGTCAATGGGGAATAAAAGTCGGCAGTGAGAGGAGGACAGGAAACACACCTACAGTGCCCATTTGAATGCCAAAAGCATCAATTCTTCTTTCTTAAGCTTGTCAACCTTAATTAACTTCATAATACAAGTTACGCACTGAAAAATGGGGGATATTTGGCTACAAACTGTGGGGGGGGAGGGCTGGCTGCAGGTTTTCATGTGCCCTGGGCGAAAGAGCGCCCCTTTAACACATACCACAACTCATCATGCTCCGATACGGCAGAGAAATAGCGGTATAGTCCAATGAAAAATACCTCACTTTTTACATCTCATGACGAGGCCCATCTATTTCTCCATACAGAATCATTGGTCCCATATAATGTTTGAAACAGTATATGATGAGCTCCACATAATGCTACAGTATATGTTGGTCCCCATGGATGAAGCTCCACTGTCTTATGGGCCCAAATAATGCTCCAAACATAATGGGCCCCATTTCTAATGCTCTAGTGTATAATGGGCCCTGTAAATGCTGCTCCAGTGTCTGATGTCCACCTTTGGAATGTTCCAGTGTATGGTGGGCCCCATCTATCATTCTTCAGAGTATAGTGCTCCCCAAAAATTGCTGTCCCAACATTGAAAACAATCAAATAAGTCTCCTCGCTAGGGAATCCCTGTACTTGTCTGGACAGGTGCTGTAGCTTGCTTAACAGCTCGCCAGCCGTTCTCACGCCCAGTATGGATTACACGTGATTGCACAAAGGTTAGAAAGGGTACCGTATCCCCGGATAACATGTATGGATAGCGTACACATTCAAAATATATGTCTCAGGAGGCAGGCTCAGACGGTGTTAGGCCCAGTATGGATTGCACGTGATTGCACAAAGGTTAGAAAGGGTACCGTATCCCTGGATAACATGTATGGATAGCATACACATTCAAAATATATGTCTCAGGAGGCAGGCTCAGACGGTGTTAGGCCCAGTATGGATTGCACGTGATTGCACAAAGGTTAGAAAGGGTACCGTATCCCTGAATAACATGTATGGATAGCGTACACATTCAAAATATATGTCTATACAGCATGAGGCAGGCTCAGACGGTGTTAGGCCCAGTATGGATTGCACGTGATTGCACAAAGGTTAGAAAGGGTACCGTATCCCCGGATAACATGTATGGATAGCGTACACATTCAAAATATATGTCTATACAGCATGAGGCAGGCTCAGACTGTGTTAGGCCCAGTATGGATTGCACGTGATTGCACAAAGGTTAGAAAGGGTACCGTATCCCTGGATAACATGTATGGATAGCGTACACATTCAAAATATATGTCTCAGGAGGCAGGCTCAGACGGTGTTAGGCCCAGTATGGATTGCACGTGATTGCACAAAGGTTAGAAAGGGTACCGTATCCCTGGATAACATGTATGGATAGCGTACACATTCAAAATATATGTCTATACAGCATGAGGCAGGCTCAGACGGTGTTAGGCCCAGTATGGATTGCACGTGATTGCACAAAGGTTAGAAAGGGTACCGTATCCCTTGATAACATGTATGGATAGCGTACACATTCAAAATATATGTCTATACAGCATGAGGCAGGCTCAGACGGTGTTAGGCCCAGTATGGATTGCACGTGATTGCACAAAGGTTAGAAAGGGTACCGTATCCCTGGATAACATGTATGGATAGCGTACACATTCAAAATATATGTCTCAGGAGGCAGGCTCAGACGGTGTTAGGCCCAGTATGGATTGCACGTGATTGCACAAAGGTTAGAAAGGGTACCGTATCCCTGGATAACATGTATGGATAGCGTACACATTCAAAATATATGTCTATACAGCATGAGGCAGGCTCAGACGGTGTTAGGCCCAGTATGGATTGCACGTGATTGCACAAAGGTTAGAAAGGGTACCGTATCCCTGGATAACATGTATGGATAGCGTACACATTCAAAATATATGTCTCAGGAGGCAGGCTCAGACGGTGTTAGGCCCAGTATGGATTGCACGTGATTACACAAAGGTTAGAAAGGGTACCGTATCCCTGGATAACATGTATGGATAGCGTACACATTCAAAATATATGTCTATACAGCATGAGGCAGGCTCAGACGGTGTTAGGCCCAGTATGGATTGCACGTGATTGCACAAAGGTTAGAAAGGGTACCGTATCCCTGGATAACATGTATGGATAGCGTACACATTCAAAATATATGTCTATACAGCATGAGGCAGGCTCAGACGGTGTTAGGCCCAGTATGGATTGCACGTGATTGCACAAAGGTTAGAAAGGGTACCGTATCCCTGGATAACATGTATGGATAGCGTACACATTCAAAATATATGTCTATACAGCATGAGGCAGGCTCAGACGGTGTTAGGCCCAGTATGGATTGCACGTGATTGCACAAAGGTTAGAAAGGGTACCGTATCCCTGGATAACATGTATGGATAGCGTACACATTCAAAATATATGTCTATACAGCATGAGGCAGGCTCAGACGGTGTTAGGCCCAGTATGGATTGCACGTGATTGCACAAAGGTTAGAAAGGGTACCGTATCCCTGGATAACATGTATGGATAGCGTACACATTCAAAATATATGTCTCAGGAGGCAGGCTCAGACGGTGTTAGGCCCAGTATGGATTGCACGTGATTGCACAAAGGTTAGAAAGGGTACCGTATCCCTGGATAACATGTATGGATAGCGTACACATTCAAAATATATGTCTATACAGCATGAGGCAGGCTCAGACGGTGTTAGGCCCAGTATGGATTGCACGTGATTGCACAAAGGTTAGAAAGGGTACCGTATCCCTGGATAACATGTATGGATAGCGTACACATTCAAAATATATGTCTCAGGAGGCAGGCTCAGACGGTGTTAGGCCCAGTATGGATTGCACGTGATTGCACAAAGGTTAGAAAGGGTACCGTATCCCTGGATAACATGTATGGATAGCGTACACATTCAAAATATATGTCTATACAGCATGAGGCAGGCTCAGACGGTGTTAGGCCCAGTATGGATTGCACGTGATTGCACAAAGGTTAGAAAGGGTACCGTATCCCTGGATAACATGTATGGATAGCGTACACATTCAAAATATATGTCTATACAGCATGAGGCAGGCTCAGACGGTGTTAGGCCCAGTATGGATTGCACGTGATTGCACAAAGGTTAGAAAGGGTACCGTATCCCCGGATAACATGTATGGATAGCGTACACATTCAAAATATATGTCTATACAGCATGAGGCAGGCTCAGACGGTGTTAGGCCCAGTATGGATTGCACGTGATTGCACAAAGGTTAGAAAGGGTACCGTATCCCTGGATAACATGTATGGATAGCGTACACATTCAAAATATATGTCTCAGGAGGCAGGCTCAGATGGTGTTAGGCCCAGTATGGATTGCACGTGATTGCACAAAGGTTAGAAAGGGTACCGTATCCCCGGATAACATGTATGGATAGCGTACACATTCAAAATATATGTCTATACAGCATGAGGCAGGCTCAGACGGTGTTAGGCCCAGTATGGATTGCACGTGATTGCACAAAGGTTAGAAAGGGTACCGTATCCCTGGATAACATGTATGGATAGCGTACACATTCAAAATATATGTCTATACAGCATGAGGCAGGCTCAGACGGTGTTAGGCCCAGTATGGATTGCACGTGATTGCACAAAGGTTAGAAAGGGTACCGTATCCCTGGATAACATGTATGGATAGCGTACACATTCAAAATATATGTCTATACAGCATGAGGCAGGCTCAGACGGTGTTAGGCCCAGTATGGATTGCACGTGATTGCACAAAGGTTAGAAAGGGTACCGTATCCCTGGATAACATGTATGGATAGCGTACACATTCAAAATATATGTCTCAGGAGGCAGGCTCAGATAGTGTTAGGCCCAGTATGGATTGCACGTGATTGCACAAAGGTTAGAAAGGGTACCGTATCCCTGGATAACATGTATGGATAGCGTACACATTCAAAATATATGTCTATACAGCATGAGGCAGGCTCAGACGGTGTTAGGCCCAGTATGGATTGCACGTGATTGCACAAAGGTTAGAAAGGGTACCGTATCCCTGGATAACATGTATGGATAGCGTACACATTCAAAATATATGTCTCAGGAGGCAGGCTCAGACGGTGTTAGGCCCAGTATGGATTGCACGTGATTGCACAAAGGTTAGAAAGGGTACCGTATCCCCGGATAACATGTATGGATAGCGTACACATTCAAAATATATGTCTATACAGCATGAGGCAGGCTCAGACGGTGTTAGGCCCAGTATGGATTGCACGTGATTGCACAAAGGTTAGAAAGGGTACCGTATCCCTGGATAACATGTATGGATAGCGTACACATTCAAAATATATGTCTCAGGAGGCAGGCTCAGACGGTGTTAGGCCCAGTATGGATTGCACGTGATTGCACAAAGGTTAGAAAGGGTACCGTATCCCCGGATAACATGTATGGATAGCGTACACATTCAAAATATATGTCTCAGGAGGCAGGCTCAGACGGTGTTAGGCCCAGTATGGATTGCACGTGATTGCACAAAGGTTAGAAAGGGTACCGTATCCCTGGATAACATGTATGGATAGCGTACACATTCAAAATATATGTCTATACAGCATGAGGCAGGCTCAGACGGTGTTAGGCCCAGTATGGATTGCACGTGATTGCACAAAGGTTAGAAAGGGTACCGTATCCCTGGATAACATGTATGGATAGCGTACACATTCAAAATATATGTCTCAGGAGGCAGGCTCAGATAGTGTTAGGCCCAGTATGGATTGCACGTGATTGCACAAAGGTTAGAAAGGGTACCGTATCCCTGGATAACATGTATGGATAGCGTACACATTCAAAATATATGTCTATACAGCATGAGGCAGGCTCAGACGGTGTTAGGCCCAGTATGGATTGCACGTGATTGCACAAAGGTTAGAAAGGGTACCGTATCCCTGGATAACATGTATGGATAGCGTACACATTCAAAATATATGTCTCAGGAGGCAGGCTCAGACGGTGTTAGGCCCAGTATGGATTGCACGTGATTGCACAAAGGTTAGAAAGGGTACCGTATCCCCGGATAACATGTATGGATAGCGTACACATTCAAAATATATGTCTATACAGCATGAGGCAGGCTCAGACGGTGTTAGGCCCAGTATGGATTGCACGTGATTGCACAAAGGTTAGAAAGGGTACCGTATCCCTGGATAACATGTATGGATAGCGTACACATTCAAAATATATGTCTCAGGAGGCAGGCTCAGACGGTGTTAGGCCCAGTATGGATTGCACGTGATTGCACAAAGGTTAGAAAGGGTACCGTATCCCCGGATAACATGTATGGATAGCGTACACATTCAAAATATATGTCTCAGGAGGCAGGCTCAGACGGTGTTAGGCCCAGTATGGATTGCACGTGATTGCACAAAGGTTAGAAAGGGTACCGTATCCCTGGATAACATGTATGGATAGCGTACACATTCAAAATATATGTCTATACAGCATGAGGCAGGCTCAGACGGTGTTAGGCCCAGTATGGATTGCACGTGATTGCACAAAGGTTAGAAAGGGTACCGTATCCCTGGATAACATGTATGGATAGCGTACACATTCAAAATATATGTCTCAGGAGGCAGGCTCAGACGGTGTCAGGCACAGTATGGATTTGACGGCCCAGATTACACAGCGGAGGAGCAGGGAGAGGTAAAGATTGCTAATGCTGGGGCCCTGCCCAAGCAAGGGGAGCCCACTCGTGGGCGTCGGTACTGGCACTGGGCCCCTCATAGTACAGCGGTGTGTCTGACGGCGGGTGTGCACCACCACCGTCAGAGACACTTGATTGCACTATGAGGGACCCTGTGCCAGTGCCCGCGCCCAAGAGTCGGCCTACCCACCTGTCCAGGGCAACGGCACTCGCACGGTGTCGTGCGGTAGGTGGTGACCCCGGCCATGGGGGGGGAGGCAGCACAGTTAGGGAGTTTTAGAAAGTGGCATATGTTGATGTTGGACATTCAGCTGATGCAAAAGGCGAAATAGGTGAAGCACCAGGAAGAGGTGGACCAAAGCAAGCCATTTTTCTGTCACCCTATGTGTCATCAGGGGAAGGTGGGACAAAATCCTTGGAAACCCATGCGTGGTTCATTTTAATGAAGGTTAGATCATCCACATTTTGGGTTGACAGACGGGTCCTTTTTTCTGTCAGGATTGATCCAGCTGCACTGAAGACTCTTTCCGATAGCACACTTGCAGCTGGGCAAGCGAGCTCCTGTAAGGCATATTGGGCCAATTCAGGCCAGGTGTCCAGTTTAGCGGCCCAATAGTCAAAGGGGAATGACCTGGGCGGGAGAACATCGATATGGGAGGAAAAGTAGTTTGTAACCATAGTTGACAACTGCTGTCTCCTGTCACTTTCCATCGATGCAGTATTACCAGTTGTGTGAGCGGTATTTGAAAAATCAGTCCACAACATTGTCATGAAACCCCTGTCTCCAACGCCACTTCTGCTGTGTGCACCACGAACACCTCTGCCAAGCTGCCCCCGGCCCGTACGGCTCGTGTGAGAACCATCACCGCTGCTGTGTGCTGGGAATACCTCAAGCAACCGATTTACCAGAGTTGCTTGTTTATTAGCCAATATTAGGTCAAGGTTCTCCTGTGGCATGATGTTTTGTAACTTGCCTTTATAGCGTGGATCCGGGATGCTGGCCAACCAGTAGTCGTCATCGTTCATCATTTTGGCAATGCGGGGGTCCCTTTTTAGGATCCGCAAGGCATAATCTGACATGTGGGCCAATGTTCCCGGTGTCAATGATGCACTGCGAGTGCTGGGTGAAGGAGCACTTTCTGGCAAATCCACATCCCTCCAGTCACGCACAAACCCTGTACCAGACCTTGCCACGCCAACATTTTCACTTGCCCCACGAGATGCATCCTCCTCCCCTAAGTAATCATCCCCATCATCATCCTCCTCCTCCTCTTCTTCCTCCACCTCGTCCAGGAGAGGTCCCTGAGCAGACAATGGCTGAATGTCATCAAGGATTCCCTCCTCCTCTTCCTCCTCAACAACATTGGCTGCAGACGCCTGCTCCTTAAGGTGCGTCAAAGTTTGCATGAGCAGACGCATAAGTGGGATGCTCATGCTTAGGATGGCGTCGTCTGCGCTTACCAGCCGTGTGCATTCCTCAAAACACTGAAGGACTTTACAAAGGTCTTTCAGCTTCGACCACTGCACACCTGTCAACTCCATGTCTGCTCTCAAAGTGCCTGGCCGTGTATCCTCCCACAAATGCATTATGGCCTGCCTCTGCTCGCACAGCCGCTCCACCATGTGCAGGGTGGAGTTCCACCTTGTTGCAATGTCGATAATGAGGCGGTGGTTGGGAAGGTGGAGCAATCGCTGCAGCTTCTGCATACGAACGGAGTGTACAGGCGACCGGCGGATGTGCGCGCACAGTCTTCGCACCTTCTGGAGCAGGGCTGTTAACTCCGGATAATTTTTGAGGAAGCACTACACCACCAGGTTCAAGGTGTGAGCCAAGCAAGGTATGTGGCTGAGTTTTGAAAGGGCTATGGCTGCCACAAAATTATGGCCGTTATCACTAACTACCTTGCCTGCCTCAAGATGTACACTGCCCAGCCATGACTCAGTTTGTCGCTTCAAGTACTCGGCCAGCACCTCGGCGGTGTGTCTGTCGCCCAAACACATCATCTGCAACACAGCCTGCTGACGCTTTCCACTAGCTGCTCGATAGGGGGACACATCGTGTGCAACAGTGGCAGCTGCAGATAGAGTGCTCGTACCACTGCGCTCTGTGGACGAGCTTTCGCTTCTGGAGGAGGAGGAGGAGGAGGAGGAGGGTCGAACGCCTAAAGCCAACTGTTTCCTATACCGTGGGCTAGGCAGCACTGTCCCACCACCGCTGTCCCCTGTGGACCCTGCATCCACCACATTAACCCAGTGCGCAGTGATGGACACGTAACGGCCCTGGCCATGCCGACTGGACCATGCATCAGTTGTGAGGTGCACCTTTCCGCTCACTGACTGCTTGAGTGCATGGACAATGCGGTCTTTCACATGATGGTGGAGGGCTGGGATGGCTTTGCGAGAGAAGAAGTGGCGACTGGGTAGGTCATAGCGTGGTACTGCATAGGCCATGAGTTCGCGGAAAGCTGTGCTTTCCACCAACCGAAAGGGCATCATCTCAAACGAGATTAGTTTGGCAATGTGGGCGTTCAAACCCAGTGTACGCGGATGAGAGACTGAGTACTTTCTTGACCTACTCATAGTGTCTGGGAGGGTGAGCTGGACTTGAGAGCTGCATATGGTGGAAGTAGCGGTGGACAGGGTGGACTGAGAGAGGGTTGATGATGGTGATGGAGTTGGTGTTCTTTCTGATGGCTTAGAATCAGTCTTTCGTTGATATAACAGTGGGATTCCCTGACTGCTGTGGTCTAGCAACGACACCTCAACATTTGCTGCTGTGCTAACCGGTGGGCTTACAGTGGGGGAAACAATGTAGCGTTGCTGACTATCTTCGTTGTGATCAGTTGCACATGTGGCACTTGAGGTTTGGTGTTGTGTCCACGCTTGCAAGTGCATGCTGGTTAAATGTCTAAGCATGCAACTGGTATTCAAATTTTTCAGATTTTTCCCTCGGCTAAAGGTCTTTGCGCACTTCTTACAGATAACCTTGGCCTGATCATGAGGATTTTGTTCAAAAAAGTGCCACACTGCACTCTTCCTACTTTGGCAGACATTTTGCGGCCTAGCACGCTGTGATCTTTTGACCCTCTGGACAAGCTGTCCAGCAACTCTTTTGATGTTTGGAACCTGTCTTTGGAGTGCTCCGGGCCTGCCAGATAACAGCTGTTGCGATGTCGATGTCTGCTGTGGATGCTCCTCATCTGAGCTATTGGAAGCAGCACCCTCTTCCCCCAATGGATGCCAATCTGGGTCAACAACTGGGTCATCCATCACCTCCTCTTCTATGTCATGTGCACCTTCCTCTGTGTCACCGTGTGTGGTGGTATAGTGTGCGGGAAGGGGCACCTGAGTCTCATCAGGGTCAGAATCTGGCTCTGTACACTGCGAGGACAATGTAGTGCTCTGAGTGAATGTACCAGCAGAATCATCCATCAGCGGCTGTGCATCAGTGCACTCCATGTCAGATTCATCTTGGCCTGGGTAATTCACCATTTGACTTGATAATCCAGGCATGGTATGTGAAAACAGCTCCATGGAGTAATCAGTAGTATGGCCTGCGTCATCCTTCAATCTTGGTTGGGGTGAAGGACACAAGGAAAGGTGTGGTTCATGAACATGAGCCTCCAATGACGACTCAGTGCTTTTACTTTTTACAACTGAAGAAGAGGAGGCGATAGAGCTGGAGGCTGAGTCAGCAATGTAAGACAAACCTTTTTCCTGATGCTCTGGCTTTAAAAGCGGTTTGCCAACTCCTAGAAAACTAAGCGTTCGAGGCCTTATGTAGCCAGACGATGACGCAGGGTCAGCACCTCCTGCATTCGGTCCTATTTTGCTCTTGCCACTACCATCAGATCCACCACCAACACCATCATTACCAGCTGCCAACCCCCGCCCAATTCCACGGCCTCTTCCACCAGCCTTCCTCATTTTTGGTAGAAATGTAGACAAAATCCAACAAACTATATAGTAATGTAAAACAAGGTACAAGGTGTCTATAGGACAGGGGAGATTTTGAATTTCTGCACACACTTTTGGACACTGGACACTTTTGGATTGTGTGAGGCCCACTGATATCTGAGCGCTATGTGACAGGCTCGATGGCACTGCTGTGACAAAAGTGACTAGAGGATAAGGGAGATTTTGAATATCTGCACACACTTTTGGACACTGGACACTTTTGGATTGTGTGAGGCCCACTGATATCTGAGCGCTATGTGACAGGCTCGATGGCACTGCTGTGACAAAAGTGACTAGAGGATAAGGGAGATTTTGAATATCTGCACACACTTTTGGACACTGGACACTTTTGGATTGTGTGAGGCCCACTGATATCTGAGCGCTATGTGACAGGCTCGATGGCACTGCTGTGACAAAAGTGACTAGAGGATAAGGGAGATTTTGAATATCTGCACACACTTTTGGACACTGGACACTTTTGGATTGTGTGAGGCCCACTGATATCTGAGCGCTATGTGACAGGCTCGATGGCACTGCTGTGACAAAAGTGACTAGAGGATAAGGGAGATTTTGAATTTCTGCACACACTTGTGGACAGTGGACACTTTTGGATTGTGTGAGGCCCACTGATATCTGAGCGCTATGTGACAGGCTCGATGGCACTGCTGTGACAAAAGTGACTAGAGGATAAGGGAGATTTTGAATATCTGCACACACTTTTGGACACTGGACACTTTTGGATTGTGTGAGGCCCACTGATATCTGAGCGCTATGTGACAGGCTCGATGGCACTGCTGTGACAAAAGTGACTAGAGGATAAGGGAGATTTTGAATATCTGCACACACTTTTGGACACTGGACACTTTTGGATTGTGTGAGGCCCACTGATATCTGAGCGCTATGTGACAGGCTCGATGGCACTGCTGTGACAAAAGTGACTAGAGGATAAGGGAGATTTTGAATTTCTGCACACACTTGTGGACAGTGGACACTTTTGGATTGTGTGAGGCCCACTGATATCTGAGCGCTATGTGACAGGCTCGATGGCACTGCTGTGACAAAAGTGACTAGAGGATAAGGGAGATTTTGAATATCTGCACACACTTTTGGACACTGGACACTTTTGGATTGTGTGAGGCCCACTGATATCTGAGCGCTATGTGACAGGCTCGATGGCACTGCTGTGACAAAAGTGACTAGAGGATAAGGGAGATTTTGAATTTCTGCACACACTTGTGGACAGTGGACAATTTTGGATTGTGTGAGGCCCACTGATATCTGAGCGCTATGTGACAGGCTCGATGGCACAGCTGTGACCAAAGTGACGAGAGGATAAGGGAGATTTTGAATTTCTGCACACACTTGTGGACAGTGGACACTTTTGGATTATGTGAGGCCCACTAATATCTGAGCGCTATGTGACAGGCTCGATGGCACTGCTGTGACATAAGTGACTAGAGGATAAGGGAGATTTTGAATATCTGCACACACTTTTGGACACTGGACACTTTTGGATTGTGTGAGGCCCACTGATATCTGAGCGCTATGTGACAGGCTCGATGGCACTGCTGTGACAAAAGTGACTAGAGGATAAGGGAGATTTTGAATATCTGCACACACTTTTGGACACTGGACACTTTTGGATTGTGTGAGGCCCACTGATATCTGAGCGCTATGTGACAGGCTCGATGGCACTGCTGTGACAAAAGTGACTAGAGGATAAGGGAGATTTTGAATATCTGCACACACTTTTGGACACTGGACACTTTTGGATTGTGTGAGGCCCACTGATATCTGAGCGCTATGTGACAGGCTCGATGGCACTGCTGTGACAAAAGTGACTAGAGGATAAGGGAGATTTTGAATATCTGCACACACTTTTGGACACTGGACACTTTTGGATTGTGTGAGGCCCACTGATATCTGAGCGCTATGTGACAGGCTCGATGGCACTGCTGTGACAAAAGTGACTAGAGGATAAGGGAGATTTTGAATATCTGCACACACTTTTGGACACTGGACACTTTTGGATTGTGTGAGGCCCACTGATATCTGAGCGCTATGTGACAGGCTCGATGGCACTGCTGTGACAAAAGTGACTAGAGGATAAGGGAGATTTTGAATATCTGCACACACTTTTGGACACTGGACACTTTTGGATTGTGTAAGGCCCACTGATATCTGAGCGCTATGTGACAGGCTCGATGGCACTGCTGTGACAAAAGTGACTAGAGGATAAGGGAGATTTTGAATATCTGCACACACTTTTGGACACTGGACACTTTTGGATTGTGTGAGGCCCACTGATATCTGAGCGCTATGTGACAGGCTCGATGGCACTGCTGTGACAAAAGTGACTAGAGGATAAGGGAGATTTTGAATTTCTGCACACACTTGTGGACAGTGGACACTTTTGGATTGTGTGAGGCCCACTGATATCTGAGCACTATGTGACAGGCTCGATGGCACTGCTGTGACAAAAGTGACTAGAGGATAAGGGAGATTTTGAATTTCTGCACACACTTGTGGACAGTGGACACTTTTGGATTGTGTGAGGCCCACTGATATCTGAGCGCTATGTGACAGGCTCGATGGCACTGCTGTGACAAAAGTGACTAGAGGATAATGGAGATTTTGAATATCTGCACACACTTTTGGACACTGGACACTTTTGGATTGTGTGAGGCCCACTGATATCTGAGCGCTATGTGACAGGCTCGATGGCACTGCTGTGACAAAAGTGACTAGAGAATAAGGGAGATTTTGAATATCTGCACACACTTTTGGACAGTGGACACTTTTGGATTGTGTGAGGCCCACTGATATCTGAGCGCTATGTGACAGGCTCGATGGCACTGCTGTGACAAAAGTGACTAGAGGATAAGGGAGATTTTGAATTTCTCCACACACTTGTGGACAGTGGACACTTTTGGATTGTGTGAGGCCCACTGATATCTGAGCGCTATGTGACAGGCTCGATGGCACTGCTGTGACAAAAGTGACTAGAGGATAAGTGAGATTTTGAATATCTGCACACACTTTTGGACACTGGACACTTTTGGATTGTGTGAGGCCCACTGGTATCTGAGCGCTATGTGACAGGCTCGATGGCACTGCTGTGACAAAAGTGACTAGAGGATAAGGGAGATTTTGAATATCTGCACACACTTTTGGACACTGGACACTTTTGGATTGTGTGAGGCCCACTGATATCTGAGCGCTATGTGACAGGCTCGATGGCACTGCTGTGACAAAAGTGACTAGAGGATAAGGGAGATTTTGAATTTCTGCACACACTTGTGGACAGTGGACACTTTTGGATTGTGTGAGGCCCACTGATATCTGAGCACTATGTGACAGGCTCGATGGCACTGCTGTGACAAAAGTGACTAGAGGATAAGGGAGATTTTGAATTTCTGCACACACTTGTGGACAGTGGACACTTTTGGATTGTGTGAGGCCCACTGATATCTGAGCGCTATGTGACAGGCTCGATGGCACTGCTGTGACAAAAGTGACTAGAGGATAATGGAGATTTTGAATATCTGCACACACTTTTGGACACTGGACACTTTTGGATTGTGTGAGGCCCACTGATATCTGAGCGCTATGTGACAGGCTCGATGGCACTGCTGTGACAAAAGTGACTAGAGAATAAGGGAGATTTTGAATATCTGCACACACTTTTGGACAGTGGACACTTTTGGATTGTGTGAGGCCCACTGATATCTGAGCGCTATGTGACAGGCTCGATGGCACTGGTGTGACAAAAGTGACTAGAGGATAAGGGAGATTTTGAATTTCTGCACACACTTGTGGACAGTGGACACTTTTGGATTGTGTGAGGCCCACTGATATCTGAGCGCTATGTGACAGGCTCGATGGCACTGCTGTGACAAAAGTGACTAGAGGATAAGTGAGATTTTGAATATCTGCACACACTTTTGGACACTGGACACTTTTGGATTGTGTGAGGCCCACTGGTATCTGAGCGCTATGTGACAGGCTCGATGGCACTGCTGTGACAAAAGTGACTAGAGGATAAGTGAGATTTTGAATATCTGCACACACTTTTGGACACTGGACACTTTTGGATTGTGTGAGGCCCACTGATATCTGAGCGCTATGTGACAGGCTCGATGGCACTGCTGTGACAAAAGTGACTAGAGGATAAGGGAGATTTTGAATTTCTGCACACACTTATGGACAGTGGACACTTTTGGATTGTGTGAGGCCCACTGATATCTGAGCGCTATGTGACAGGCTCGATGGCACAGCTGTGACAAAAGTGACTAGAGGATAAGGGAGATTTTGAATTTCTGCACACACTTGTGGACAGTGGACACTTTTGGATTGTGTGAGGCCCACTGATATCTGAGCGCTATGTGACAGGCTCGATGGCACTGCTGTGACAAAAGTGACTAGAGGATAAGGGAGATTTTGAATATCTGCACACACTTTTGGACACTGGACACTTTTGGATTGTGTGAGGCCCACTGATATCTGAGCGCTATGTGACAGGCTCGATGGCACTGCTGTGACAAAAGTGACTAGAGGATAAGGGAGATTTTGAATATCTGCACACACTTTTGGACACTGGACACTTTTGGATTGTGTGAGGCCCACTGATATCTGAGCGCTATGTGACAGGCTCGATGGCACTGCTGTGACAAAAGTGACTAGAGGATAAGGGAGATTTTGAATATCTGCACACACTTTTGGACACTGGACACTTTTGGATTGTGTGAGGCCCACTGATATCTGAGCGCTATGTGACAGGCTCGATGGCACTGCTGTGACAAAAGTGACTAGAGGATAAGGGAGATTTTGAATTTCTGCACACACTTGTGGACAGTGGACACTTTTGGATTGTGTGAGGCCCACTGATATCTGAGCGCTATGTGACAGGCTCGATGGCACAGCTGTGACAAAAGTGACTAGAGGATAACGGAGATTTTGTATTTCTGCACACACTTGTGGACAGTGGACACTTTTGGATTGTGTGAGGCCCACTGATATCTGAGCGCTATGTGACAGGCTCGATAGCACTGCTGTGACAAAAGTGACTAGAGGATAAGGGAGATTTTGAATATCTGCACACACTTTTGGACACTGGACACTTTTGGATTGTGTGAGGCCCACTGATATCTGAGCGCTATGTGACAGGCTCGATGGCACTGCTGTGACAAAAGTGACTAGAGGATAAGGGAGATTTTGAATATCTGCACACACTTTTGGACACTGGACACTTTTGGATTGTGTGAGGCCCACTGATATCTGAGCGCTATGTGACAGGCTCGATGGCACTGCTGTGACAAAAGTGACTAGAGGATAAGGGAGATTTTGAATATCTGCACACACTTTTGGACACTGGACACTTTTGGATTGTGTGAGGCCCACTGATATCTGAGCGCTATATGACAGGCTCGATGGCACTGCTGTGACAAAAGTGACTAGAGGATAAGGGAGATTTTGAATTTCTGCACACACTTGTGGACAGTGGACACTTTTGGATTGTGTGAGGCCCACTGATATCTGAGCGCTATGTGACAGGCTCGATGGCACAGCTGTGACAAAAGTGACTAGAGGATAAGGGAGATTTTGAATTTCTGCACACACTTGTGGACAGTGGACACTTTTGGATTGTGTGAGGCCCACTGATATCTGAGCGCTATGTGACAGGCTCGATGGCACAGCTGTGACAAAAGTGACTAGAGGATAAGGGAGATTTTGAATCTCTGCACACACTTTTGGACACTGGACACTTTTGGATTGTGTGAGGCCCAATGAATATCTGAGCGCTATGTGACAGGCTCGATGGCACAGCTGTGACAAAAGTGACTAGAGGATAAGGGAGATTGGATTGCTTTTAAAAAAGCAGTTTGCGGAGCAGTGGGTAAACAGCAATGCCAGCCTGTCAGGAAGCCTTAGAAGGCAGCCCAACAACCAACACCACTGATACACCACTATATAGCCTCCCCTTGCACTGCACACACAGTGACTGGTGCGTTGTGCAGGCCAAATTGCTAGCAGCAGAAGCAGTTTTTTTTTCTTCTCAGCAGGACAAAAAAAAAACTTGGGATTGCTTTTAAAAAAGCAGTTTGCGGAGCAGTGGGTAAACAGCAATGCCAGCCTGTCAGGAAGCCTTAAAAGGCAGCCCAACAACCAACACCACTGATACACCACTATATAGCCTCCCCTTGCACTGCACACACAGTGACTGGTGTGTTGTGCAGGCCAAATCGCTAGCAGCAGAAGCAGTTTTTTTGTCTTCTTCCCTGCCTAACGCTCTCCCTACAGAATCAGCAGCAACCTCTCCCTATACTAAGATCGGCAGAAGTAAGATGGCGGTCGGCGTGCACGCCCTTTTATACCCCCTGTGACGCCCACCAAAGCAAGCCAATCACTTGCATGCCCTTCTGAAAGATGGTGGTGACCCGTGCCTATGTCATCACGTTGCCCACAGTGTCCGTGGATCCTGATTGGCTGAAAAAGAGCGCAAAACAAACTTTTGAAACGCGACTTTGGCGCGTAAGTCGCCGACCTCGTGGCCGACCTCATCCTAGGGTCGGGTTTCGTTTCATGAAACCCGACTTTGCCAAAAGTCGGCGACTATTGAATTTTTTCGACCCGTTTCACTCAACTCTACTCTGGACCCAACTAAGGCTCGGAGGCCCTAGCATCGACGTGTGGGAGCCAGAACGAAAAGGCTACAGCTGTCTGCCATACAAGTAAAGTCTGAGGAACATCTGTTAGACAGGAGGCGCTTCAGTGAACCACGGTCCTGTGACTGCTTCCCCCACAAGCGCTAGAAAGGAGACGTTCAGGAAGGTACATGTTGGCGGAGTGACGGAAGGGAGCATTCCATTTTGGTCCCGGAGGCTGGCTGAGGTCCTGACCTGGAGGACACAGCACGGAGGCAGGCATCTGTGTAACATGCAGACTGTGAGTAAAGCTTTGGAACTGCACGCTATGGTGTCCTACAGTTATTCCAGCACCGCTACATCTGGGTACCAGCACCTACACCGCCTGTGCCTTTCCCCCATCACTACATCTACACTTCCCTGGGACTCCAGCTCCACCTGTGGGGAGCTTCACCATCTTTGCTGCACAACACCATCAGTCCCAGAGGATCTGCATGCTGCGTCGGCCTAACATCTATGTTGCCGAACACCACAGGTGGTGTCAAACTATCTATATAAACTCTTTACCATTATACCATGCCATTTACATGGGTGCCCAGGGCCACCGTCCGGGTCACCGCTGCTGTGTCACATCCCACTGACACTGGCCCGGTACCAAGTACCCCACAGCCCTGGGAGGGTGACCCATATGCCGACTGCTGATCGGGCGGCGTTATTCCCACGAACCTCCAAACAGCGTCCATGAAGGCAAAGTTTTTGGTTTCCGGGGGCAGTATGATTGCAAAGCTGAACCTTAAAGGAATGTCCAAAAGGGCACCACCAGGAGTGGAGCCTGTGGCTTAACTGGACTCCACCCGGGAAACCACAACCATGCCACCTAAAGAAAAGATGCACACTTTGAAAGCTGTGTCGATTCTGTGTGTGGTGTGGTATGTGTGTTTGTAGTTGTGCTAGCGATTTCTCAGCTTTATTCCGTTAACAATCGAGACTCCGGCATGCCCCCGCAGTACGCGTCAAGCTTACTAGAGGGATAAGCGAGGCTCTGGCACGTGAGATCGAGCAATAACAGGTCTAGCATTCCCATACATGTCCAGGGCTGCATGCACGCTACACTGAAATGACCAGCTTTTGTCGCTTACAGGTGCAGATAACCTGCTGAACTCCGTTAGTGATGGGGATCTGGGATTCAGATTATTCCCCGCGAACGAACGATGATTTCCCAGTAAGTTCAGGTCAACCGCAATTCCGGAGTTAGGCCTAACCGTCATTCCTGAAAAAATTACGTGTCCAAACCACAGGTGCTGTAGCTTGATTAACAGCTCGGCAGCCGTTCTCAGGCCCAGTATGGATTCAACAACATTGTAGAACATTGATAAAGGGTACAGTTTCACCGGATAGCACATATATATGTAGCCTAGTTTACACATTAAAAATATATGTCTATAGATCAGGAGGCAGACTCAGATGTTCTCAGGCCCAGTATGGATTTGACCAGATTGTACAAAGTTGAGAAAGGGTACTTTATCACTGGATAGCAGGTATATATAGCATAGTTTAAACATGTAAAATCTACATGTTCTCAGTATGGATTACACAGCAATCTAAAAAGTGGAAAAAAGGAAATGCATTTGAGGCGTACACAACTATATACTTTTGGTGTTATTTTTAAATCTTCATATATATTTCTGTCTCAGTAATACAGTCCAGCCTCTCCGCAATAGGAAATGAGATGCATACAATTACTGACATAAAGGCTAGTGATTGCAGAATTCTAGGAATTACTATTCATGGGAAAAATTTCCGTCACAATTCTCATAGGCGATGCTGACCCTCAATTAATTTGTGTGTTGAGACAGTGAAAACATTTTTTTCTGAATAAAGTCTTGCTGTATCGCACTTCCGTTGATTCCATCACTGTTACTCATCTCAATCAAATTTTTATCACAGGGAGCGATGTAAACATGGTGCTCACTGGCTATCATGATCTGTCACGTAACTTTGGAGTGCAAAAGACAGAAGCCACAGGCCGTAGGCGATTCTATTTGATTGGCATGAGAGGGCACATTTTAAAATGTGCGCCGGAATGTCACACGTTTGTGAGTAGGAAAACTATGAAAGCTGATGATAAACCACCACTGCATGTCATTGTGAGTCGACGTCCATAAGAAATGGAAACCATTGATCATCTGGAGCTAGAGCCCGGCCAGCAGGACAGGGCATAGCTACATCTTAACCATCATCTTTCAGTTCAATCAATTTGTAGTGGCACTCCCAGTGAAGGATTTGACAGCCCAGACTACACAGTGGAGGAGCAGGGAGAGGTAAACATTGCAAATGCTGGGGCCCTGCCCAAGCTAGGGGGGCACGCTCATGGGCGTCGGTACTGGCACTGGGCCCCTCATAGTACGGCGGTGTGTCTGACGGCGGGTTTGCACCACCACCGTCAGAGACACTTGATTGCACTATGAGGGACCCTGTGCCAGTGCCCGCGCCCAAGAGTCAGCCTACCCACCTGTCCAGGGCAACGGCACTCGCACGGTTTCGTGCGCTAAGTGGTGACCCCGGCCATGGAGGGGGGGCAGCCCAGTTAGGGCGGTTTACAAAGTGGCATATGTTGATGTGGGACATTCAGCTGCTGAAAAGGCGAAATAGGTCAAGTTCGCGAAATAGGAGGAGGACTAAAGCAAGACATTTTTCTGGCAACCTATGTGTCATCAAGGGAAGGTGGGACAAAATCCTTGGAAACCCATGCATGGTTCATTTTAATGAAGGTTAGATCATCCACATTTTGGGTTGACAGACGGGTCCTTTATTCTGTCAGGATTGATCCAGCTGCACTGAAGACTCATTCCGATAGCACACTTGCAGCTGGGCAAGCGAGCTCCTGTAAGGCATATTGTGCCAATTCAGCCCAGGTGTCCAGTTTAGCGGCCCAATAGTCAAAGGGGAATGACCTGGGCGGGAGAACATCGATATGGGACGAGAAGTAGTTTGTAACCATAGTTGACAACTGCTGTCTCCTGTCACTTTCCATCGATGCAGTATTACCAGTTGTGTGAGCAGTACTGGAAAAATCAGTCCACAACATTGTCCTGAAACCCCTGTCTCCAATGCCACTTCTGCTGTGTGTACCACGAACACCTCTGCCAAGCTGCCCCCGGCCCGTACGGCTCGTGTGAGAACCATCACCGCTGCTGTGTGCTGGGAATGCCTCAACCAACCGGTTTACCAGAGTTGCTTGTTTATTAGCCAATATTAAGTCAAGGCTCTCGTGTGGCATGATGTTTTGTAATTTGCCTTTATAGCGTGGATCCAGGATGCTGGCCAACCAGTAGTCGTCATCGTTCATCATTTTGGCAATGCGGGGGGTCCCTTTTTTGGGATCTGCAAGGCATAATCTGACATGTGGGCCAATGTTCCCGGTGTCAATGATGCACTGCGAGTGCTGGTTGGAGGAGCACTTTCTGGCAAATCCACATCCCTCCAGTCACGCACAAACCCTGTACCAGACCTTGCCACGCCAACATTTTCACTTGCCCCACGAGATGCATCCTCCTCACCTAAGTAATCATCCCCATCATCATCCTCCTCCTCCTCTTCTTCCTCCACCTCGTCCAGGAGAGGTCCCTGAGCAGACAATGGCTGAATGTCATCAAGGATTCCCTCCTCCTCTTCCTCCTCGTCAACATTGGCTGCAGACGCCTGCTCCTTAAGGTGCGTCAAAGATTGCATGAGCAGACGCATAAGTGGGATGGTCATGCTTAGGATGGCGTCGTCTGCGCTTACCAGCTGTGTGCATTCCTCAAAACACTGAAAGACTTTACAGAGGTCTTTCAGCTTCGACCACTGCACACCTGTCAACTCCATGTCTGCTCTCAAAGTGCCTGGCCGTGTATCCTCCCACAAATGCATTATGGCCTGCCTCTGTTCGCACAGCCGCTCAACCATGTGCAGGGTGGAGTTCCACCTTGTTGCAATGTCGATAATGAGGCGGTGGTTGGGAAGGTGTAGCAATCGCTGCAGCTTCTGGATACGAATGGAGTGTACAGGCGACCGGCGGAGGTGCGCGCACAGTCTTCGCACCTTCTGGAGCAGGGCTGTTAACTCCGGATAATTGTTGAGGAAGCACTGCACCACCAGGTTCAAGGTGTGAGCCAAGCAAGGTATGTGGCTGAGTTTTGAAAGGGCTATGGCTGCCACAAAATTACGGCCGTTATCACTAACTACCTTGTCTGCCTCAAGATGTATACTGCCCAGCCATGACTCAGTTTGTCGCTGAAAGTACTCGGCCAGCACCTCCGCGGTGTGTCTGTCGCCCAAACACATCATCTGCAACACAGCCTGCTGATGCTTTCCACTAGCTGCTCAATAGGGGGACACCTCGCGTGCAACAGTGGCAGCTGCAGATGGAGTGCTCGTACGACTGCGCTCTGTGGACGAGCTTTCGCTTCTGGAGGAGGAGGAGGAGGGTCGAACACCTACAGCCAACTGTTTCCTATACCGTGGGCTAGGCAGCACTGTCCCACCACCGCTGTCCCCTGTGGACCCTGCATCCACCACATTAACCCAGTGCGCAGTGATGGACACGTAACGGCCCTGGCCACGCCGACTGGACCATGCATCTGTTGTGAGGTGCACCTTTCCACTCACTGACTGCTTGAGTGCATGGACAATGCGGTCTTTCACATGATGGTGGAGGGCTGGGATGGCTTTGCGAGAGAAGAAGCGGCGACTGGGTAGGTCATAGCGTGGTACTGCATAGGCCATGAGTTCGCGGAAAGCTGCGCTTTCCACCAACCGATAGGGCATCATCTCTAACGAGATTAGTTTGGCAATGTGGGCGTTCAAACCCAGTGTACGCGGATGAGAGACTGAGTACTTTCTTGACCTACTCATAGTCTCTGGGAGGGTGAGCTGGACTTGAGAGCTGCATATGGTGGAACTAGCGGTGGACAGGGCGGACTGAGAGAGGGTTGATGATGGTGATGGAGTTGGTGTTCTTTCTGATGGCCTAGATTCAGTCTTTCGATGATATAACAGTGGGATTCCCTGACTGCTTTGGCCTTGCAACGACACCTCAACATTTCCTGCTGTGCTAACCGGTGGGCTTACAGTGGGGGAAACAATGTAGCGTTGCTGACTACCTTCTTTGTGATCAGTTGCAAATGTGGTACTTGAGGTTTGGTGTTGTGTCCACGCTTGCAAGTGCATGCCGGTTAAATGTTTAAGCATGCAACTGGTATTCAAATTTTTCAGATTTTTCCCTTGGCTAAAGGTCTTTGCGCACTTCTTACAGATAACCTTGGCCTGATCATGAGGATTTTGTTCAAAAAAGTGCCACACTGCACTCTTCCTACTTTGGAAGACATTTTGCGGCCTAGCACAGAGTGCTATTTTGACCGTCTGGACAAGCTGTCCAGCAACTCTTTTGATTTTTGGAACCTGTCTTTGGAGTGCTCCGGGCCTGCCAGATAACAGCTGTTGCGATGTCTGCTGTGGATGCTCCTCCTCCTCATCTGAGCTATTGGAAGCAGCACCCTCTTCCCCCAATGGATGCCAATCTGGGTCAACAACTGGGTCATCCATCACCTCCTCTTCAATGTCATGTGCACCTTCCTCTGTGTCACCGTGTATGGTGGTATAGTATGCGGGAAGGGGCACCTGAGTCTCATCAGGGTCAGAATCTGGCTCATTACACTGCGAGGACAATGTAGTGCTCTGAGTGAATGTACCAGCAGAATCATCTATCAGTGGCTGTGCATCAGTGCACTCCATGTCAGATTCATCTTGGCCTGGGTAATTCACCATTTCACTTGATAACCCAGGCATGGTATGTGAAAACAGCTCCAAGGAGTAATCAGTTGTATGGCCTGCGTCATCCTTCAATCTTGGTTGGGGTGAAGGACATAAGGAAAGGTGTGGTTCATGAACATGAGCCTCCAATGACGACTCAGTGCTTTTATTTTTTACAACTTCAGAAGAGGAGGCGCTAGAGCTGGAGGATGAGTCAGCAATGTAAGCCAAAACTTTTTCCTGAAGCTCTGGCTTTAAAAGCAGTTTGCCAACTCCTAGAAAACTAAGCCTTCGAGGCCTTGTGTAGTCAGACGATGATGCAGGCTCAACACCTCCTGCATTCGGTCCTATTTTGCTTTTGCCACTACCATCAGATCCACCACCAACACCATGATTACCAGCTGGCAACCCCAACCCAATTCCACGGCCTCTTCCACCAGCCTTCCTCATTTTTGGTAAAAATGTACACAAAATCCCACAAACTATATAGTAATGTAAAACAAGGTACAAGGTGTATATAGGACAGGGGAGATGTAGAATTTCTGAACACACTTGTGGACACTGTTGGATTGTGTGAGGCCCAGTGAATATCACACCGCTATGTCACAGGCTCAATGTCGCAGGTGTGAAAAATGTCGCTATAGGACAGGGGAGATGTAGAATTTCTGAACACACTTGTGGACATTGTTGGATTGTGTGAGGAACCAGTGAATATCACACCGCTATGTCACAGGCTCAATGTCGCAGGTGTGAAAAATGTCACTATAGGACAGGGGAGATGTAGAATTTCTGAACACACTTGTGGACACTGTTGGATTGTGTGAGGCCCAGTGAATATCACACCGCTATGTCACAGGCTCAATGTCACAGGTGTGAAAAATGTCACTATAGGACAGGGCAGATGTAGAATTTCTGAACACACTTGTGGACACTGTTGGATTGTGTGAGGCCCAGTGAATATCACACCGCTATGTCACAGGCTCAATGTCGCAGGTGTGAAAAATGTCACTATAGGACAGGGCAGATGTAGAATTTCTGAACACACTTGTGGACACTGTTGGATTGTGTGAGGCCCAGTGAATATCACACCGCTATGTCACAGGCTCAATGTCGCAGGTGTGAAAAATGTCACTATAGGACAGGGGAGATGTAGAATTTCTGAACACACTTGTGGACACTGTTGGATTGTGTGAGGCCCAGTGAATATCACACCGTTATGTCACAGGCTCAATGTCGCAGGTGTGAAAAATGTCACTATAGGACAGGGGAGATGTAGAATTTCTGAACACACTTGTGGACACTGTTGGATTGTGCAAGGCCCAGTGAATATCACACCGCTATGTCACAGGCTCAATGTCGCAGGTGTGAAAAATGTCACTATAGGACAGGGCAGATGTAGAATTTCTGAACACACTTGTGGACACTGTTGGCTTGTGTGAGGCCCAGTGAATATCACACCGCTATGTCACAGGCTCAATGTCGCAGGTGTGAAAAATGTCACTATAGGACAGGGGAGATGTAGAATTTCTGAACACACTTGTGGACACTGTTGGATTGTGTGAGGCCAAGTGAATACCACACCGCTATGTCACAGGCTCAATGTCGCAGGTGTGAAAAATGTCACTATAGGACAGGTCAGATGTAGAATTTCTGAACACACTTGTGGACACTGTTGGATTGTGTGAGGCCCAGTGAATATCACACTGCTATGTCACAGGCTCAATGTCGCAGGAGTGAAAAATGTCACTATAGGACAGGGCAGATGTAGAATTTCTGAACACACTTGTGGACACTGTTGGATTGTGTGAGGCCCAGTGAATATCACACCGCTATGTCACAGGCAGAAATTGGCTAGTGTATGACAAACTACAAGGTGTATATAGAATTGGGCAGAATAGGAATCTCCCTAGAGTGTAGGTCTGTAAGAACGGAACATGTTCTTGACTTATTCTTACAGAGTCACACACAGATAGCTTCACTGTGGCTGTGATAACAGCCATTACACGGTACTGAGAGAGGAGCGTGCACGTACACCGCTGTCCGGTGTCCGTAAAATTGTCATGCTCCATTTTTTTTAAGTATACGGACTGACACACACTGTCTCTCTACAGTTTTGAATGTGATCAAACAGCAAATCTACTTAACTGTTTGAAAAACAGACAAAACTAGAAGGTGGAGGTCTGTAAGAACGGAACATGTCCTCGATTTATTCTTACAGAGTCACACACAGATAGCTTCACTGTGGCCTTGATAACAGCCGTTACATGGTACTGTGTGAGGAGCGAACACCGCTGTATGGTGTGAACAAATGCACGCTCAGTACCTCACCAGGACAAAAAAAAAATTTTGGATTGCTTTTAAAAAAGCAGTTTGCAGAGCAGTGGGAAAACAGCAATGCAGCTATCAGGAAGCCTTATAAGGCAGCCTAACAACCAACACAGCTGATCCTGCAAAATATAGCCTCCACTTGCACTGCACAGTAACTGGTGTGTTGTACAGGCAAAATCACTAGCAGCAGAAACAGTTTTTGGTGTCTTCTTCCCTGCCTAACGCTCTCCCTACAGAATCAGCAGCAGCAGCAGCTCTCCCTATTCTGAGATCAGCATGAGTAACATGGCGGTCGGCATGCACGCCCTTTTATACCCCATGTGAGGCCCCCCAAAGCAAGCCAATCACTTGCATGCCCTTCTCAAAGATGGTGGTGACCCCTGCCTATGTCATCACGCTGCCCATAGTGTCTGCGGATCCTGATTGGCTGAAATAGGGCGGAAAACAAACTTTTGAAACGCGACTTTGGCGCTAAAGTCGCCGAGCTCGTGGCCGACCTCACCCTAGGGTCAGGTTTCGTTTCATGAAACCCGACTTTACCAAAAGTCGGCGACTTTTGAAATTTTTCGACCCGTTTCGCTCAACTCTAGTAATAAACCATATCTGCCTTCTTCTCTATGAGAATTCAGCAGTACCTAATAGCCGACTCCCTGTTCCCACAGCTGCAGGGTGTCTTGAAGCTTCCTTACTGTGCAGTGACTCCTCTTTGGGCTGTGCATCTTGTCTATTTAGCTTTGAACAACTATTTAGCTCTTCCCAGTCTACTTTGAGACCTGTGGTCACATGTATACAATCATTTAATTGACTGTTTGTCTGCTGCAATCTTTGTTAATTCTGGACTTGTTCTTAAATTAGGATTTGGGAAAGTTCAATTGGAAAGACCAATTGAAATTGTCACCATTGACAAGACACGGTTACTCCAGAAGTTTGTCCAGCTGGTAAAGTTGATATTCACACTAAGAGTGTGAACTCTTCACTCTGAGTCCATCTCCTGTTATGTCTTGGATAATATACCTGCTGGGTTGCTGTTGGGGGTTTCCATTTTCATGGCTGCATATTCATAATCTTGCTATTCATTGGTGTCAATAGAATATTGTTAATTGGAGGCCTAACTGCCATAAGAAATGTCTTCGATCTGTACAAATTTATTCCGCTAGTCTGGAGGGTCTGCCTGAAAGTTTTCAGAGCTGTGCTCTCCGAAAAACAGGCAGAAATACTACCTCCCCAACGTCCTTAGGATTGTGATTATGATCTTATTCCTAATGCCAAACTGCCAAAAGCTCCCCTGTACAATTTGTCTGGATCTGAACAGACGCTGTGAAAGAATATGTACAGTAAACTAAAGTTTAAGAAGGCTCACATCCATCCTTCCTCCTTGTCTGTAGCTTCTACGTTCTTCTTTGTGAAACATAAAGATGGGGTCTCTGCCCTTGCCTTGATTTCCGTGAACTAAATAAAATTACGGTTAAGAATACTTACTCACTTCTCCTCCTCCCAAATCTATATAATCAGTTCCCTGGGGCTAAACGGTTTTCTAAACTTAATCTTAGAAGGGCTTATAATCTGATAGGCATCTGGAAGGGTGATGAGTAGAAGACAGCGTTTTTTTTATGTCTGAAGGTCTAGTTGAGAATCTGGTCATGATTTTTGGTTAACAAATGCACCTTCTGTTTTTCAGAACTGTATAAATGACATTTTTTCAGATGAGTTGTGGTATACTTTCATGACATTCTATTTTTTTTGTCTGACCTGAGTTCAAACTATGAGCATGTCGTTATGTTTTACAAAAACTCAGGGAAAATTTTTTGTTTGCTAAAATAGAAAAGTGTACTTTCTCTACTCAAGAAATATAGTTTCTGGGGTTCATTGTATCTGCTGAAGGGTTTAAGAGGGATCTTGGAAAGGTGCAGGCTATAATTGATTGGGTTCAAACTTGTGACCTAAAAGCACTACAGCGTTTTTTAGGATTCACTAATTACTATAGAAAGTTTATTAAGGGTTTTTCACAGAACGCTAAATCACTAACTGATACCACACATAAGGTGGTGTATCTTAAGGCTTGGTTGTTGTAAACAATTTGGGCCTTTAATAAAT
This sequence comes from Dendrobates tinctorius, assembly GCF_039654945.1. Lineage (NCBI taxonomy): Eukaryota > Metazoa > Chordata > Amphibia > Anura > Dendrobatidae > Dendrobates > Dendrobates tinctorius. Next base: position 101,664 of record NW_027362049.1, on the reverse strand, counting down.
TAAAAGATTGCTTCATGTCTGCTTCAGTTTTGCTTCAACATGATCTTCAGAAACCGTTCATCATTGAGGTGGATGCCTCAGAGGTTGGGGAAGAGGCTGTTGTGTCTCAAGATCAAAAAACTCTAACAAACTTATGGCTATGTGCATTTTTTTCTAGGAAATTTTCATCTGTCAAGTGAAATTATGATGTTGGGAATTGCGAGTTGCTCACTGTCAAGTTAGCTTTGGAAGAATGGTAGCATTTTTTTTAGGGTACTATTCTTCAGATCACAGTTATGACAGATCATAAAAATTTAGATTTTATTGACTACTCTAAACGTTTAACCCCGAGATACGACAGGTGGTCCTTATTTTTTTCAAGATTAAATTTTTCCATCACATTCAGGCCTGGGTCTAAGAATGTTAGGGCTGATGCTTTGTCACGCAGCCTTGATTCAGTTTCTTCTCCAGAACATACAATCTCCACTCCATTCTTCCTCCGGGTATAGTAATTTCTATGGTATTGTCAGAATAAGGCTAGTTTCACACTTGCATATGGCAGAGCTGCGGAGGGATGGGACTTCCTCCATGAAGTTCTGCTCACGGCCACACCTCCTCCGGGCAGCTCTGCCTACGTCGGCATGCGGCCAGCGTACCCTATCTTTAACATTAGGTACGCAGGCGATGCTGATGTATGCGGATGCCTCCATAAGCATCGTTTTGACAGTGCGGCGAACCTCGTCGAACGCAACGAGTTGCATTTTGTTGCTGTCACCGCACAGTCAAAACGACGCATGCGGAGGCATCCGCATACATCGGCATGGCCTGCGTACCTAATGTTAAAGATAGAGTACGCAGGCCGCATGCCAACATAGGTGGAGCTGACTGGAGGAGGTGCGGCCATGGGCGGAGCTTCACAGAGGAAATCTGCATCCTTCCGCAGCTCTGCCATACGCTAGTGTGAAACTAGCCTTAGAGATTTGCGAAGTCCAGTCCTTGGCTCCTTCCGCTACTTCTGGCTCTAAATTAGTTGTGCCTGTGTATCTAAGAATAAGACTGTTGCAAGAGTTTCATGGAGGCCATCCAAGCTTAATAATATTAAGGGCTTTGTGTCTACTTGTGAAGTTTGTGCACGCACTAACGTTTGTCATAACTGGCTGGGTGGGAAACTGGCTCCATTTCCTATTCCAGAAAGACCATGGACTCATTTGTTCATGGATTTCATTACTGAGTTGCATTTGTCTACTGGGAAAACTGTTATTTGGGTGATAGTTGACTGAAGCTCACTTTCTAGGTTATTTTTCAATCATGCGTGTTAGGCGTCGGATTCCTACAGTGACACAACAGGAATCCAGAGCCTCACAGCAAGCCATTCCTGAGGCTAAGTCCCTCTGCCGCTCCACTGAGCATGCTCACGAGACGATCTCCCATTGGAGGTCGGGAGTCACGTGCTCAGGTCCTTCTCCAGATCGGATTGGTCCATCACAGAGATCTGGAAGGTACCGGCAGCGCACGGCTATAAAAGGCCCGCATGGCCGCTCGGCCATGCGCTAGTATAGACTTTACTTGCTAGATGTGTGAATGGTGATGGATGTATGATTCAGGTGACTGACTTATTATGATTCCCCTCCCTCTGATATTACGCATGTGGATAGGGAACTAGAGACAGAGTCAGCGCCAGTCAGTGGCAAGCCATAGGTCACTGTGCACACTGCACCTCTACACTAGCGTCCGATTGTGTCACGTCTCACGGCACTATCGTATAGCAGCAGTGTTTGCCGCCGCGCTGCAGTCAGCAGCATTTACCGGCGTCCGCAGTAGCGACGCCGCATGCATGGTAGGTCTAGACGGACACCGACCTCAGCCTCGGACCCGTGTCCTGTGACCGGATACTGTGCGTGCAATTTTGCTGAGATCTGAGAGTCTAACAGGCTCGGCGTTTATGTTTATGTTACAGCGCATCTGTGAGCTAACAGAGTCCGCTCAGCGCACATCGGGTGGCGTTTAACCCGTGCGCGTTATACCGCCATATAGAGCGCCTGCCATTATTCAGCAGCAGTGTTAACACCTTCTGCACGGTGGACCCCGAGCGGCAAACGCACTTTATTATTTCTTTATTTTGTGCTTTCCGCCATTCCTAACATTATACTAGTGCCAGGGTCTGGCTAGTAATGGCGGACCAGCAGCAGCTACTGCAGTACATTCGGCAGCTGGAGGGCAGGTTGGCTACTCTCGAGAGTGCCACCTCAGCTGCAAAGATTACTGAGGCTGCTGTCCAGGCAGTTGCAGAGGCTGTCTCGCATGTGTCCACGTCTACGCCAGCACCGACAGTTTCCCGCCTCCCGTTACCCGATAAATTTTCTGGCGACAGTGCCTCCTGCAGGGGTTTCGTGAGTCAGTGCTCTATCCAGCTTGAGTTACTGGCCGCACGATTCCCTACGGAACGGACTAGGGGTGGGGTTTATTGTTTCCCTTCTGTCGGGCAGGGCGTTGGAGTGGGCCACGCCACTGTGGGAGCATGGTGACCCAGAGGTTTGGACCGCCGCTCAGTTCTTAACATCCCTGAAGCAGGTCTTCCTAGGGCCACGACACCTCTCTCCAGCTACTAGCGTTGACTCAGGGATCCCTCTCGGTCAGCCAGTATGCCATCCTTTTCCGGACACTGCCTTCCGAGCTGGAATGGTCTGATAAAACCCTCATCCCTGTGTTCTGGAGAGGTTTGGTGAAGCATGTTAAGGATGCTCTATCTACCAGAGAGGTTCCCGTAAGTCTGGAAGAGCTGATTGCCATTTCCACCCGCATCGATCTCCGTTTTTCAGAGCGCGGGCTGGAGCGTGCTCAATCCAGACGGAAGGTTAGCTTGGCTCCCAACCTCTTAGAACCTCTAAGCCCATCCGAGCCGGAGAGTTTACCTCCTGAGCCCATGGAGGTGTCCCACGCCGGTCTCAAGACGCATCCAGCACAAAGCTACACATACTGTTACCAGTGTCGATAGTCTGGTCACCCGGCTATCTGGTGTTCGCAGCAGCCGAAAAAACAATCGCGCCCACTGGTCATTGGTGGAGGTCTATTCGCTATGGAGACCTTCTCCCCCAAACCGCCACTCCAAGGGATGTTAGATAACAGTGATTCTTCTTGGGAGGTACGGGTCACGGTGGATTCCGGGGCAGAAGGGAACTTTATGTCTTCGTCCTTCGCCCAACAGCACGTTATCCCATTGGTACCACTTCCTCGCCCAGTGCCCATCAGGGTGGTCAAAGGGGTGACTTTATCATCCCAGATTACCCACCAAACAGCACCCCTTAGGCTCTCTATTTCACCGTCTCACCAGGAGACGCATTTCCTGTTCATTATGCCAGAGGCCATCGATCAGGTGCTCCTCGGGGTTCCCTGGCTCCGTTGCCATTCCCCTCATATAGAGTGGTCTTCAGGGAGAATACTGGGATGGAGCAAAAACTGTGTGGGAAGGTGCATGGCTGAAAGCATCATGTCAGGGCACATGATCATGCTGCTGACATCACACGCCGGCTCTTCAGAGGCGAAGACACAGGGCACAGGCAGCGTTGCGGTTGGTGGTAAGTGCTCCAGCTTCAGACGGGGTAATGGAACTGAAGACACCGAAGGTCAATGGTGGAAATGTAAGGGCATGCTCTGGGGGCTAGGAAGGGATGGTTGGGGTCGGGGATGCTATATGGAGTGCATGGGTGGATGGGTGTAGACAGTTGCATGTGGTGTAGAAACATATGGGGGAAGGGGACAGAAATCTGAGGACATTATAGGGGGGATACTTTATGTGTGGGGGGATTTGGAGTGGAGATGAGGGGGTACTTTATGTGTGGGGGGATTTGGAGTGGGGATTAGGGGGTACTTTATGTGTGGGGGGATTTGGAGTGGGGATGAGGGGGTACTTTATGTGTGGGGGGATTTGGAGTGGGGATGAGGGGGTACTTTTTGTGTGGGGAGATTTGGAGTGGAGATTAGGGGGTACTTTATGTGTGGGGAGATTTGGAGTGGGGATGAGGGGGTACTTTATGTGTGTGGTGGATTTGGCGTGGGGATGGGGGGTACTTAATGTATGTGGGGAATTTGGAGTGGGGATGGGTGGTACTTAATGTGTGTGGGGGGATTTGGAGTGGGGATTAGGGGTACTTTTTGTGTGGGGGGATTTGGAGTGGAGATGAGGGGTACTTTATGTGTGGGGGGATTTGGAGTGGGGATGAGGGGGTACTTTATGTGTGGAGGGATTTGGAGTGGGGATGGGGGATTTAATGTGTGGGGAGATTTGAGGACACAATGCAGAGTATGCATGTATGAGTGCATGTATGAGGAAACAGTATGGGGGATGGGTGCAGACAGTATGGGGAGCGAACGGGGTAAATGTATGTGGACACAGTGAGTAGCGATGGGAAAAATGTATGTGGAGTGAGGGTGATGGGATATGTGCAGACACAGTATGGGGAGTCAAGGGTATGTGTGAGCAGATAGTATAGAGCAGTGATGGCGAACTGTTGTGAGTTCATTTTTCCCTTCACCATTGAGGTCTGATGAACTCCCTCCTCTGGTGAAGGAAGGTAGTGAGGCTGATTACCAAACACATGGGCAGCTAGATGATGACTGGGTGGCTGGAATTGAGGACTGGATATAAGGCTGCCGACGCCCTTCTTCCTGGCTGGCGATTCTGTTATGATGAGTCACCGAAGGAGGAAAAAACAAAATACCAGCTAATTCCAGAAAAACCAGAGAGGTTGGCAGCTATCGGATTGCAGACCCCTGAACCTATCCACAACAACTAGCAGTAGCCGTGGTGGGTACCTACGGTGCCCTAGACCCCTCGATCACAGCCGGAGAACTATATAGCCTAAAGACAGAAAGGGGAAAATCTAAACTGCCCCAGAGCAGACGCCAAAGCAATAGGCAGCCCCCAACCTATAATGACAGTGAAGTAAGATGAAAACACTAACACAGATAGAAAGATAGGTTGAGCAAATGATGGGGCCCAAGCTAACTACATAGGACAGGATAGGAAAGCTGCTGTCTTTAGGCTATATAGTTCTCCGGCTGTGATCGAGGGGTCTAGGGCACCGTAGGAACCCCCCACGGCTACTGCTACCCACTGCTACACCCCCCACGGCTACACATAGAATTACATGTATTCTATGTGTATATATCTATTCTTTCGATTCTTTATTAATCCCTTCACCCCCAAGGGTGGTTTGCACGTTCATAACCGGGCCAATTTTTACAATTCTGACCACTGTCCTTTTATGAGGTAATAACTCTGAAATGCTTCCATGGATCCCGGTGATTCTGACACTGTTTTCTTGTGACATATTGTACTTCATGTTAGTGTTAAAATTTCATTCATATAACTTACGTCTATTTGTGAACAAAATGGAAATTTGGCGAAAAATTCGAAAATTTTGCAATTTTCCAACTTTGAATATTTATGCCCTTAAATCACAGAGATACAGCACACAAAAACTTAATAAGTAACATTTCCCACATGTTTACTTCACATCAGCACAATTTTTTTTTCTTAGGAAGTTATAAGAGTTAAAAGTTGACCAGCGATTTCTCATTTTTACAACAAAATTTTATTTTTACGGACCACATCACATTTGAAGCCACTTTGAGGGGTCTATATGATAGAAAATACCCAAAAGTGACACCATTCTAAAAATTGCACCCCTCAAAATGCTCAAAACCACATTTAAGAAGTTTATTAACCCTTCAGGTGCTTCACAGGAATTTTTTGAATATTTAAAAAAAAAATGAACATTTAACTTTTTTCACAAAAAAAATAATTCAGGTTCAATTTTTTTTCTTTTACCAAGGGTAAAAGGAGAAATTGGACTGGAAAAGTTATTGTGCAATTTGTTCTGAGTACGCTGATACCTGATATGTGGGGGGAAACCACTGTTTTGGCGCATGGCAGAGCTCAGAAGGGAAGGGGCGCCGTTTGACTTTTTCAATGCAAAATTGGCTGGAATTCTGATCGGATGCCATGTCACGTTTGGAGAGCCCCTGATGTACCTAAACAGTGGAAACCCCCCACAAATGACACCATTTTGGAAACTAGACCCCCCAAGGAACTTATCTAGATGTTTGGTGAGAACTTTGAACCCCCAAGGGCTTCACAGAAGTTTATAAACGTACAGCCGTACAATTATAAAATCATATTTTTTCCACAAAAAATTATCTTTTCACTCCCAATTTTTAATTTTCCCAAGGGTATAACAGGAGCCTAAAAGTTATTGTGCAATTTGTCCTGAGTACGCTGATACCCCACATGTGGGGGTAAACCACTATTTGGGCGTATGGCAGAGCACGGAAGGGAAACAGCGCAATTTGACTTTTTGGCTGGAATTGAGATCGGACATCATGTCGCGTTTGGAAAGCCCCTGATGTACCTAAACAGTGGAATCCCCCCACAAGTGACCCCATTTTGGAAACTAGACCCCCTAAGGAACTTATCTAGATGTGTGGTGACCACTTTGAACTCCCCCAGTGCTTCACAGAAGTTTATAACGCCCGGGCGTGAAAATAAAAAAATCGGATTTTTTCCACAAACATGATCATTTAGTCCCCTTTTTTTATTTTCCCAAGGGTACCAGGAGAAAATGGACCCCAAAAGTTGTTGTCCAATTTGTCCTGAGTACACTGATACCCCATATGTGGGAGAAAATTACTGTATGGGCCCACGTCGGGGCTCGGAAGGGAAGTAGTGACGTTTTGGAATGCAGACTTTGATGGAATGCTCTGCGGGTGTCATGTTGCCTTTGGAGAGCCCTGATGTACTTAAACAGTGAAAACCCCCACAAATGACACCATTTTGGAAACTAGACCCCGTAAGGAACTTATCTAGATGTGTGGTGAGCACTTTGAACCCCCAAGGGCTTCCCAGAAGTTTATAACGCCCGGGCGTGAAAACAAAAAAATCATATTTTTTTCCCACAAAAATGATATTTTTGCCCCCAATTTTTTATTTTCCTAAGGGCAACAGGAGAAATAGGACCCCAAAAGTTGTTTTGCAATTTGTCCTGAGTAGGCTGATACTCCATATGTGGGGGTAAAACACTGTTTGGGCGCATGGCAGAGCTTGGAAGGGAAGGAGCACCATTTGACTTTTTCAACGCAGAATTGGCTGGAATTGAGATCAGATGCCATGTTGCGTTTGGAGAGCACCTGATGTGTCCAAACAGTGGAAACCCCCCAATTCTAACTCCAACCCTAACCCCAACACACCCCTAACCCTAATCTCAGCCCTAACCCTAGCCCTAACCCTAGCCCCAACCCTAGCCATAGCCCTAACCCTAGCCCTAACCCTAACCCTAGCCCTAGCCCTAGTCCTAACCCTAATGGGAAAATGGAAATAAATACATTTTTTTAATTTTATTATTTTTCCCTAACTAAGGGGGTGATAACGGGGGGTTTGATTTACTATTTATGGCGGTTTTTATGTTTGGCAGCTGTCACACGCTAATAGACGCTTTTTATTGTAAAAATATTTTTTGCATCACCACATATTGAGAGCTATAATTTTTCCATATTTTGACCCCCTGTCACATCACAGATCACTGTGACAGATCAGCAATCTGTCACAGGCAGTGCAGAAGGCTTCCTCATGCCTGCGCTTTGCAGGCACTGAGGAAGCCAGCTCCCTGCAGGCCCCTGAAGGTCCCCGTCGCCATCTTGGATCCGGGGACCTGAAGGGAAAGAGCCCCCCACAGCAGCGCTGCACATTGCGCTGCTGTGGGGAGGCTCAGGGAAGCACGGAGGGAGCCCCTTCCATGCCGATGCTTCCCTTTAACCCCCGGTACACCGCGATCGTGTTTGATCGCGGTGTGCAAGGGGTTAATGTGTCAGGGGTGGTCCGTGACCGTCCGTGACACATAGAGTCAGGTGTCAGCTGTGATAATCAGCTGACACCCAGCCGCGATCAGTGAAGCTCACCACGTAGGCGCCGCTGATCGCGCTAGACGTACTATCCCGTCCATGGGCATAGGGGCCCGGGTCCCATGGACGGGATAGTACGTCTGATGTCAGAAAGGGGTTAAACATGTCAGTGTGATTTTACTGTATCCCTGTTGTGAGTTCATTTTCCCCTTCACCATTGAGGTCTGATGAACTCCCTCTTCTGGTGAAGGAAGGTAGTGAGGCTGATTACCAAGCACCTGGGCAGGATGATGATGACTGGGTGACGGGAATTACTGACTGGATATAAGGCAGCCGACGCCCTTCTGCCTTGCTGGTGATCTCTCTGAGGGATTCTAGGAGACCAGTCTGATTCCTGCTCCTCAAAAGCTAAGTTTTCTGCTCTACTTTTTGCATTTGTGTTTTGGTTTTGTTTTGCATTGTTTTCCTTGATTTCTGCCATTCCCTGCTGGGGTGAGCTGAATTCCTTTTTGCTCTGTTTTCAGAAAATACCTGAGTGCTGATATAGTCTTTTTGAAGCCTAGCGTCTTCAGGGCTTTTTTCCATATCAACTGTTGTCTCTTGTTTTGATAGGATTTTTGGCGGATTACAGACAGCAGCTTTTCTATCCTGTCCTATCTAGTTAGCTTGGGCCCCATCATTTGCTCAGCCTATCTTTCTATCTGTGTGAGTGTTTTTTATCTTGCTTCACCGTCATTATATGTTGGGGGCTGCCTATTGCTTTGGGGTCTGCTCTGGGGCAGTTTAGATTTCCCTTTCTGTCTTTAGGCTATGTAGTTCTCCGGCTGTGATCGAGGGGTCTAGGGCACCGTAGGAACCCCCCACGGCTACTGCTAGTTGTTGTTGATAGGTTCAGGGGTCTGCAATCCGATAGCTGCCAACTTCTCTGGTTTTCTGGACTTAGCTAGTATTTCTGTTTTTGCCTCCTACGGTGACTCATTCATAACAGAATCACCAGCCATACCGCAGATCCTAGGGTACTCAATAGCAGGAAATAATTGTAAAAAAAAAAAAAAAGGTGTGTATATTTTTTCCTCTATATCTCTGAGGCCGTAGAGGGAATTTTTTTGTTTTCTCTCAATGGAGATAAAGCAATTGTCTGATCATGTGGAGCAGCTCGCTGCGGAATTGCGGGGAATTTCCACCTACCTTGCTCATTCACATGCTGCTGAACCAAAGATCCCTACTCCTGATGTGTTTTTTGGGGATCGGTCTAAATTTTTGAATTTCAAAAATAATTGTAAATTATTTTTTGCCTTGAAGCCTAACTCGTCAGGGAGCTCCGCGCAGCAGGTTAAAATTGTCTATTTTTCTATCTGTGTGAGTGTTTTTTCATCTTGCTTCACCATCATTATATGTTGGGGGCTGCCTATTGCTTTGGGGTCTGCTCTGGGGCAGTTTAGATTCCCCTTTCTGTCTTTAGGCTATGTAGTTCTCCAGCTGTGATCGAGGGGTCTAGGGCACCATAGGAACCCCCCACGGCTACTGCTAGTTGTTGTTGATAGGTTCAGGGGTCTGCAATCCGATAGCTGCCAACTTCTCTGGTTTTCTGGACTTAGCTAGTATTTCTGTTTTTGCCTCCTACGGTGACTCATTCATAGCAATCGCGCACTGAATTACCGGCTTTTGTTAAAGGACACCGGGTGCGTATTTTTCGCAAGTCACACGTGTGGTCCGTGTGTAATCCGTATTTTTTGCGCACCCATAGACTTGCATTGGCGTAAAATACAGCCGAGAAATATACGGCTGATGGGAGCTGCCCCATAGAGAATCATTGGTCCGTGTGCAATACGTGGTTTTTACGCCTCTCAATCGCCCGTATTTCTCTCTAGTGTGACCCGGGCCTAATAGTCAGGTTAACTATTTGAACCTTGCCTTTTTTTGTAATTATGGTTTTCATCCTCATTTTGGTGAATTCTTGAGGATGAGTTCTGGTTGTCCTGGAGTAGAGTTTGCCATACAGAAAATTGGGGATGTCTGGAGGGAGGTTCAAAAGAACATTGGGGTTGCTCAGCATAGCCAGAAACATGAGGCCAAAAGGAAAAATTCGAAGGGATCCCATGTTCAAAATTGGTGATAAGGTCTGGGTATCTTCCAAAAATATTAAATTGAAAGTGCCATCAGCAAAGTTGGGTCCCAAGTTTATTGGTTCATATGACATTTTGGAGGTAAAGATAATTAAGCCTGTGGCATTCAGATTAAAATTCCCTCCATCTTTTTGAATTCCAAATGTATTCCATAGATCACTGCCAAAAGAGTTTGTCCCTTCGGCTTCTTTAACTTTGCCTCCGCCAGTTTCTGTCAATAACAGTTTTGAGCTTGAAGTGCAAAAATTGATTCTTTGAAAGTCCATAAATCCCTCCAGTACTTCATTTATTGAGAGGTTACGGACCGGATGAGAGATCCTGGGTCCCTGCTGGAGAGCCGTATGCCGTCTGATCAGGGCCTTCGATTGCAGATTTCCTGAGAAACCTAGGGGCCCAGTCACCTCCCTAGAAGAGATGGTACTGTCACAATTCCTCTGCTCAGTGAGTGACTGTTTTGCTGCCCTATGGAATCTGGGTCATGCTGAGTTGTCAATGTTTTGATAGACAGCTCGACTGTCCAATCTTGTGATGGGTATGCTGAGCAGTCAATATTTTGATTGTCAGCTTGGCCGTCCAATTTGTGACAGGAAGGTGCTGGGCTTTTCTCCAGGTATTCTCTGTTCTTCAGATTGCCCAGCATCTTAACTGAACTGGCTGCCTCTGATCCCTGCCAGACGTAGTTTGTGTTTCCTGGTGAGTGTTTGCCTAATTCGGTTGTGCTGGGTTCTGATGTTCCACTGCCTGACCCTTTGGACTGTGTTTTGACTAACCCTTCATCTTTACCTTTTGCTTTGATCCGCTATCTCCTGGTACTTTGACCCCGGACCGTGAGCTGACTTACGCCTTTGTCTTTCCACTTGGTTTTCTTCCCTGGAACGACTGACTTCTCTGCCTCACAGTCTTTCCATAAGTAGTGACAAGTGTCACAGATGGCTTTTATATTTCTTTTATCAAAAATCAAAATAGTATCAACTAAGTACCTTATGTTATCTCTATGTGCTAGTATTAGTAAAATACATTTACTTAATGCAGGGTATCTATTCATTGTTTTTTATTTTAGGTTTTATACAGTGGCATTAGTAATTAAAATAGTAAAAACAATAATGTTTTCTTTCCCCTCCAAGTTGGTGCAAACGTGAACAATCAACATTCCTTGAAGCCAATCATAATAATTCTTTAAGGAACTAACATATTTTTACAATTAGTAAGTGACCCCAGACTGTTCGATATTTTCCTAATAAACACTTCATGACAGAACAACATTCTTATGGTTTATTTCTTAAGATTATGTCAATTGCCAACAAAAATAATTTTAAACAACTGTCTGAAACAAATGAATAAAATTCTTGTACAAGATAAATGCTTGGTAACAAAGGCGTAACTAGAAATATTTGGGGCCTAGAGCCAAATTCTGATAGTGATCTCTGAGCTCCAAACATTCAAAATTTATATTCAACAGAATACTACTACAGCAGAAATTTGCTGAATGATTGCGGTATATAACTATATTAATCATAATTATAGTCTCTGACATGATCATTATGTTAGAAAAATGTGTAACATCTGACATGGACTGTCTTATCCTGTTTATCTTATCCTGTTTGTCTTGTCCTGTCTTATCCTAAAGAAAACAATTGCACTGAATAGTGAATAGTGTCATGCAGTTTTACATGTAAAGGCCCTTTTACATTTAGCGATGCACCAGCGATCCGACCGGCGATACGACCCGGTCAGGATCGCTGGTGCATCGCTAAATGATCGCTAGTGAGCTTCCACACAGGAAGATCTCACAGCGATGCAGCAGCGATGCAGCAGCGACACAGCGCACGATACTCACCTTTCACACACAGCGATCCTGACGTCCTCCCGCCCGCCTCCACACGTCGCTCGTCGTCACAGCAGGAAGCCCAGCAGGAAGCAGACGACGAGAAATGGAGCCGCCCGATCTCGCGTGATCAGCGATGGACAGCGGGGGAGCCTGTCGGAGGTAAGTATCAGACATAGCAATGTCGCTAGCAATATCGCTATAACGTCACAAAACCAGTGACGTTTTAGCGATATTGTTAGCGATATTGCTATGTGTAAAACCCCCTTAATTGTGATGTGCAACTTATACAGTATAATGTGTTATGGTAATAGTGTTAATGTGAAATGCGAGTAGTGTATAGTGCAGATCGGATTACCATTGAGATAGCATATGTACAGTTTGTATAGTAAGTGGTTTAACAACAGTACAGGACATAAGCACAACAGGTTTAGTTTATGGGATGGGAAATACTTAATCATAGAACTAGCCCCATGGGTGGGAACTAGTGTTGATAAAAGGGGGGCACTTCCTGATAATGTGTGGTTAAAGAAGTGCAATGTCAAGGTCAAGTTCAGGAGCTCTGGGCTGCAAGGAACAGCATGGGTCAATCGTTCTAGGCAGTGGGAGGCTGTGCTGAGATTCATAACCGAGAAGTGAAAAGAACATCATTTCACTATCCACTGGCCACAGCCAGGTGCTCCCCACAAGATTTGAGATCTAGCAGCTGCTGATAATACTACATGTTTAGTTTGTCAGCCAGTGGTGACTACTCCCACTTCCCTTTATAAGGCCACCTGGTGCTGCAGATCACTGTTGGTAATACAGGTCATTTGTTAACCAACCTTGATGAAGACTAGACCTACATGGTGCAGAGGGGGTTCAGCTTATCTGAAGCAGTGGTGATGCTGCTGGATGCTGATCGGGTGCCTTACTCTGCTGCTGGGAGCATTGGCAGCAGATAAAGCTAAGTTTTGGTTTTTAGTTGCTTTAACCCCGTGGTGTCTGTTTTTTATTTCCTTTCGTGTTATTTGTACAGTTCACTTTATACCCTGTCTCACCTCCTGGGGAGGGGGATGGGTGTTTAGCTCAGGGCTAATCAGGAGATAGGGACAGGTCGAGGAATTGGGCCTCACTACCATCAAGTGTACACCCAAGTTAAGGAGAGTTAGGGCACCCCCTTTAGCCTGAGGGGCAGTTCAGGGGCCCTGGTTCCACGTCTCCTGTTTCCCCGCAACTGCCCCGTGACAGCGCAGTCATCTGGCGGCAGAGCTGTGTGCACCCAGTCATCTGGCGGCAGAGTTGTGTGCGCGCAGTCATCTGGTGGCAGAGCTGTGTGCGCGCAGTCATCTGGTGGCAGAGCTGTGCGCGCGTAGTTGTCTGGCGACACAGCTGTGTGCGCGCAGTCGTCTGGCGGCAGAGCTGTGTACGTGCAGTTTTCTGGCAGCAGAGCTGTGTGCACGCAGTCATCTGGCAGCAGAGCTGTGTGCGCACAGTCGTCTGGCAGCAGGCTGGCCCGGGCAGAGCTCAGCACATAGCAGTGCAGTCCCCTGTGGCACTCGGTGTCAGTCACACACTTACCGCACATCTTTACGTGCGCCCGAGGACACTGATGGATCCGGCGGCTCCTTCCCACATACATGGCTCCTATTATGCACTTGCTTCCTGTTTATCCTCCCTCCAATGGCAGCTGGGACCGGTCTGGCTCCTGCCTCTAAATATGTGGGCGGGGCCACAGCAGGGTGTTAGGGCAGTATCCCAGAGAGCACAACGCCATGTGTAGCCAGCCAGCATGAAGAGGGGTAGTGGCCGGCACATTTTCAGTGCAGCACAGGAAAAGTTGCATCTCAGCCGAGACAGTGGGACAACTCTCAAAATCGGGACTGTCCTCTGGATCCGGGACGGTTGGGAGGTATGCTGAATGCGCCTGTAATATCAAATGTACATGCAGTGATTTAGGCAAGATATAGTCACAACTATACTCGGTATTCATATTTTGGGTCGGTAGCATCACATCACATACGGTAGTTATATTAGGTTCATACTAACGAACCTAGTAAGGGCTAGCAGGACTTGCAGGGATACTAATAATCTGCCTTAGTGAGGGTGTTTAGATAGAGGGTTAGCTTAGGCTATGGTGCACATTTTCTATAAAAATTAGTTATGGCTTTTTCTTTTTGGATCTGGACTGAGGACAGCAGCTCTTTGATGAAGATTTAAAGACAAAACGGTGCAGTCCTGTCATATCAGTACATTAGGTGTTAAAAGGTCATTTCTACATGACAGTCACAGACTGGGTTGTTGAATTTAAGACAAGACATTTCAGCACTAAAGCTGAAGATCATCCAGAAAGTCTACTTGTGATCACTGTGCATGAAAATGTAGAAACTATTCACAGCATGATCTTGGCAGATCAGAAAATCAGGCAGAGACTCTAAGATATCCCGGGAGCATTAGATTGCAAAATGAACATACAATGTTATTGTAAACCTTAACAGAGAAATCCCTATTATTTTTAAAATGCCATATTAGAAAAACTGGAATTAGTAATGGGGTCACCTATGCTCAAGGCCCTTATTTATAACAGTAGTTACAATAAAAAGCTTTTACTCTGAAGACTACACAAATCCTTAAATGGGCACCTTTTGATTGTAGTGGAAAATGTCTAAGAGTACGTTTCTCCCGCCGACATGCTACAGAAAAATTGAACACTTGCTGCTCATTACACCTAAGGCTAATTTCACATTAGCATTTTTTGCGCAGCGTGCGCAATAGAAACGCATGCAAAAATGCATCATGCGTTTTTGCATGCGTTTACGTTTTTATGCGCATTCGTTCTCTAGGGGTTAAAACCAATGTCTACACATTTTTAGGCCAAAAACGCATGCGCATGAAAACGCAGATGAACGAATGTCCATACACACGCCTGCGTTCCCATAGACCGTAATGCGTTATTTTGTCGCATTCCGTACGCAACAGGTTGCGTCTGGCGCACCTAGACGCACACCTTGAAAAAACTCATGCGCATGAAAACGCATACGAACGTGTGCAAACCCAAGACCATGCGCACGCCATGTTAAACATAGGTACGCATGGCGCATGTGTATGGACACGCACGATGCGCAAAAAAACGCTAATGTGCATCCAGCCTAAGCCTTTTAGGTCCCAGCAACACATTGCGATGATTAGGGGTCCCATAGCTGGACTGACTCATCAGAGCACCGGACAAACCTTTGGTGGGCCCTCCCCCCTAATTCTGTATATTTGGAGCAGAGACACATCAGCTGAAGTCTGAAGAGTTATTTAAGGAAGTACTGGTGTCTACTTTGAGTTATGCAGTGCTATAATAATAATAATTTTTATTATTAACGGCCTTCACGTTGATCTTAAGCCATGATGACTTGACGGATGAATGCTATGTAGGAAGATCGATTTTGTGCAAGTCTTGATAGATCCACCAGGGTCTTCTCTGCCATTATCTAGATTGTATCAAACCATTGGCTTGCTAGTCTTCCTCTTCGCCTTGTTTCTTCTATTCTTCCGAACATGATGCCCTTCTCCAGTGATTGCTCTCTCATATGACATGTCCAAAGTAGGCAAGTCATAGCTTGGTGACCCTTGAGTCGAGTGATATGTTTGTCTTTATTTGTGACAAAATTGATTTGTTTGTCATTGACATCCATGGTATTGATAACATCCTTCTCCAGCACCACATTTCGAAGGCACTGATTTTTCTGCTGTCTTGTTTCTCTATCGTTCAAGTTTTGTATCCATATGCTACTACAGAAAAGTCCAGACTATGTACAAGCCATGTCTTAGTCGCCAGTGAAATGTTTCTTAATTTGAAGACCTTGTCCAGTGACTTCATTGTTGATTTGTCCATAGCTATTCTTCCATTGACTTCCGGTGTCAACCCTGCATCTTAACTGATCATTGATCTGAGTAGGCTGAAGTAGTTTACAAATTTCAGTTCGTCACCATCCATCTCATATGTTACCTGGAAGTAGTCAATATCCTTGTCTTCTTTGTATTGAGTAGTCCCATGTTCGAGTTCTTATCTTGACACTCCATAATAAGTCCTTCATTCCATCTATGGTTCTTGCTATCAATGTTGTATCATCTACATATTTAAGATTTGTGAGGAGCAGGCCATGGACTTTTTCCAGGACGGAACATCAGTACGTAGATCTCATTGCTTTGTTTATTAGAGATTTGCTTGCTTGCCAGTTTAAGGTGCACAAATCTTTCCTCGAAAGTGTCAGCCTCAAGAATCAATGTTTCAATTCAGTTACAGTAAGCAGAGGAAGACATGCGTTCTGGATTTCATGTATACATAAGGCCTAAATTAGCATTTCTGTCCTGCATCTGGTAAGGGCATGTGTGTCTTTGTTCCTCTCTGTATGGGGCATCAATGTGGCACCCCAGGAGTCCGGTTGCCACTGTGGCATTGCCTCCCTCACAGGGGGTGATGTCATGTTTGGAAACAAGGAGGAGTTCCCTGGTCAGGTAACATCAGCATTCAACACTTTTCCTGGCTCCAGATCAGAAGGGGGAGCTCACTACCCGGTTTTAGGGGAGCTTCCCTATTAGTTCTGGCCTGGAGGTGGGGTTAGGCAGTCAGTGGTGGGGACTGGAAGAGTGAGGAGCTCGTCCCCAGACTAGAGTTGTAGTCTGAGTCAGAGAAGAGTTATAGAGGAAGAGAAAAGTCTAGGAAACGCTGGGGAGTGGAGCTGTGACCAAGCTCACCCCAGGACAGAGCGCTAGAACCAGATGCCGGAGTCCATGGCTGCACGGGTACAACAGTCCCAGCAGCTAATTCCGGAGGGCAGGGAACTGCAGGTCCCCTGGCCCATCAGACACTCGGGGCACAGCAGCATATCAGAGCGACACCTGCAATAGGCTCAAGCTGCCTGCCATAAGGGCAAGTACAGGGACCATAAGGACCAGAGGCTCAAGCCTTGCTGTAAGCAGCAAGGGCCTCAGAGAACAGCGCAGCAAGGGGGCTTAGGGGACCCTAGATTGCTTCCAGGCTGTCTGGAACTTCATTTCCATCTGTTAGCAGTGCTCCGGTCTGCATTCCAAACCATCAAGTAAAGGTAAAGGAAACTACAGTTCATGTGTCTGCAGTTATTCATTATTCCCACAGTCCTGCACCCTAACATCACTATCCCTTATAAGAACTATAACTGCCCAGGGGCCTAGCTCTACCCATGGAGAGCTGTAACAAATCTGCATCACCAATGGCCCCAGCGCTTTCCTTAGACAGCGTCAAACATCTCCTTATTGCCGAACACCCCGGGTGGTGTTACAAATTAATACCCTATAAACTTTCCTCCTCATTTATTTTAATGGACGCCCAGGGCATTCCCTGAAGGACCGTCTCGGTATCAAGTACCCCACGGCACTGTGGGGCGCGCCATCATTAATACACAACCCTGCAGGCAGGTTGGAGGAGGGGATTTTGGAACGTTCTTTACTCTTTGAGCTAAAAGCAAATGTATAAGGGGAAGGGTGTGAACACTTCTGCCCATCCAGGGGGCTGATCCCAGGAGAGGGAGAACAATAAGCCACATGTTTAGTTAGGCAGTTGGTGCAGTGTCGCAGAGGGGCGAGGATCTGTTGGTGAGGTCCTGGTGCCCCTGTATGGATGGCCTATGGAGATTGGAGATGGGTTGCCGGCTGGAGCTTGATACATGTGCTACGGTCATGGTATCTGTGTCAAAAGTAGAAAAAGAACTACTTAATAATGTGCACACAAGAATCATGGAAAAAGATATCAATATTTATTAGAAAACAACATGGACAACTTTAAAAACATTTAAAAGGAAACACTCTGCCATCACCATCTGAGGTATATAACCTGACCTGTAAAATATCCACAGGGTGCTATATAATTTGGTATCCATGATCCTGACAAAAGATACAGAGCATATTAAAGTATGGGAACAAAGTAACCAGGGCAAAGAGATACATATATATTCATGTGATAAATCACAAATGATGTAACATAGTCTAAGATCCAGTAAACAATTTTTGATAATATAGTGGGTACGGAAAGTATTCAGACCCCTTTACATTTTTCACTCTTTGTTTCATTGCAGCCATTTGGTAAATTCAAAAAAATTCATTTTTTTCTCATTAATATACACTCTGCACCCCATCTTGACTGAAAAACAGAAATGTAGAAATTTTTGCAAATGTATTAAAAAAGAAAAACTGAAATATCACATGGTCATAAGTATTCAGACCCTTTGCTCAGACACTCACAAAGTCAACTATCACTACAGCCCTCCACCAGTTGGTCCTTCTCAAGGAGGGTCACAAGGAAATGGACAGCATGTGATTTAAATATGAGTGTCTGAGCAAAGGGTCTGAATACTTATGACCATGTAATATTTAAGGTTTTTCTTTTTTTAATAAATTTGCAAAAATTTCTATATTTCTGTTTTTTTCAGTCAAGATGAGGTGCAGAGTGTACATTAATGAGAAAAAAAAATGAACCTTTTTGAATTTACCAAATGGCCTGCAAAGTTGCATATGGAGTAAAAACAGGGTTCGATCACAGAAGGAAATGGAGAAAGTATACCTTCTGACAGCTAGTGGAGGGAAGAACACTGGAGAGATGGTAAGTACCAGGTGTAACAGGCCAGATTAACCCACCCCCGCCCAGAATATACCCGTGACTAAAGTGGCCTAGGCCAGATTATACCCCGGGTATATTCTGGCCTAGGCCAAACTATACCCCAGAGTATAAATTAGCTTAGTCCAGAATATACCCGGGGTATAATCTAACCTAGGCCATTTCAACCCTGGGTATATTCTGGGGGGGTAATCTGTCCTGTTACACCGGGATCAATGAGACAGGGTGAGGCAGGGTGCAGACCCAACACATATCACTGTGGTTTGTACTTGTGTGGGTTTCCTCCCACACAAGACATACAGATAAGGATTCTAGATTGTGAGCCCCAATGGGGTCAGTGCCAATAATGTCTGTAAAGCGCTGTGGAATTAATGGCGCTATATAAGCAAGTAAAATAAATAAATAATGAGACTGATCAGTTGGTTTGGAACACCCATATCCTTCATGGTATTCCAAAGTTTTGACACAGTCAAAGGCTTTGCTATAGTCAATCATGGAAAAGTAGATCTCCTTGTTGTATTAGTTGATCTTTTCCATTTTCCATCTAATGTTAGCAATTACATCTATTGTTCCTCTTCCAGAGAGTAGGAGTATATCCACAGGCATCACCTACACTGAGTGCAGCCTTTTCCACTGCACTCAGCAACTCAGCCATAAAGTAATATTACTTACCTGTAAAGAGTGTATATTTATTGGCTATATGTGTTTATTGTGTACGTGTGTACACTTGATGTGAGTACTTATACTTATGTGTAATGTGTGTATAAGTTATTCTCTGTAAATTTAATGTCCCTTATTATGCTCTTGGGTCTCTCCAGACCCCAAAGCATAATAAACATAAGATGTAGAAAATCGAAAAAAAATCATTATGCTCACCGCTCACCTTTCTTATCCTGCTGCTCCTCACTGTCACCAGTCTGGTCCTCGTCACAACTTCAATCACAAGCGCTCACATCAAAATTCCAGAGCGTTTCACGCTGAGACTTTCGGTTTTGATGAGGAGGGTTCAGAGCAAGCACACGGAAGGTCAAAACATCATGATTAGTGTTGAGCATTCCGATACTGCAAATATCGGGTATCGGCCGATATTCGCGGTATCGGAATTCCGATACTGAGTTCCGATACTTTTTGCATATCGAATACCGGAATCGGAAGTTCCCATAATGCTATGAGCCAGTTTGATTTGATTCAGCTAATGAGGAATCCTAAGAAGTGTGGGCACATCCTGTTAGGCATGTAGGCATGTTAACAAATGGCATGGCTGTGATTGGCTGCTGAAATGATGTCATGATGCACTATAAAAGCCGCCACCGCCATTTTGGGTTCACTATGCTGTGAATTCAGTTAAGGACAGGACGCTGCTGTTCTGACTTTGAGGGACAGTTAGAGATAGCGATTTTCTATATTGTGCTTTACCCAAGCTACTTTAGCAACCGCTGTGTGAAGCTTTCTTTTGCCTTGCAGCGCTGTTCACAGTTGTCTGCAAGGTCTGTGTGTGTGAGTGCAGCTCACGCTGTAGTGTGTTCTGCAGCCACCTCTGGTTGTAGTCCACTCAGCGTCCGTCACTGCCTCATACATAGTCCTTTTTTTTGTTTTATAGCTGCTCATTTTTCCTGATTTCTCCTATTAGTGTGCTTCCATCCGTATCCATCTACATTGGTTGCAAACACTATATAGGAGTAGATAGCGGAGCCTTTCTGCAGCCTTTCAGTGCTAGTGCACAGTACTCTGCACTGTTCACGGTTGTCTGTGAGGTCTCTGTGTGTGACTACAGCTCACGCTTTAGTGTGTTCTGCAGTCACCTCTGGTTGTAGTCCACTCAGTGTGCGTCACTGCCTCATACATTGTCCTTTTTTGTTGTAGTGCTGCTTATTTTTCCTGAATTTCTCCTATTAGTGTGCTTCCATCCGTATCCAGCGAGATTGGTTGCAAACACTATATAGGAGTAGATAGAGGAGCCTTTCTGCTGGCTTGTGCCTTGCAGCCCCAGCTAGATTAGTATTAGCCTATTTTTTGGAGCCTCATCTATTGCATTGTAGATTACCTTCCTGCATTGTAATAGCTACAAAATGTTTGTGATACTATCACTTTTACATCTTTGGCCTCATGCTTTTTTTTTGTGAAATAAAACACGTGAATAAAGTTCACCAAACACTCCACTTTACAGTTGTGTAGGCCACATTAGCTTATATTAAAGTGTAGTCCACACTTTATAAAATTAGTGTTTCTTATACCTGTTAGCAGCTGTTTAGGAATAAGCACACTAAGCCCTTAGTACTTTTCTGCCCATCTTTATCAGTCTACCAAGATGAAGAAGGCAGGGAGTAAGGCACATGCTCGTGGGCGTGGAGTTTCAGCAGGGAGAGGACCTGGGGATTCTGTGCCTGCTGCAGGCACCAGTGACTCAGCATCCCCCAGTTTTACCAGGGAACAGTCCTTTATGCGCAGCTTTGTGGGAGCTCACCATACCCCAATGCTGCGGGAGGAACAAATTGAAGCTGTTGTCGGATGGATGGCAGCTAACGCATCGACTTCAATTAGTTCCACATCCTCTCAGGTCCAGAGCACTGAAGAGCAACCATCTGTCTCTTCACCACCTGCCAAATTGCCCAGGCAGTCAGAGAGCCCTGGACAGGAGCCATCTCTACTTCTGTTCTCTGAATCTCTTGGCTTGGAAAGAGGGGGCCAGCCAAGCAGCATTCTAGAATGTGAAGAAGAGGTAGTATGCAGTGATGCGCAACAGCTTTGTCTCTCTGAATCTGAAGAGGCGGGTGGGCCAGTGCCTATGGTCAGCACACCTCAGTACGCATCTGATGATGAGACTCAGGTGCCACTTTCTGGTGCGTACTGTGCTGGCGAGACTACCCAGGAGAAGCAGGTGTTTGAAGAGGGTAATGTAGATGATGAGGTCCTTGACCCATCATGGCGTGAGGAACAGGAAGGTGGTGGGAGCAGCTCTGAGGAAGAGATTCCCCGAACGGCCAAAACAGGAGGGAGAGGGAGGGGGCAGACTCGGTTGCCTGTAGCCTCCACTTCGGCACCCATTAGGAGCATTCCTCTTCCAAAACCCAAAACGGGCGCTCCCAGGACTTGCAGTGCGTGGTTCTTTTTTGACACAGTTGCAGATCACATTTGTTTTGTCAAATGCAAGCTGTGTAATCAGAAAGTCAAAAGAGGGAAAAGTGTCAGCAACCTCAATAACACAAATATGTGGAAACATGTGCGGCCCAAGCACGTGGTGGAGTTACAAAGACACACTGAAGACGTAGGCCAACCTACAGCACCACCTACCACCTCTTCAGCTCATGTTGTAGCCTCTTCCTCCAGCTCACACACAGCTGGTTCGGCTTTCTCACTCGCAGGATCACCATGGAAGAACCTCTGGCACAGTTGTACAGAGACACAGTGTAATTCCACCCACAGCACCACGTTCCCTGTCATCCTCACACTACCAGGCCACTCTACAGCCATCAGTAGCACAGGCATGGGAGAAAAGGCGGCCATACTCGGCAAACCATCCCCGAGCACAGGCTCTGAATGCTGGCATTGCAAAACTACTGTCCCTTAAAATGCTCTCATTCAGGCTGGTGGAGACTGACACCTTCCGTAACTTCGTGGTATTGGCAGTCCCACAATACAACGTGCCCAGCCACTTTTATTTCAGCAGGCAAGCCGTCCCTGCCCTGCAAAAGCATGTGGAGGGAAAAATTAAACATGTGCTACTAAACGCCGTCAGTAGCAAGGTCCACCTGACCACTGATGCGTGGACCAGTAACCATGGACAGGGACGATACCTTTCCCTCACTGCCCATTGGGTAAATGTTGTGGAGCCGGGTACAGATCTTGAGAGTGGCGCTGTACGTGTTCTGCCAACTCCAAAGATTGCAGGAATCCAGTCTGTACACATTGATTCCTCCTCATACTCCAGTTCCTCTGAATCAGCGCTGCAGGAGCCGTCACGGTCTACCTCCACATGGACCCGTGAACGCTTACCTGTTATGACCGATATGAGCACAGCCGTGGCCAAACGTCAACAGGCCGTACTGAAATTAATTTCTTTGGGGAATCGAAGCCACACAGCGCAGGAGCTCTGGAATGCCATCTAGCAGGAGAGCGACGTGTGGTTTGTGCCAGCGAATCTCCAGCCAGGCTTGGTAGTATGTGACAATGGCCGAAATCTGGTGGTAGCTCTGGGCCTAGGCAACCTCACTCACATCCCATGTCTGGCACATGTGCTCAACTTGGTCGTGCAGAGTTTTTTGAGGGACTATCCGGATCTTGATGCACTGCTGCACAAGGTCCGCATAGAGTGCGCTCACTTGCGGTGTTCTAGCATGGCAAGATCGCGCATTGCAGCACCGATTCCGCCTTCCGGAACATCGCATCATATGTGACCTACCCACCAGGTGGAATTCAACGTTACCTATGTTGGAGCGGTTGTGTGAGCAGCAGGCAGCAGTAATGGAGTACCAGCTGCATCAGGCGCAAACAAGTCGCACTGCACGCCGTTCACACTTCACCACCACTGAGTGGGCCTCTATGAAGGACATCTGCCACGTTTTGCGTGCCTTCAATGATTCCACGTGGATGGTGAGTGCAGATGATGCAGTAGTCAGCATGACTGTACCCCTTATCTGCCTGCTTCAAAAAACACTGCAAACACTAAGGGAGGAGGTTTTGGAAGAGGTGGAGGATGAGGAGTCGCAAATGCCATCTGCTTCTGGACAGTCTGCGCAACGTGGTTCCTCACAAAGGCAGGGGACACTTTGTGAGGAGGATGAGGAGGAGTCAATGAAGGAGGAAGACATCTCTCCAGAGGAGGGAGGTACACAGTGCTCTAGTAGTCAGTATGTAGAGCGAGGGTGGGGTGATGCAGAGCAGGCAGAGATGACGCCTCAATCAGGGGACAGCGTTTCTGGGCCAGTTGGAAGTCTGCAGCACATGGTTGATTTCATGCTGCAGTGCCTGAGAAACGACCGCCGCATCGCCCACATTCTCAACACGGCTGATTATTGGGTGTACACCCTCCTAGATCCTCGCTACCAAGACAACTTACAAAGCCTCATAACACCGTTGAACTGGGAGCGTAAAATGCGGGAGTACCAAGACACACTGGTGCATTCCATCATGTTCTCCATTCCACCCGAGAGCAGTGCTGCTAGTGCTTTACAAAGCAGCTCTGTGCGTCGAGGCAGTGGAGGAAGCTCTGCACAAAGAGGGAGCAGAAGCAGCGCCTCAGCACAAGGCAAGACCAGTATGGCCCAAATGTGGCAAAGTTTTGTGTCCCCGCCACAAATGTCTACACCATCACAGACGGCTCCAGTCAGCAGGAGGCAATGTTTCCGTCAGATGGTGACAGACTACATGTCTTACCCTCTCAGTGTACTCCCAGATGGCTCTTCCCCCTTCAAGTTTTGGGTCTCTAAGCTGGATACATGGCCAGAGCTTAGCCATTATGCATTGGAGGTGCTGGCTTGCCCTGCTGCTAGTGTATTATCGGAACGCGTCTTTAGTGCCGCAGGTGGTGTACTAACAGACCGTCTCATGCGACTATCCTCCAATAACGTTGACCGGCTTACTTTTCTGAAAATGAACAAGGCCTGGATCTCGCCGGAATTTGCCAGTCCAGATTAAATAATTGGTTGGCAACAGTATCCAGGTCTCCTGTTGTGTTCATGTTTCTACCACCTGAACTGTAATCCCTGGGCTCCAACACCGCCAGTTGCTGCTCAGAAGTGCCATCTGCACAGAAAAACACTAGCTCCTGTGTTAGTGGGGTTCAGTAACGCCAGCTGCTCCCCTGTTGTTTGTCCGGCAATGTCTCCTGCTCCCTCCACATTCACACTACATCAGATATTAAACTTGCTCCAATTAGGCCTCAGTCTACACCCTGATTGACTTTGGGCTCGAACACCGCCAGTTGCTGCTCAGAAGTGCCGTCTGCACAGAGAAAAACACTTGTTCCTGTGTTAGTGGGGTTCAGTAATGCCAGCTGCTCCCCTGCCGTGTGTCCGGCAATGTCTCCTGCTCCCTCCACATTCACACTACATCAGATATTAAACTTGCTCCAATTAGCCCTCAGCCTACACCCTGATTGACCCTGGGCTCCAACACCGCCAGTTGCTGCTCAGAAGTGCCATCTGCACAGAAAAACACTAGCTCCTGTGTTAGTGGGGTTCAGTAACGCCAGCTGCTCCCCTGCCGTGTGTCCGGCAATGTCTCCTGCTCCCTCCACATTCACACTACATCAGATATTAAACTTGCTCCAATTAGCCCTCAGCCTACACCCTGATTGACCCTGGGCTCCAACACCGCCAGTTGCTGCTCAGAAGTGCCGTCTGCACAGAGAAAAACACTAGCTACTGTGTTAGTGGGGTTCAGTAACGTCAGCTGCTCCCCTGCTGTGTGTCCGGCAATGTCTCCTGCTCTGTCCACATTCACACTACTACTGATTTTAAACTTGTACTGTTGACCCTGGGCTCCAACACCACCAGTTGCTGCTCAGAAGTGCCATCTGCACAGTCAACATATGCTCCAGTGTTATTGGGGTTCAGTAATGTCAGCTGATCCCCAGCTGTGTGTCCGGCAATTTCTCCTGCTCTGTCCACACTCATCACACAACTACAGATTTTAAACTTACTCCAATTAGGCCTCTGCCTCCACTCTGTTTGTACTATTGACCCTGGGCACCAACACCACCAGTTGCTGCTCAGAAGTGCCGTCTGCACAGTCAACATATACTCCAGTGTTATTGGGGTTCATTAATGTCAGCTGATCCCCAGCTGTGTGTCCGGCAATGTCTCCTGCTCTGTCCACATTCACACTACTACTGATTGCACTATTGACCCTGGGCTCTAACACCACCAGTTGCTGCTTAGAAGTGCAGTCTGCACAGTCAACATATGCTCCAGTGTTATTGGGGTTCAGTAATGTCAGCTGAACCCCAGCTGTGTGTCCGGCAATTTCTCCTGCTCTGTCCACACTCACACAACTACAGATTTTAAACTTGCTCCAATTAGGCCTCTGCCTCCACTCTGCTTGTAGTATTTACCCTGGGTTCCAGCACCGCCAGCTGGCTCCCGGCAGTGTCTTTGGCATGGGTACTTCCTCCTGTCCAGCCTGGTTTTTAATCCATTTTTTTCCTTGCTTTTGCATGGTTAGAGAGACCCCACCCCTCTCTTATGTGACATGCACATAAAGAGCTGTCTTACACCACGTGCCCATACTAGGAAGCGCCTGTCTTAATCCTGTTCATTTAGACACTGTTCATATGTTCAGGTTTTAAATACATTAGATAGGGACTGCTCCATTAAGGGTTACCTTGACGAGGTGGAGTGGCTTGGTATACACTTTTTTTGCAAAAAAAATGTATCGACTAAATACCCTGTATTTGTTGTCATCTTTTTACCAGCACTTGCTGATTATTGTCATATTTTTTACTGCAGGGTATTTTTGCATATTTGTTATTCTGTGCTTTCTTTTTGTGTTTCAGTCAGTGGATGGTGTGAACACTGTCCGACCGACTTGTTCACATTTGTGCATGTCACATGTGTTTTTAATCCATTTTTTTCCTTGCTTTTGCATGGTTTGAGAGACCCCACCCCTCTCTTGTGTGACATGCACATAATGAGCTGTCTTATACCACGTGCCCATACTAGGAAGCGCCTGTCTTAATCCTGTTCATTTAGACACTATTCATATATTCAGGCTTTAAATTCATTAGATAGGGACTGCTCCATTAAGAGTTACCTTGACGAGATGGAGTGGCTTGGTATACACTTTTTTACAAAAAAACGTATCGACTAAATACCCTGTATTTGTTGTCATCTTTTTACCAGCACTTGCTGATTATTGTCATATTTTTTACTGCAGGGTATTTTTGCACATTTGTTATTCTGTGCTTAATTTTTTTGGTTTTCATGGGTACCTTCTGCTACCCATCCGGGTTCCAGTACCGTCAGCTGGTTCTCGGCAGTGCCTTTGGATTAGGTGCCTCCTTCACGGTATCCGAGTGCCAGCAACGTCTGCTGGTCCTTGGTAGTGCTTTCTGGCACAGGTACCTCCTGCTTAGTAACTGGGTTCCAGTACCATCAGCTGGTCCTCGGTAGTGCCATTGGCTCTAGTTCCTTCTGCTGCCCCTCTGGGTTCCAGCACCGTCAGCTGGTCCTCGGTTGTTCCATTGGCTCTTGTAGCTTCTGCTACCCATCCGGGTTCCAGTACCGTCAGCTGGTTCTCGGCAGTGCCTTTGGCTTAAGTGCCTCCTTCTCGGTATCTGAGTGCCAGCAACGTCTGCTGGTCCTTGGTAGTGCTTTTTGGCACAGGTACCTCCTGCTTAGTAACCGGGTTCCAGTACCATCAGCTGGTCCTCGGTAGTGCCATTGGCTCTAGTTCCTTCTGCTGCCCCTCCGGGTTCCAGCACCGTCAGCTGGTCCTCGGTTGTTCCATTGGCACTTGTAGCTTCTGCTACCCATCCGGGTTCCAGTACCGTCAGCTGGTTCTCGGCAGTGCCTTTGGCTTAAGTGCCTCCTTCTCGGTATCTGAGTGCCAGCAACGTCTGGTGGTCCTTGGTAGTGCTTTCTGGCACAGGTACCTCCTGCTTAGTAACCGGGTTCCAGTACCATCAGCTGGTCCTCGGTAGTGCCATTGGCTCTTGTTCCTTCTGCTGCCCCTCCGGGTTCCAGCACCGTCAGCTGGTCCTCGGTAGTTCCATTGGCTCTTGTAGCTTCTGCTACCCATCCGGGTTCCAGCACCGTCAGCTGGTTCTCGGCAGTGTCTTTGGCACGGGTACTCCCTCCTGCCCAGCCTGGTTCTAGCACGCCAGCTGTTTCCGGGTAGTGTCAACGTCACTTTGCCACCAATACATTGTCCTGTCGTGTTGCGGTCGGGTTAGCCGACTCTATGGTGCCTGCAGTTTAGGTGCTTCCTATGTGGGCTGCGGGATCTGGCAATAAAGCCTGGTTCCGTAGTGCCAATAGGACAAGCACCCCCTGTAGGACTGTGGGTTTCTGTAATTGCGGCCGGCTCGCGGCCTTGCAACTTTGTTTTTCATGGGTACCTTCTGCTACCCATCTGGGTTCCAGTACCATCAGCTGGTTCTCGGCAGTGCCTTTGGCTTAGGTGCCTCCTTCTCGGTATCTGAGTGCCAGCAACGTCTGCTGGTCCTTAGTAGTGCTTTCTGGCACAGGTACCTCCTGCTTAGTAACCGGGTTCCAGTACCATCAGCTGGTCCTCGGTAGTGCCATTGGCTCTTGTTCCTTCTGCTGCCCCTCTGGGTTCCAGCACCATCAGCTGGTCCTCGGCTGTTCCATTGGCTCTTGTAGCTTCTGCTACCCATCCGGGTTCCAGTACCGTCAGCTGGTTCTCGGCAGTGCCTTTGGCTTAGGTGCCTCCTTTTCGTTATCCGAGTTCCAGCAACGTCTGCTGGTCCTTGGTAGTGCTTTCTAGAACAGGTACCTCCTGCTTAGTAATTGGGTTCCAGTACCATCAGCTGGTCCTCGGTAGTGCCATTGGCTCTTGTTCCTTCTGCTACCCATTCGGGTTCCAGTACCATCAGCTGGTTCTTGGCAGTTCCTCAGCCTTCTTGTACCTTCTGCTACATTTTGCAGTTCAAGCTTTTTGAAATGGTTTTTGGTAATCACTCTGGATCTCCCTGACGACGACCCTGAAGACCACCCCGAAGAAGATGACCCCAAAGACGACGACCCTGAAGATGACGACCCTGAAGACCACCCCAAAGAAGACCAAAAAGATGACCCTGAAGAAGATGACCAAGAGGACAAAGAACATGAAGACAACAACCAAGATACAGAACAACAAGAGACAGAAGACCAAGAAGCAGAAGAACAAAAAGCAGAAGAACAAAAAGCAGAAGAACATTAAGCATAAGACTAAAAATCAGAGCAAAAGATATTATCTAAATTATAAGCAGAAGAAGACTAAGCAGTGTATGGGGGTGAGTCCGTTCCTCCTCGTGGTGCCCCTGGAAAATGCCTGCTGCTGCAGGCCAAACTGAACGCCGACAAATCCTGATGTAAATCTTTTGTGACAGGCAGAACGGAAGGTGTAATCTTCAAACTTTTATAGATAACAACTACAGGAATGCCTGTCTCAAATAAGAATATGATGAAGAAGAAGAATAGGAAGAAGATGAAGAAGTAGAATATGAAGAAGAATAATAGTTGAATAAGAAGAATATGAAGAATGTTAAAAAAAAGAATAATAGGAAGAAGGTGAAGAAGAAGATGAATAAGGTGAAGAAGAAGTTGATGAAAAAGATGCTGCTGCTGCTGAGGATCATGAAGGAGAAAGTGTGGGAGAAGTAAAAAAGAAGGTGAAGAGTATGGAAGTAGTGAAACATACATATCTGACAAAATATAAAAAAGGTTAACATAGTCAATATTTTTGTAACTCCGAACGTCTTAAAATAAAAAAAGTATTCCTGCTATTCCATTTGATTGGGCTAAACCTCTATGCCTTTAATGTCTCCTCCACCTCCCCCAATACATTCTACATTATTCTTAGTTGTTTTCCTTCATGTAGAATTAACCTACAAGGAAAGAAAGGGTTTATTTTAATTCCGATATTTCTGTCCCATTGACTTGCATTGGTTTCCGGTATCGGAATCGGTGATATCCGATACTTTTTGGGTATCGGTCCGATCCAATCCGATCCGATATTTCCCGATTTCGGAAGGTATCACTCAACACTAATCATGATGTGCACCATGACCTCACATGCGCATGTGCCGAACTATCCTTGGGATTTCAGCCCCACCGGTAGTGATAAGATGTGATGAGGACCGGACAGGTGGTGGTAAGGACCGGAGAGGTTACAGTGAGGGGTCGGAGAGGTGAGCAGTGAGTTGAGTATGACTGAGTAATCATTTTTAATTTTTTGACCTCTTGATGGCCCTTTACAATTCAGAAAAAAAGGTGGCCAGCGGCCGCCATTTTGCTGAATTGACACAGAATTGAATTACAAAAAAATCTGCATTTTGACGAGTGCAGAATTTTGTACAATTTGAGCAGATTTGAATTCCACTCAAATTTATTTGGTCATCTCTACTTATAGGTGATATAGAAACAGAACTTTCTATAGTAAGTGTATATAAGTGATGGTGGAGTCTTAGAGAAAGTTCTCTATTTATATTAATAAAGCCGTAACTGGTTAAGGGCCGCCTCCCATTCCCACCACCATCAGGGCACTTTCACACATGAGATTTTTTTGCTATGTGTGTTATCCATTGTTTTTGCAAACAGATAATGGACCCAATACATTAAATATGCTTTTTCATGTGTCTTTTTTCTGCAGGCCGATTGTCCACAAGAAGAAAACAACAAAAACGTTTCCTGCTTTGATTCGTGTTGGTGATAAAACTCACCAATGCAAGTCACTTGCCCCATGAAAAAAAAACAAAATCAAAAGAAACTAGATAATACACTCATGTGCTGACGATATTTTACTATTTTGCCTCATAGCCACTTATAAAATACATTTTCTTCATAGGTTGATGAGGTATGTAAGAAGCTGGATCAGGAGCTGAACTTCCAACACAGCAGGCAAATCCTGGCTGTGTTATCATGCCAACATTTGTCAGTAACTGCAGCGCTAATCACTGCAGTTTAACCACTTAAATGCTGCTGTCAATCTGTGACAGCGGTATTTAAATGACATGTGCACACATCAAAGTTCACACCAGCTCCCACTGGCCCCTGCAATACAACCAATCGACCCTGTATCTACCATCTCTGTGCTCCTATGAAGCTCACTCAGCCACAGGTTGAGATTCTCAGTGGAAATGTGATTTCTCTATACATTGCAATACAGAAATATACTGTATAGTGTAAGCAATAGGATGATCACAGGTTCAAGTCCCCTAAAGAGACAAAAAAATACAATAAAAATGTTTAAAAAAGTGTAAAGAATAATTAATAAAAATTATAAACATTTCAATCTCACTGCAATTTTCCTCCATTAAAAATAAAGAAATAAAATAAAAAACATATTTGGTATCATCAAGTTCATTATTATTAAAAACATAGTGTCCTTTCTTATTATGTATAGTGCCATCCCTTACTAAATAGTGTCCTCTCTATGTTATGAATAGTGTGGTCCCTTATTAGATAGCATTTCCTAATGTTATGCATAGCGCTATCCCTTATTACATAGTATCCCCTTCCGTTATATATAGAGTTGTGGCCTATTATATAGTATACCATCTTGTTATGTACAGTGAGGTCCCCTATCACAGTGTCCTCTCTTGTTATATATAGTGCCATCCATTATTACATATTCCTCTTTTTTATAATAATTAAAATAATAATAATTTTATTTCTATCGTGCCAACATATTCCGCAGCACTTTACATTTCAGAGGGGACTTGTTTTCCAAATGTTTTATTTGAGTTTCAATAAATGGGGAGGATGGGGGGGGGAAAGATGGGGGGAAAAAAAGGGGGGGAATGTAAAGGGAAGGAAGGAAAAAGGAAGGACAATAAAGTCCAAATATAAAGAAGACATAAAATGAAACAAGTTAATGCAGAAACATATTATGCAGTGAATTATTACAAAGGTAGGTATTTAAGCATATAATATATTAATATATATGTTCCAAAGACCCAAACACAAGGGGCCTTAGGCAGGTGCACTCTGGGTGAAGACTTAAGAGAACAACTCAATCAATCAATCAATCAAATTTATTATCGCCAAGTACATATTACATATATACAAGGAATTCTTTGTGGCAAAGAGGCAACATAATATATAACAACAGATACAACAAGTAACATCTAACAAGACAGATACAGTATATAGTCTACACATGACGATTTAATTGTTGAACAGAGAGTGGATAGAAGCTGTTCATATGGCGGTTGCTGCTGCATTTGGGGACTCTGAAGCGACGTCCTGAAGGGAGTAGTTGGAATGAGGAGTGTCCCGGGTGAGAGGTATCGGATGAAATTTTTAATGCGTGGGATCGAATACTCTTATCATAAAGATCCTGGATTTTAGGCAGGGGGAACCTATAATTCTCTCTGCTGTTCTGAAAGTCCTTTGTAAGCGGAGTTTGTCATGCGCAGTGGCTCCCCCATACCAGACTATCAGAGAGGAACAAATCACAGATCTGATGACAGCATTAAAGAATAAGATCAGCAGATTCTTAGACAAACCATATCTTTTCAGCTGACGCAGGAAGAACATCCTCTGTTGTGCTTTTCTTATAACAGCATCCACGTTTTTCCCCCATTTAAGATCATGAGAGATGATAACACCAAGGAATTTGGTCTCTGTGACCCTAAGAACCACTTCGTCATGGATGTAGATTGGAAGTATCTCATGTTGATCTTTCCTAAAATCCACAACCATCTCAGCAGTTTTTTTAGTGTTGAGTACAAGATTATTGGCTTTACACCAGTCACATATTCTTTCCACCTCACTCCGATACAATTCTTCAGCATTTCCCCTTATGAGACCAATCAGTGTCATATCATCGGCAAATTTCAAGATTTTTACTGAGTCTGCTGAAGAGATGCAATCATTCGTATAGAGAGAAAACAGTAACGGTGAGAAAACACACCCCTGAGGTGCCCCGATGTTTGTGACCAAGGTGTCCGAAGTGAATGGTCCAACTTTTACACTCTGTATCCTGGCTGTCAGGAAGTTATAAATCCACAAGCATAAGTTGAGAGGGACTCCAAGAGCTACCATTTTCTTATGAAGTAAATTCGGATCAATGGTATTGAACGCTGAGCTAAAGTCCATGAAAAGAATCCGGACATATGAGTGCAGTTCATCTGTATGATCCAAAATGTACTTCAGTGCCAGATTGACAGTGTCGTTTGCCGAACGATTCTCCTTATAGGCAAACTGAAGCGGGTCCCATAGCTTCTGCGTGAATTTTATCAGGTGGGACATTATAATTCTTTCGAAGACTTTCATAGCTACAGATGTGAGTGCTACTGGTCTATAGTCGTTCAACTCAGAGGATCCCACTTTCTTGGGGATAGGGATAATTGTGGAATTTTTCCAACACTGAGGTACAACGCACTCTTTCAGTGACACATTGTATATATTTGTCAGTATAGGGGCAAGCTGGGTAGCACATACTTTCTGACACATTGAAGATACACCATCAGGGCCAGGTGCCTTTTTGACCTTAAGTCCCTTCAGGATGCGTATCACCTCTGCCTCGGAGATCACTACTTGGGTGTTGCACAATGAATGATCTTTATATGAACAGACTGAGGAGCTTAGAGATGAATAGCCACTGTGTGTAGAGCTTGCCTCAAATCTGCAGTAGAATTCATTTAAATCTGCTGCCAGACTTCTGCTGGGATTCACTATAGTGGGGTGGCTTTTATAATTGGTGACCTCTCTTAATCCTCTCCATGCAGATCTAGTATCTTTTGATGAGAACCTTTCCTCCAGAATCTTTGCATACTCCTATTTGGCTAACTTGATCTCTTTAGATAGCGAGTTCCTAAAGGGGGTTTTACACTAAGCGATATCGCTAGCAATATCGCTAAAACGTCACTGGTTTTGTGACGTTATAGCGATATTGCTAGCGATATCGCTATGTGTGATACTTACCAGCGACCGGCTCCCCCGCTGTCCATCGCTGATCGCGCGAGAATGTCCGGCTCCATTTCTCGTCGGGCGCTTCCTGCTGAGACTTCCTGCTGTGACGACGAGCGACGCTGGACGCGGGCGGGAGGACGCAGGATCGCTGTGTGTGAATGGTAAGTATCGTGCGCTGCGTCGCTGCTGCATCGCTGTGAGATCTTTCTGTATGAAAGCTCACTAGCGATCATTTAGCGATGCACCAGCGATCCTGACCGGGTCGGATCGCTGGTTGGATCGCTGGTGCATCGCTAAATGTAAAAGGGCCTTAAGTTTCTTGAATTCAGTAATATCGCCTGCTTTATAAGCCTCCTCTTTTCTCTTACGGATCAACCTGACTTTATTTGTAAACCACGGCTTGTTGTTTCCCCGAAAGTGGACAGATTTGGATGGAATAAACGTGTCTTCACAAAAACGGATATATGAGGACACTGCATCAACCCATTCATCCAGACCCGAGCATGTTTCCTGGAATACCTCTCAGTCCGTGCATTCAAAGCATGCTTGTAGTTGCAATTTTGCCTCCTCAGACCATGTCTTCTTTGTATAAACTGTAGGTTTGGATGTTTTCAACCTTTGCCTGTAGGCTGGAATGAAATGAATTAGACAATGATCTGAAAAGCCCACTGCTGCTCTCCTAACTGCCCTGTAGGCCCCTTTTATGACTGTATAGCAGTGATCAAGCGTATTGTTCTCTTTCGTGAAGCAGTTTTTATGTTGAGTAAATTTGGGGAGATCCAGGTTGAGTTTTCCTTTGTTAAAGTACCCCATTACGATCACAAATGCTTCTGGAGATCCTTTCTCCCATTCTGATATTTTGCAAGCTAATTCACCAATAGCAGCTTTAACAGAAGCTTGAGGGGGAATATATACTGCAACCAGAACCATAGATGAAAACTCTCTTGGAGAGTAAAATGGTCTACAATTGAGTGCAAGGTACTCTAGATCTGGAGAGCAACCTTTTCCCAGTATGTTAACATCACAGCACCAGCTAGTGTTGATGTAGAGACATACCCCCCCCTTTGTTTACCTGAAGCTACACAATCATGGTCAGCTCTGTAGATAACAAAACCAGGTAGATCCAGACTACAATCAGGGATGGGCTCATTCAACCAGGTCTCAGTAAAACAAAGAGCAGCTGAATTGGCCATATCAGATCTCATGTTACAAAGTAAGCTCAAATCCTCCATTTTGTTAGATAAGGAACAGACATTAGCCAAGTGGAGTGAAGGAAGAGCTGTTCTGAATCCTCTCCTCCGAAGGCGTGCCAGGGCGCTTCCTCTCCTACCTCTCTTGCAGTACACCTCCACAGGTTTCACAGAAGTAATGTATTTTATGTACTCAATTGTTGAATTAGCAATCATGCTCCAAGAAGGGGCGTCCATGAGAAATTGCGGATGATTCCAGAATAATAAATCGGAAACTCCAGCCATCTAGACCATTTCCTAGAATATTTAGCAAATTGATCGTGCACATTCACAAATTTCAATTCAAAAGAATGATGAAGGCTAAGTTTGTCTATAACTTCATTAATTTGTGGGGGTTTTGAGTTTTTCGAAAGAAAGGCTATACTATGGTTGGAGACTAGTACTGTAAAATGTGCATAATCAATAGCCTGTTAGAAGTATCAATTTTGTCTGCGTCCAGAGAAAGAAGGGCCAGACAAGGAGACAAAATAAGTCGTGTTCCTAGGATAAAATCGATAAGGTTAGAAATCTTTCTCCAAAAGGGAACAATTTTGGAACATTGCCAAAATATATGCAAGATATTTCCTGGCCTTCCACAACCCCTCCAACAGGGCAGAGAATTGTCAGGGATGATTCTATGAAGTCTAACGGGGGTATAATACCATCTTGTTAAAAGCCTGAAGTGGGTCTCTTGTAGTGATAAGGAAATGGAAGAGGCATACGAGAGGGTACTGTGAGAATCATGTGGGAATAGTGGATGAGGGCAGGTATATCTCGCCCAGATTCCTTTCCTATGTGGCCTAGTCTGGTCAGTATCGCACCTGCTTACTAATGGATAATGGGAGGTGGATATAAAAGGATGCAAGGTGGTTGTGTGAGTGTCTCAGCCTGGGAACACAGAGAGCCTGTCTGTGTGAGAGACACACGTGAGTGGAAGCAGTGCCCACTGCAACTGTGGTTTGGCTGGACGGGAGAAGCCCGCCAGTTGGTAGTTAGGTTGTCCATTGTTTAGTTAGTGCCGGACAGGCAAGGATTTGTTTTATGTTTTATTTCCTTTTGCATTGCTTTCACCGTTAATAAACCTGACCCAGGGTCAGTTATACCCGAATCCCAGCTCTGCGCCTGAGTTGCATGCTGAACGCACGTGACCTTTGACCCCAGCAAAGGCGATCCCGGAGTGTTTTATCACATTGTGGTGGAGAACGCGGGCATCACGTTGCAAGCATGAGCATGGAGGACGTGGTGAAAGCGCTGGTACAGTCCACCGCCGTCCAGCAAGAAGCTAATCGGGTGATGATGGCCCAGCTGAAGGAGTTGGTGGACATGACAGTTACCGATCGTTTGCTTCTCCAGCAGGTGGCGCAGCGCTTGGCAAGCTTACCTGAGCTTAACCTGGAAGCCGAGTCGAGAGTGATTCACGTGAGTCGGTACTGGCAGAAAATGACGCCTGATGATGACGTCGAGGCATACCTGACCACGTTTGAACGGACGGCAGTGCGAGAAAAATGTCCGAAGGCACGATGGGCCGGCCTGATTGCCCCGTTTCTTTCCGGTGAGGCCCAAAAGGCTTATTATGACTTAGAGCCTGAAGCCGCGCAGGACTTTGACAAACTGAAAGCCGAGATCTTGGCCCGGCTGGGAGTGACGACCGCTGTCCGTGCACAGAGAGTGCATCAATGGACTTATCAGCCGGATAAACCACCGCGGTCACAGATGTTCGACCTGATCCACGTGACGAAGAAGTGGCTACAACCCGAGGTGCTGACAGCGCCAGAGATAATCCAGAGAGTCGTCATGGACAAGTACCTGAGAGCTCTACCGCCAGCCCTGAGGAAGTGGGTAAGCCATGGAAATCCTACGACGGCAGATCAACTGGTGGATCTGGTTGAACGTTACTCCGTGGCGGAAGGACTCCGAGACGACGCTACCCCACCTCGTTCTTCATCATCTCCACGTGGAACCGGTAAGACTGTTCCAGGGAGTAGGGGAGATGGAAAAATCCCTAAGACAGTGGGGGAGGAAAATGGGACTGCCCGCACTGCGAGGCCGAGAGTAACGAACTATGGTCTAAGCAAGGGGCTTGTTAGGTGTTTCCGCTGCCAAGAGATGGGACATATTGCTGCGAACTGTCCGGTCACTACTGAACCCATGCAGTGCGACGTCACAGACTCTAAAAACCGAATGTCTATGGTTGCACGGGTAGTGAGTGTGAATGCCGGTCAAAAGGATGTGGAAAGACACTTGTGTGATTTAACTGTTGATGGCAAAAATGTGGTGGCATTGTTAGACTCAGGAAGTGTGGTGACTCTGGTGAAGGCCAGTCTGGTGTCAGCCCCGACTGGACCATCAGACAAATTTTCTGTAACGTGTGTGCATGGAGACACCTGTTCGTACCCCACCACGGTCATATGCATTACAACTTCCTATGGGTCTGTGCAACATAAAGTGGGACTCGTCCCGGCGTTATTGCATGATGTTATCCTGGGCCGGGATTTTCCCCACTTCTGGCAATTGTGGGAGAATCAGTTGATGCCTTCGGGTAATAGTGTACATGATTCTTCTCCCAGGGCGCGTGTGGGTCCCGAACCCCGGGAAGAGGTCTCCCCGGAAGACTCGGGGGAAGAGTCTGCGGGAAATGACCTGCAGTTCCCGTTTTCAGTCATGGCGGGTGATACGGAGGAGTCCGGGGAAGAGGAGGAGGCTGACAGCCGTCCACCTCCCCGTTTGCCGGATTTAGAAGTTCAGAAAGATGACTTCCAAAGCGAGCAAATAAAGGATCCTACCCTTTCTCAGGCTAGGACAAATGTAAAAGTGATAAATGGGGTACCCGTAGAACCTGGCTCTAGGCTGGCATATCCTTACATGGTTCTGGAGAATGATTTACTCTATCAGATAGAGAAAAAGGGGGAAGATACGGTGCAACTATTAGTCGTGCCAAAACCCTACCGGCGGCAGGTGCTGGACCTGGCCCACGGACATGTGATGGGAGGTCACCTGGGAGTCCAGAAAACCACCGAAAGGATATTACACTGTTTTATTTGGCCAGGCATGCATCACGATATCCATGTATATTGTGAGTCTTGTCCTGACTGCCAAGACTCTGCACCTAAGCCCCGGTTCTGTAGCCCTTTGGTACCCCTACCTATTATTGAAGTCCCGTTTGAGAGGATTGGGATGGATTTAGTTGGGCCCCTTCCACGGTCTGCACGTGGACACCAACATATCCTGGTCATCTTGGATTATGCCACTCGTTACCCGGAGGCCATCCCTTTGCGTAACACGGCCACCAAGACGATTGCCAAGGAACTGGTGCATGTGTTTAGTCGGGTCGGTATACCAAAACAGATACTCACCGACCAGGGGACCCCCTTTATATCCAGGGTAATGAAGGAGCTCTGCCGATTGTTACAAATCGAACCGTTACACACATCCGTGTATCACCCTCAAACAGACGGGTTGGTCGAACGGTTCAATAAAACTCTGAAGCAGATGCTGAGAAAGGTGATAGACAAGGATGGGAAGAACTGGGACTATTTACTTCCGTATTTGCTTTTTGCCATCAGGGAAGTACCCCAGTCTTCCACGGGATTCTCGCCTTTCGAGTTATTGTACGCCCGACGTCCTCGCGGACTGTTAGACGTTGCAAAAGAAACCTGGGAGGGTCAGGTCACTCCGTTTAAAACAGTGATAGATCACGTCACACAAATGCAGGACCGTATTGCGGCTGTTATGCCTATCGTCAAAGAACACATGATACGGGCTCAAGGAGCCCAAAAAAGAATCTATGATAGGGGCGCCAAGATCCGTACGTTTGCACCCGGAGATAGGGTGTTGATCCTGGTCCCCACGATGGACAGTAAGTTCCTGGCAAAGTGGCAGGGCCCCTTTAAGATCAAGGAAAGAGTTGGTGAAGTAAACTACAAAGTATACCAGGCAGGTAGACGGAAACCTGAACAGATTTATCATGTAAATCTGATAAAGCCCTGGAGGATCGGTCTGCCTTGTCAGCGGAGCTGGCCCGTCCTGTCTGCTCACATACCGTACCGGAGGTACGGGTTGCAGAGACTCTCTCGGAGCGGCAAAAGACTGAGGTCAGGCAGTTTCTACTTCACAACCAAAAGTTTTTCTCAGAAAAACCCGGGCAGACTACGCTAATAAAACATGACATCGTAACGGAACCTGGTGTCACAGTTCACGTAAAGCCCTACCGAATCCCAGAAGCGCGCCGTGAAGCCGTTTCCCGAGAAGTGAAGGCAATGTTAGAGTTAGGTGTCATTGAGGAATCGCACAGTGCTTGGTCCAGCCCGATTGTGCTAATTCCTAAACCGGACGGCACCATCCGGTTCTGCAATGACTTCAGGAAACTGAATGCGGTCTCAAAATTTGATGCCTACCCCATGCCCCGGGTCGACGAGTTAATAGATCGGTTAGGAAAAGCCCGGTATATTACGACCCTAGACCTAACAAAGGGGTATTGGCAGATCCCTCTGGTGGAGGCTGCCAGAGAAAAGACAGCATTTGCTACCCCAGAAGGTCTATTTCAGTATGTGTATATGCCGTTTGGACTGCACGGAGCACCGGCGACCTTCCAGAGACTGATGGATCGAGTCCTGAGGCCACATAGGCAGTACGCTTCGGCCTATTTGGACGACATTGTCATTTACAGCTTGGACTGGGAGACTCATCTCCAAAAAGTACAAGCTGTGATTGACGACCTGTGGGAGGCAGGTCTAACCGCGAACCCCAAGAAATGTTACATCGGGCTAGAAGAAGCCCGGTATTTGGGGTATGTAATTGGGAGGGGTGTTGTTAAACCCCAGGTTGATAAGATTCAGGCGGTTCAGGACTGGCCACAACCTGTCAACAAGAAGCAGGTGCAAGTCTTCCTGGGGATCGCCGGCTATTACCGCCGGTTCATACCCAATTTTGCAGCCATCGCTACCCCCCTGACGGATCTTACAAAAGGGAAAGACTCCGTCATGATTAAATGGAGTTTAGCGGCTGAAGAAGCCTTCCATAGCCTAAAACAGGCACTTTGCTCTCAGCCCGTACTGGTGACTCCGGACTTCCGCAGCGAGTTTGTGGTACAAACGGATGCCTCTGATACCGGTATCAGGGCCGTACTCTCACAAGTGAGGGACGGAGTGGAACACCCAGTCCTCTATCTCAGCAGGAAGCTGAATAAACACGAGCAAAGGTATGCAGTCGTAGAAAAAGAGTGCCTCGCCATTAAGTGGGCTCTAGAGGCCCTCAAATATTACCTGGTGGGCCGAAAGTTCAGGCTGATCACTGACCATGCCCCTCTCAAGTGGATGCACTTGAACAAGGAACGGAATAGCCGGGTGACCCGGTGGTTCCTTGCCCTGCAGGCCTACACTTTTACGGTGGAGCACCGCCCAGGAGTACAGATGGGAAACGCAGATGCCCTGTCCCGAGTGCACTGTTTGGCGGGTGTCATTGCTCGACCGGAGTGGTCTGAGCAGAGGGGGGGGATATGTGAGAATCATGTGGGAATAGTGGATGAGGGCAGGTATATCTCGCCCAGATTCCTTTCCTATGTCTGGTCAGTATCGCACCTGCTTACTAATGGATAATGGGAGGTGGATATAAAAGGATGCAAGGTGGTTGTGTGAGTGTCTCAGCCTGGGAACACAGAGAGCCTGTCTGTGTGAGAGACACACGTGAGTGGAAGCAGTGCCCACTGCAACTGTGGTTTGGCTGGACGGGAGAAGCCCGCCAGTAGGTAGTTAGGTTGTCCATTGTTTAGTTAGTGCCGGACAGGCAAGGATTTGTTTTATGTTTTATTTCCTTTTGCATTGCTTTCACCGTTAATAAACCTGACCCAGGGTCAGTTATACCCGAATCCCAGCTCTGCGCCTGAGTTGCATGCTGAACGCACGTGACCTTTGACCCCAGCAAAGGCGATCCCGGAGTGTTTTATCACAGTACATGCCTGTTCAAGGTCAGAAGGGTCAATTGTCGTGTGCAATTCGGTTTCCTATTTGACAATATTTTGAGTCTTTACCGCTTCAAAGCTATTGTTACACCATTTGTACGTGTATTCAAAACTCCAAAAAATATTATGATCTATATTACAAATAAGATTAACTGCTGGTTCAGAGATTCTCGGGTAGATAGTAAGGAACTCATGGATTATGTCTTTGAGGATAACATATTGTAAGAAAGCAGGGGTAATAGATTGAAATCTTTCCTTGAGTTTATTATAAGGTGTACAAGTAACGCCATTGTATAAATCTTTAATTTTTTTAAGTCCAAGTTCAGACCAAATGGGGTCAATGGTCTGATTAGACGCTTGAAAGATAACTGATAGAGCCAGATTTTTTATTGTGACTTCTTTGTTAGAGCCTCTTTTTGGAGCAGAAAATTTTTTCCAAGCTTCAGAAATAGCTTGAAAAATCGGATGAGAATTTGTAATTAATTTTTTATGAAGGAGTTGGTTCAGAATTAGTAGGTGAAGAGGTTCATAATTATTAAAGAACAGTTCTAGTTCATGCCAAGCTGGTGTCGTATCATGAGGCCACCAGTATGAGCTTTGTTTGACTAAATTTGCAATGTAATAGGCCTTAATATTTGGGGAACCAGCTCCACCATACGATTTATGGTTGTATAGAATATTTTTTACTATTCTGGGTCTTTTGTTATTCTATATAAAGGAGTTTAATGAGGCTTGAAGGTTTGTGAGAGGGGAAGTGGGTATTTTTAAAGGCAGTGAGCGAAGTAGGTATAGGATTTTTGGGAAAATATACGACTTGACCATCATGATTCTTCCCCACCAAGAAAGCCCATCATCTCTAGATGTACGGGATTCATTAAAAAGCTTTTTAATAAGCAGCTCTAAGTTTATTTTTATTAGAGAGTTTACGTTTTTGACGAATTTTAGGCCTAGATATGTCAGCCCATCAGTGGCCCACCCCCAAGGTAAGAGGCCCTCAATTTCCTCTTGGTCTGATCCTAGGTTAAAGCCAAGTATTTTGGATTTTGAGTCGTTTATTTTAAAATAAGAGATTTTAGCAAAAGTCTGGATTAAGGTTTGTAAAGCAGAGATAGAGTTGCTTGGATCTGTGAGGGTAAGAGTAAGATCGTTTGCATACAACGCTATTTTAAAATCTCTGTGCAAAGTTTTGATTCCCGAGATCATTGTGCTGTTCCTGATTAGTTGGGCCAGAGGTTCAATAGCTAATGCAAAAAGCAATGGTGACAATGGGCAACCCTGTCTGGTCCCATTAGCTATATTAAACGTAGAGGAAAGATGATTGTTGGAATAAACCCTCGCACCAGGGCCGGAGTACAAAGCCATAATACCTCTCGTGATCTGAGAAGCCATTCCAAATTTTTTGAGAGTTGCTTTGAGATATGACCAATTAAGGCGGTCGAACGCTTTCTCAGCATCAAGAGAGCTAACAATGGCCCTGAGTTTGTTCGAGGAAATAAGCTTAATTATGTTAATGAGTCTTCTCGTACCATCTATGGATTATCTTTCCTTTGATGAAGCCTATCTGATCATTGGAAATTAAACTCGGGAGGAATTGATTTAGTCTATTGGCCAGGATCTTTGCATAAATTTTCACGTCTGTATTGATAAGGAATATAGGTCTATAATTAAAAATTTGGCTAGTGTCAGAATTTGGTTTTGGGATTATGATAATTGTCGTTTCCAGCATCTCTTTAGGAAATTGACCTGTTTGGAAAGCTGAGTTAAATACTTTGACAAGGTGGGGGGGTTAATATATTACTAAAAGACTTGATATAATCATTACTAAACCCGTCTGGGCCGGGTGATTTGAATGTTTTAAGTTTGTTTATGGTATCTAGGACTTCTTGTTCATTGAAGGGAGAAGACAAAAATGATAAGTCTTCAGGATTAAGCTTTGGAAGGTTCATGCTGGAAAGAAATGATCCAATCTCTGAGGTAGATGGCTGCATATTGTGGTTGTCTTGGTTGATATTGTACAGATTTTTGTAATAATCAGCAAAAGCTCCTACAATATCTTTAGGGTGGACCAGGGATGTACCATTAGAGGATGTTATACTGTCAATTCTATTCCGTTTCCGTATATTGTTCATTCTGTTTGACGTATATTTTGAAGGGCGATTTATAGATAAGTAATGTTTGCATTTTGCTGATCTATAGCTTGATTTTCTGTAACTGCAACCTGAGATCAGTAAGTTCTGATAATACAGCTTGTTTGTTAGAGGATCAACATAGTTCCTCTTCTTTAGATTTAATAGACTGTTGTAGGGTAAGGATTTTATCCCTATTAATTTTTTTTGTCTGGAGGAAATTTGAATCAAGACTCCCCTCAACACCGCCTTGTGAGCATTCCAATAGGTAAACGGATTGAGGAGGTTTGATTTGTTTTCACTAAAATAATTTTGTAAGGCTGAGCTGATTTCAGATTTGATGGTGGGGTTATGAAGCAGAGAGGAGTTGAATTTCCACATGAATTGGGGACACAATTATCAGTTCTGCAGTTACCGGGGAATGATCTGAAATAGATTTATTAAGTATGGAGCTGGAGGAGAACCTTGGCAAGGAGAAGACATCTGTGAGTATCAGATCTATTCTAGATGCCGACTGATGGCCATCAGAAAAATGAGTAAATTCTCTACATGTGGTGTTCAAACAGCGGAATGAGACGAATAGCTCGTGATTATAAATCTAGCTGTCAAAGGATTTCGCTTTTTTTCTGCTGGGAGAGGTGGAGTCTAGTACACCATCTGGCACCATATTAAAGTCCCCTAACAAAAGTTGGGGTCCTGATCGTAAGGTGTCTAATTTTTTCATTAGCTTATTCAGGAAGCTATTTTGTCTGATGGTGGGAACATAAGCATTAACTATTGTGAAGGTTTGACCGTTCAATTTGCACAGAAGAATATGATAATGTCCTTTTTCATCAGGATGCATCCTGTTAATCTCCCTACCAATGGAAAATCTCTTCCAAGGGCTATTTAGCCCCCTGAGATTGTATGATGCGAATTTTATTTTCATGTTACAAGAATGGCTGGGTTCGTATGAAGTGGGGTAGAGGAAATGCAGAAACCAGAGTGCACCTACCTTTGTAGAACTTGGTTGTCCAAAAACCTCAAACTATATACTTATTTGAAACCAAAAACAAAAGAGACACAAAAACAATAAGAACAAAATTGTCCTTCAGGAAGAGCCGATCCGGAAGGATCTAATTCCTTAGTGGGGAAAGTTTGTGTATGGATCCCATTGGAGGCATCCCTTGGCATAACAACACTATTCCCAGAAGGAAAATAATCTCATGTGATATGAGTCCATAAAGTAGTAGAGAAGTTTGAAAACCTGTGGAAAGAAGAATAATTAGCAGTACAGTACAATACATTGACCAAATAATCAAGAAGTGTAGAGAGGCCTTATAACAAGGTGAGTAAATATATTGGTCAGGTCTCTCCGTTGGATCATCCCTTCTCTGACGAGGGCCCAGGGTCTTGAGAGTTGGAGATTCTATGGCAGTCAGTATCCTGTAGTAGGACAGGAAATCTCTTCCTTCTTTAGGTGAGAATAGGACGGTCGTCTTTCCTTTGTAGATTATCAAAAGTTTAAGTGGGAAGCCCCATTTATAGGGGATATTATTTTCCCTCAAGGTGGAAGTGACTGGCTTAAAAGACTTTCTTCCTTCAATCGTTTCCTTTGAAAGATCCGTAAATAGCTGAAGGTGAGCATAGGGTTCTGGAAAACCTCCTAGATCTTTAACCGATTGTTGAATTTTTTCCTTACTCTTGAAGAAGTGTACCCTTAAGATGGTATCTCTAGGTAGATCTTTATCGATATTCCATGGTTTGGGAAGTCTGTGGATCCTATCTATGATGAGATCTTGGTCTGTAAGTGTCGGTAGTAATTTTTTGAAAATTGTCTTGACGAAGCTTCTAGTTTATCCGGTGAGATAGATTCTTGTATTCCTCTTATTTTCAAGTTGTTTTGTCTGTTCCTGCCTTCTGTATCCGCAACTTTAATTTTAAGTCTGTGTAATTCAGATTTGAGGTCATGGGTGTCTTTTGATAAATCATCAGTGTGTTCTTCCACTACAGTTAGCCGTTTTTCGTGGTTGTCTAACCTGCTGCTAAATTTATCCAAGGTGGACTGTAAAATTTAGTTTGGTTTTCAAATGATTGAGAAATACTGGACGTGATTTTCTGGGCGAGAGTATCCATGTAAGAGTGTATGGATATAACATCCAGATATTGGGAAGGAGAAGGATTGGTGTTATCCATCTTAAATTTTGACCTTTCCGGCAAAAAGTTTGGTGAATTATCTCCAGACTCAGGACTTGAAGCGTCGGCTGGCGATGTGAATTTTTCTGAAGTTTTACCAGGATTTTTCCTTTTTGATGAGAGAGATGTATCCATGACCTCTTTATGAGGAGATCTGGCCTTAAATGGGTTAGCGATATCCACTTGATCTTTAAAGTGAGGATTGTAAGAATCCTGAAATTTTTGTGCTTTTTGAGGAGTTGTATTAGACACTTTCGTTGATTTGGACACTGGAGTAGCCTTATGACTCATCTTGTGCCCTTTTTTGAATCCCGCCTTGCAGGGATTATATTAGAGAGAATTGATATTATTGGTGATGTTTATACTGAATAAACAATAAAAATATAGAAAATTCTTGTGTCTTCCTATGTCTT
Organism: Dendrobates tinctorius; assembly: GCF_039654945.1. Taxonomy (NCBI): domain Eukaryota; kingdom Metazoa; phylum Chordata; class Amphibia; order Anura; family Dendrobatidae; genus Dendrobates; species Dendrobates tinctorius. Next base: position 56,744 of record NW_027362049.1, on the reverse strand, counting down.
TTTATAAAAGGGACCGTGAGGAATGAGATACACCACAGAATCAGATGGCACTTTTAATATTGTATGATGCATACAGTAAAATCCTTTATTAACTGCGCGCCGATATAGACGCGCTCCGTGTGACTTTAAATGCAGCCGTGACAGGCGGCTAGTCTTCACACAGGGCTCAGTGACGTCAGTCCCCGCTCATAAAATATGCAACAGGGGAGCCGGCAGCTGATACACGGCACCGCTGAAGAAAGGCAGATCACCCCAGTGGAGCCGCACAGGAGCGGTGGGGAGCGGAGGTAGCATAGAAATAGGCACAAATCACAGACTATTTTGTGTCCTCCGCCTCACAGATCTGTTATGACAGGAAAATGGCATACTTGAGATAGGACGTTGAGATGAAAGAGATCCCTCCGCAGCCGTTATAGCTCCCGCAGCCTTGCACAAAGCAGGGGAATATAGCTAAATTAGGACACCCTGGGACTTCCAAAGGGTCTAAAACAGACAAGAGGAGATTCCAAAAAAAAAGTAAATGTCTTTTAATTATGCAACGTGAGAAATCCTGTCAGATTAGGCACAGGGTGGGGACTATTTTGTATCCTTCCACCAATCAGCTGGTATATGACAGGATTTTTGTAAAAAAATATCTCCAAAAGACAATAAAAATCTTTAAAACGTGGTAGACAAGCGTGGAGATACTTTTTCTGAGGACAAGGACAGCCGGTGGGTAATGGAAGGAGCAGGGAAAGGATTTTTTCACTCACGGTTTAAAATGGTGTCACCTTGCAGTAAAATGGCGGGAAAAGGCCTCAGATTTCAAAAATGTATTTTTTAATGTCCAAAGCTCAGATAAGGGGCATCAGAATGTACTGTACCTCTGAGTAACGAGAAAACAATCCTTCCGTGGGTTATTGAAGAGAGCGATTTTCTTTTGCTCTCTTTGTCGCTTTAGGAGATGTCTCCTCAGAGATCCTGAGCCGTGCGTGTTACACCATCACCAGCTCAGGCCACGCCCCCTTCAGAGGGGACTTGTACAGACAATAAAAGACATTACAGAATAACAATAATCGCATAAATCAACACATACCAAGAGGAGTGAGGTCCCTGCTGGCAAGCTTACAATCTATGAGGAAATAGGGGAGACAGGACAGGTGGATGATAACAATCCAAAAAAGGGGAATTTGATCCAGCACTTAAGATAAAATGTAAACTTTATTCCATTAGTAAATAGTTCAAAGGAAAAACCACATAATCAAATGAGCAGTTATAAAAGTCCCAAGAAAAAGATTCAGGGCCCTGGTTGCTACATTTCAAAGTGATACTTCTTATTCATAACCTTAATGTGGAGGTGGATTTTCCTTTGAACAATGTTTGTATAACCTCTCAAAAATGTCATATGATATATCACATGAAACATCTGGAAACGGGGAGCTCAAGCACTCCTGACTGCCCGGGGCTGTGGCTACCCTTAATTTACCCCTGCATGTAGAAGGTTCGCTGTAGGATGATCTGCACAAAAAGTCATAAGATTTGTTCCACTCTTTTCTAGTTGGTACTGTTTTACATTATGGATTATGCAGAAAATTCACAACAAATATGCAATATACCCTATGGGTGATTACCGGTATATAAGAAACAGATTTGCTGTGTTATTTTCCAGAGTAAATCCACACCAATAAATGCGCCAATACACCAAATTCTGCATTTCTTTAATGTGGATTTTGCTTCTGATTTCACCATATGCAATCTACAGAGAAAATCATCACAAATAATTTTCAATCTGTACATTTAAAAATCCCTAGTGCAGGACAATTTCCACATTAATTTTAAAAATTTTTGAAGCGCCATATGCAACAGACATTTATCGTTTGCACTGTTACTACCTGAAAATGGTGAATCCATCTGTCTACATACCGATTAGGCCAAATGTTCAGTAGACACATCACCCCTGAGGAAACAGGGGCAGTCTGTTTTATATACATATTCTAGCTGTATTTTTCATGGCTATAACATGTATCCATGCTAGTCTTTCGAGCTGGTTACCTTTCTATATTTTGGGGAAAATGTGTGTCCCCACCACAATAATTATGGATATATGTCCATTTTTGATCCGAATCATGGATCAAAATCACCTATAAAAGTTTATCTTTGTGCTGTACATAGGTTTTAATTGTGTTTTATCCTTTTCTAATATGTATTGATACACTTTGGAGAGATATTATGGAGATTACACTTGATAATGATTCCCTTATATTTCATGTGGTGTTTTGAGGAGTGAAGTGCACTTTTAGCACTCACATTAATTACTCACTGTACGATACACTTTTAACCTTTTGTAGTGCAGCGGTGTCTTCACTGTGCAGTGAAGAGGCAGTGACCCAGGAAAGTTCAAAGTAAACGTAGTTTTAATGTCCAAATCTTACAAAAAAAACAAAGGGTAGCCTCCAGATCACAGCCGGGGAAACAAGACAGTCCGTAAAAGTGTCTGGTTGCCGAGGGTTACTGTACCACCATATTCCACTGCGGGGCGTCAGGAGTTTGATCTGCTTGGTTCTGTGTTCCCTCACACAGGCTGAGGTTTTGCCGAGCCGTCTTCTCTGCACCTTGCAAACTCCACACTGACACCCAACCCACTGCTGTAGGGGTTTTTACAAAGAAGCTGTGACCGTAAGCCACATGGAAAACCCAGGCTGGGGAGGAAACAGACCGCCCCATTACCTTCTTGTAGTCCGTTTCAAAAATAAAAGCCCATGGCAGGTTTTTATAATCTGCCTTGGACAAATAGCTTGCCCAAGACCAACACTCACTTTTAGGGCTCATACTCACATGCGAGAAACTCGGACGAGTCTCGCATGTTAATACCTGGCACTGCCACCGGCACTCGGATTGGAGTGTTCAGCTGCATGTATTTCTATGCAGCTGAACGCTCCGATCCGAGTGTTGGCAGTGCCGGGTATTGATGTGCGAGACTCGTCCGAGTTTCTCGCATGTGAGTATGAGCCCATATTCTCCACTGCAATCACAGCTACGCCTATGACTGCAATGCATTCCCGTGGACTCAATATGCTTTTTTGCGCATCGTGAGGGACACATAATGACCCTCGCATATGACCCCGGTCACTGCCTCACACTTTTTAGCGCTGCAGTTAGGACAAAGCACCTAAAAGTAAATATAAGAGATTTCTTTTATACATGCATATGTACACACATTGAGTACTTCGAGCAGATTTTTTTTCAACCAAAAAAAGTGTGTTGGCAGAAAAACGCTTTGTAAAATGTGCACATTTTGAGGCATTCTTAAGGGTGTTTTCATGCGTTTTTGCCCCATTCATTTGAATGTTCGTGTTATTAATGCTATTAATAAAGTATGAAAAAAAATGCTTTAAAAAAAAATATTACCCTTCACATCCCCCTTTTCAACATTTTTTAAGAAACTAGATCCCATGCTGTTCCAATGTGGCCCACCAAATCCATTGTATTCCAAATAAGGAAAAAGCAGTAACACAACAAAAAACACTAAAAAAAGGAAATAAATCTCTGAGTATCACATGCTTTGACTTCGCGTACCAAGCACTGTCCATTTTTTCAGACTTTGTCCTGTTTTATTTCTATATTGCCACACAGACAGCCCCAAAAATGATATGATGGTAAGCAAGTGTTCTCCAGTCCAAGTCAAGTGTTTCATTTTCATTTTTGTCTACTTAATTATCCAAATGCATAGCTATGACACCTTCCCCATTCACCTAGCTGCTTCAAACAAGCATTGGTTCTTATTGAAAACATATAAAACAGCAAAATAATTTTAACCATTAGGCTGAGTTCACACGTATCATTTTTTTCGCGCTTTTGCGGCGGTTTTAAACGTGCGATTTTGCCGCAAAAACGTGAAAAATAAGCATTGCATGCACTCCTATGGGATTCCGCAATGCTGTGCTAATGCTGCGTTTTTTTCCGTGGTGGAATCGCTTCGCGGTAAAAAACGAAGCATGCTCATTAATTTAGCGGAATCACGGCGATCCCGCACCCATAGGCATGTATTGTTCTGCTTACTTTCCGCATGTGGCTGTGCACACCATGCGAAAAGTAAGCAGAACATTTGTGGATGGTACCCACGGTCCGGAGGAGAGGAGACTGTCCCCCGGGCTCCCAGAGCGTGACGTCACGACCCCGCAAGAACGGATGCCATCGCGGTCATTCTCGCAAAGGATTACTGGGACTGGGAGCGTGGAGAACAGCGGGAAGACTGCGCGGGACGCCGGAAGGTAAGAATAACAATATTTTTTATTTTTTTTACTATTTTTTACATCCTATCTTTCACTACTGATGCTGTATAGGCAGCATCAGTAGTAAAAAGTTGGTCACACTCGTCAAACACTATGTTTGACGAGTGTGACCAACCTGTCAATCAATTGTCCAAGCGATGCTCCAGATTGCTTGGAAAACACTAGCATTCTGCAAGCTAATTATGCTTGCAAAACGCTAGTTTTTCCGCGGGAATTTAAAATGCGATTTTCCCGCGGAATGGAATCCTGAATTCTCACGGTAATATCCGCGAGAGTTCCGCTACGTGTGAATGTAGACTTACAGGTATCATGACTGATTTGCATCTCGGCCTATCTGTATGATTTAAGAATGTTAAAACAGTGGCGCAAGATATGTATTGCACTCTGGGGAGTTTAAATAAAGTATCTCTGCCAAACCTGTAGTTCATTGTCTTCTTAACAAAGCCAAACACTTATCAGCACCACTCAGATTTAATATTATTCTCTCTGGGGTACGACCTCCGCCTTTTTCCAGGCTCCTACAGAAGACACATTAGCTGCTATTGCGCTGTGATCTGTGATAACACTGATGATCCAAGAAGAATACAATAGAATAATACAAAATGTATTTCATTTACAGACTAGATAGGATATAGATAGGAACTTTCTGTATACAAAGGATAATCAAAACAGTGATATAATGGAGGGGATATGAAAGAGCAATCAGGAGAAAATTAATACAGGTACCACTGACTATAAAAAGTAAAACTAGTAAAACAGAAAAGAAAACATTACCAATAAATACTAAATGGGTGTACCATAAAATGCTTGATAATGAGTGAAGATAATACTTTATTTAGGGGTTAATAAAGGGGAAGTGCAAGAATTGTGAAAATCATCAAGTGACATGGTGACAAATAGAAGGCTTTGAGTGGAAGAAGATCATAACCGTTATTAATGTGAGGAAGGAGTAGCATTTTTAGCTAAAAGAATGGAAGCATTGTTTAACCGAGGAAGCCAAGTGTTGACAGATTGGGAGTTTGTGTTTCCCAACTGGAAAGTTCTTTCAGGCGGAAGATTGAGTGGACCTTTGATAGCCATTCAGAAGAAGTGGATTGTTTCCAGTATAGAGGAATTAAGTGTTTAGGAGTTGCCAAAAACAGTGCAATTAGGTTATGTTTGAACGGTTTATGATTCTTGGAAGGTTTAGACAATACCACATCATCAGGAGATAGGATGAAAGGATGCCTAGATCATGTAAGGCAGTTTCTATTTCTGATCAGACCAACTTTACTTTTGCACAAAACAAAAAAGTGTGAAAGTGTTCCTAGGTGTGAAGAGCATTTCTAATAAATCAATGTTTGAGTCCGCTAACCCTAAATGGCACAATAATTCAGATATTTTATAATAATGGGAAGTGAATTTTCAAGAATTTTCTGGTAGGAGTGTACATCTGGAAAAACCATGGGAGTTTAGTAAAGTATCTTTTTTATTTTTCAAAAAAGGCTATTTTAATGTACTTTTTCCAGGAAAGTAAATAAGCTAGTTTGCTTGAACTTGGCAGGGGGAATTAGGGGATCATAGATTTTAGGAATCAACCTAGAGATAGGGCATGTTAATTTTTAAAGTAAATCGAGGACCAGATTCTGGGATGTGGGAACTGTGAATAAAGGTTGGTGATGATACTTTGACATGAAGTGTTTGTAGGAAGTGGAGGGGTGATGTGACGGGGTTGCTGATCCATAGCACTTCTTTGGGTTATAATTAGAGAGACATCAACATAAGGTTTATAAAAATAGGGAATAGTACTTATTGGAGATAAGGCACAGGGAATCAAGAAAATCCCTTTTCTACTTTAAGTTTAATAGTAGTTAAAGTTATTTCAGAAATAAGAGTATCGGTACAAGAGGAGAGTTGATCCAGAGGTATGGATGGACATTTTTGCTCAACAGAAGGTGTTCTACTTCTGTATCACAGTTTTGTTTCTATAGGTGTGCAAATCTAACCCATCCACCTAACTGAATGGATTTACAGCAGGAATGAATGTCAGGAAGACTACGACATAGATACAATGGGGAAAATAAGTATTTGATACACTGCTGATTTTGCAAGTTTTCCCACCTGCAAAGAATGGAGAGGTCTCCAATTTTTATTGTAGGTACACTTCAACTGTGAGAGACAGAATCTTAAAAAAAATCCAGAAAAGCACATTGTATGATTTTTATCTAATTAAATTGCATTTTATTGCATGAAATAAGTATTTAATCACCTACCAACCAGCAAGAATTCTGGCTCTCTCAGACCTGTTAGTTTTTCTTTAAAAAGCCCTCCTACTCTGCAATCATTCATTACCTGTATTAATTGCACCTGTTTGAACTCATTACCTGCATAAAAGGGTTCCCTGAAAAATGCCCACAGGAAAATTGCCCACAGGAAAAATGCTCACAGGAAAATTGCCCACACAGAAAATTGCCCATGTGGAAAATTGCCCACACGGAAAATTGCCCACATAGAAAATTGCCCACATGGAAAATTGCGCACACAGAAAATTGCCAATTGCAGCATCACAAAGTTTAAGATCTATGATTTTTGAGGTGCAAGGTGAGAATGTTCACATGATATGTGATTAAAGGGAATCTGTCACCCCTTTTTTGAGATATCATATAATGATATCATTCAATTGTGTGTCACATAAGGATTCTCTTAGTACTTTTGCTTCCCCCTGACACTCACCTTTCATGCATAAATACCTTTTTTATATCGGTTCAGATGTATGTAAACTGCCGCGGTCCGGTCTGATGGGCGGGGCTTATTCACCTGCTCCCCCCCCTCCCTGTCTTGCTCTATGCATTTCTTCTTGCATCAGGTGTCATCTACCGACGGAAAAATAGACTTTAGTCTGATGGGGGACAGATACCATCTGGTCAGTATCTTAAAATTTTTCTCCTGTGCGCCCCCAGCCGGGGACATTTTGTGTGTGAAAAGGTAAGCTTTGTCAAGGTCCTCAGCAGAAAATTTACATCCCATCTCTTCTTCCCATGCCCGCATGTATCTCCAATTGCTGGAGATGTCTTGGTGAGGGAGGATCATACCTCCATATTTGGTGGCAGTGTGATAAAATTCAACCTTTCTGGGAAAAACTGCTAAAAATTTCTGTGGGACTTTGTCAGCTTCCAAACCCTCCATCCCTTAAGTTGATCTTTCTAAATTGGTCTAGTGACACTGCACAATATAAATACACAAATCTTCTTATGTACTTATTAGCAGCACCTAAAATGCTTATCCCCTTACATTGGCTATCTCAGAACTGCCCTACCCTGACAGAATGGTTGCACAAAGTAAACCAAATATATCACATAGAATAATTGCCAGTACGACCTTTAAGATGAATAAATTCAGATCGATTTGGGCGCTGTGGACACTCTTCAGAGAAACAGATGAATACTTAAACTTACTAAACCCTCAGTAAATCATATCAATCTGCCCCAAGATCAGGTAAACTTGAAGCAACACTGATTGACTAACCAGACAAACAGGGCACCATTCCTGTTGAAATTCCTATCCCACCCTACCCCCAAATATTTTCCTTTTCTATGTTTTTCCCCTTCTCTCTAACTTCTATCTTTATACTTAATTGAAAGTTAATACTCTGACGCGACTATTGTATATATAATTACCATTGATCCAAGTTAGTGATCTTGTTTTGGACTTACGAGTATAAGTTCTTTATAACCTAGCTATTGTCCAACTTGTCATATGGCAAAATGCCACAATTAGCAATATTAGAGTTGCGAACAGTTGTTCGAAACGTCCGGATGGAAATCTATAAAGCCAATGAGGCTTGCTCGTACTTGTTGCATGTATTGTTATTCTTGTCTATGTTAAAACAATAAAAAGATGTTTAAAACAAAAAAACAATGGTGTCATTAAGTCTGCAGTCAGTGTCGGGAGGGCAGTATCCTGTATACAGTATACGATTCTATTTGCGGTTGGAGGTCCAGGGGCGATTGAGGGGGGCTATCTCCGTTAATATTGTACAATGTATGATAATAACGTTGCAATATGTCAAGAATTTCCTTTGGATTCGACGTCGTCTGACCCCGGTGCCGTTGGAGAGATGGTATGTATGTGGTCTGACAGCGTGGGTGTAGAAATCTAGCTAGTAGGCATCCACATTTATTAGCTTGGCCGTATAGAATACTTTTAAAGCGAGTTCTATGACGAGATTTCTCATTTAGCAGGGATTTCAGGTCATCTCTGCACTTGATCAAGTCAGTCTGCGTCCCTGCCCTCATACCGTTCTTATGTTTCGCCTCCAGGGATAGTATTTTTTCCGTGACGTCCATAATTTCCTTATTTTTCATTTGTTTCAGGCGGGAACCATGTTTAATTAATACCCCTCTAAGAACGCATTTAAGGGTTTCCCATTTAATAGGCATAGCAGTGGTATCGTGTGCGTGATCTTGTAAAAATGCTGCTATGGTTGCCTTAACGTCTGCCACACATGTAGGGTCTTTTAAAAGATGATCATTCAATCTCCACGTCCACTGGCGCATCACCGAGTCCGGAGGACTGATGTCCAAAAAGATTGGAGCGTGATCCGACCACAGGAAGCTTCCAATGGACGTTTCGGGTCCCAAGCCAACGCACAGTGACTAAGGAGAAAGAAATCTATTCTGCCATATGAGTTATGGAGAAGAACGTATAACCCTTCATGTTGGGTTTAAGAAGCCTCCAAACATCGGTGAGGAGCAGATCGTGAAGGTCTCTTTTCAAAGGGGACAACTGATGAAGTGAGAGATAGGATTTTGCCGCCGTGGAATCTATCGTCGGATTAAGAGTCAGGTTAAAGTCTCCCCCAAGTATAACAACCCCATTCAGCGAAATCAGCCACTGTCTTCAAAAAAGACCTAGTAGTTTGAATTTGGTCCCGGCTGGGGGCGTACCAGCCCGCTATAGTATATGTTGTTGAAAAAATCTGGATCTTCAAGATCACGTACCGGCCCTCAGTATCAATTAGGGTGTCTAGTATGGTGTGTTGGAGGGATTTATGGAGTGATATAGACACACCTCGGGATCGTGAGCCCGGGTTGGCGCTATGGAACCAAGTCGTATAGTAGCGATCAGGGATATTAGGGACATGTCCAATCTTAAAATGGGTCTCCTGTAGGATCAATACATTTACTCTTTTCTTGTGCATACCATATAAAATTTGCGACCGCTTCTGCGGTATACTAAAGCCCCTAACGTTCAAGGAGCCCAGTGTAATCTTTTGTGTGGCAATCTTACCAGGCATTGTATTTGTAGTCCGGAATCGAGAAAGTCGGGCTTCGTTCCAAAGGATGGATCGGTCTCGGAGTCCGATGCCCGCTGTGGATAGGGGAAAGAAACTAGTAGGGTGAGGGGAGTGTAAACAAAGAGAATAAACAGAGGATTAGAAAAAAAGCAGAAAATAGAGGTGAAATTAACGATGCGAGTGTGGATAGACACACTCCCACAGATATCGTGGAACCTAATGGAGGTATTAGTTGCTGTGCGCCTCAGTGGCAAAACAGCATCTCCAGGGGGGGAAGTGTATGACAAGAAGAGAAATGGAGACGCCGTCACCTCCGGTCCCCAGCCTCGTGATGATATAACAATCGCATACCCCTAACGCAGGGAATCGAACATATAAAGATTATATATAACCTTAGCTAATAAACACATGAGTCATTAACATATCACTTATTGTAAATAGCTTCAGTGCTATCAAAGCTGGTAATGTTAAAGATGCCACCGCCTTTAAACCTGAAGCGATGTAAGCTTCCATGGATCATACCTGCTTTTAAAATAGAACACAACAAAGTGGAAATCTATTGAGACCCCTGTCACGCCGCGCTCACCTGGGGGCGGGACCTCGGTCCCGACGTCATCTCTTCCGGAGCCGCGGTCACTCCGGGGGTCCCGTCGGGTACGCACGCGCAGCTCTCGTCCCCGGGTCTCCTCCTCCATGTCACGCTTGCGCGCTCCTGTCAGTGCTGTATAGGGCTCAGTCCTCTCTATGGTAATGGCTAGGTCCTGACCCGGAACCAGTAGTAGTCATGTGCTATATCAGACGACCTCCCCCTAGGGGAGGTGCCTGATTATTGTTGTGCTTCCTGGCTTGGTCTGCCGTGTCCCTGCCTGGCTGTGCGCTGTATTCAGGTCCCCTGCCTTGCACTCTGTTGTGCCTCCTGGCACATGTTCTGACCCTGTACTCTGTCTCATACTCGGTTGTGCCTCCTGGCACACGCTCTTACCCTGTACTCTGTCTCATCCTCAGTTGTGCCTCCTGGCACACACTCTGATTCCGTGCTCTGTCTTATACTCAGTTGTGCCTCCTGGCACACACTCGGACCCTGTGCTTTGTCTCATACTCAGTTGTGCCTCCTGGCACATGCTCTGATCCTGTACTCAGTCTCTTACTCTGTTGTGCCTCCTGGCAAACGTACCAATCCTGCGCTCTGTTTTATGCTCAGTTGTGCTCTCTGGCACACACCCTGCTCCTGTCCTCTGTTACACCTCCTGGCACACCTGCTGCCTGACTCAGTGCTCTGACGTGCTCCTTGCACGCATCCTGCCTCACTCACACCCAGACGAACGTAGTCTCTGTATACCACGTGTTCCCGTGTCCACGCTTTACACGTTCCTGCAGACACACTCACCCACTCGTGTCTCCTGTGAGCCGGCCGCCTGGTGCCAGCAGTCGTGGTACCTCACCCCCTGGGGCTTGCCCCTGACACTCCCTGTATAGGGGGTGGTCTTCACTAGGTCAGCTCGCCCTGGGAGAGTTGGTGCCACGACCCAGAGGGTCCACTCCAGAAGTCGTCACAGTATAATCAGGCCATGGACCCCGCTGGTACCACCGCCCCCATCCAAAAGGAACTGGTGTTCCTACGGGAGAGTCAGATCAGGATTATGGCCTTTTTGAAATCCATGGAGTCCCGTTTGTCGGCCATGCAGTCCTCTGACCCTGGGAATGCTTCCCAGCTGGCCAGCCTCCAGCAAGAACTCACACAGCAACGCGACACCCAGGTCCATATCCTCAACTATATGGCGTCGGTAGACAGTCGGCTTCTTTCCATACAATCCGTTTCTGCCCAGTTCTCGGCCCCGCACCCGATGCCGCGCCTCGGCAAGCCACCCCGATATAGCGGGAACCCTAAGTTTTGTCGAGGATTTCTGAACCAATGCCGGTTACATTTTGAGCTTTTGCCGCAGCACTATCCCACTGAGCGCGCCCAAATTGCCTTTATTGTTTCACACTTAGAGGGGGAGGCGTTAGCATGGGTGAACCCCCTCTGGGAGCGCAATGACCCACTCGTCTCTCAGCTTTCCACCTTTTTGGACACCTTCCGCAAGGTGTTCGACGAGCCGGGTCGTTTGGCTTCTACCACCGAGTCCCTCTTTAACCTCCATCAGGGTACGCTATCGGTGGGACAGTATGCCATCCGTTTCCGTACCTTGTCCTCCGAACTCGGTTGGAACAACGAGGCTCTCGTAGGGATCTTTTGGCGTGGCCTGTCCGGTCGGATCAAAGACGAACTGGCAGGTCGGGATACTCCCACCTCTTTAGAGGATCTGATCTCTCTGGCGACACGCATTGACCTGCGGTTTCAGGAACGTGCCCGTGAATTAGCCAGAGAGAGGAGCTCCTCTCACCTTCTCCGTTCCTGCTCCAAGAAGCCGGGAAACTTCTCCGCCTAGGGTTGATAGGAGAGGCCTCCCTAGGTGTACGTGATTCCTCTCCTCCCCTGCTCGTGTCCGTATTATTGAATCTCGGTGCCAAGCGTTATTCTGAGGAGGCTTTTCTGGATTCTGGCGCGGAGGGGAATTTTATCACACTCGAGGCGGTTAAAAAATACCGGATTCCTGTCAGATCCCTGGAGACTCCTCGGTCGATTGTTTCGGTCAATGGTACGTCCGTGCAGGAGACCGTTACCCAGGCCACCGAAGAGATCGAGCTGCAGATCGGAGCCCTGCACCTGGAAAAGATCTCCTTTCTCGTCTTGTCTACCATGTCTTACACCCTTCTTCTAGGCCTCCCTTGGCTACGGACTCATGAGCCAACCCTGGACTGGCGGTCGGGCGAGATACTCCGGTGGGGACCATTCTGTCAGGAGAAGTGCCTGTTGCCCGTCCGTCCGATGAACTCTGCCGGTCCATCCCCGGCACCTACAGGTCTGCTGTCGGCTTACTGGCCCTTTGCAGATGTCTTCGACAAGAAGGAGGCCGAGACTCTGCCCCTCCATCGGCCATATGACTGTCCGATTGACCTCATTCCTGGTTCTACACCACCCAGGGGTAGGATATACCCGCTATCCTCTGCTGAGACCCAAGCTATGTCTAAGTATATCCAGGAGAACCTTGTGAGAGGTTTTATCCGTAAGTCCTCCTCGCCCGCGGGAGCGGGATTTTTCTTTGTAAACAAGAAGGACGGCTCCCTCCGTCCTTGCATAGACTACCGAGGCCTGAACGATATCACGGTCAAGAACAAGTACCCATTGCCATTGATCCCGGAGCTCTTTGACCGACTTAGAGGAGCTCGAATTTTCACCAAACTGGATCTTCGTGGGGCCTACAACTTGATCCGCATTCATTCCGGGGATGAGTGGAAGACCGCCTTTAACACCAGAGACGGTCAGTACGAGTACTTAGTCATGCCCTTTGGTCTCTGCAATGCCCCAGCGGTGTTCCAGGAGTTCGTGAATGACGTCTTTCGGAATATGCTGTACTCCTGCGTGGTAGTCTATCTGGATGACATCCTCGTTTTTTCTCCAGACCTCTCCGCCCACAGAAAAAACGTGCGTCAAGTCCTCCAGCGCCTGAGGGAGAACCGCCTTTATGCCAAGCTCGAGAAATGTGCCTTCGAGCAAACGTCCCTGCCATTCTTGGGGTACATTATCTCAGAATCAGGTCTACGCATGGATCCGGCAAAGGTGTCCGCCGTTCTCGATTGGCCACAGCCCCATGGGGTGAGGGCAATCCAACGCTTCCTTGGTTTTGCGAACTACTACCGACAGTTCAATCCTCATTTCTCCTCGTTGGTTCGCCCCATCTCGTCCCTTATCTGCAAGGGAGCTAACCCAAAGGTTTGGCCCTCTGAGGCTGAAGAGGCCTTCCAGTCGTTGAAACAAGCCTTCGCCGCTGCTCCGGCGCTTCACCAACCTGAGGTTAGTAGACCTTTCACTCTCGAGGTGGACGCATCCTCTACCGGGGCTGGCGCAGTCCTTCTGCAGAAATCCTCTTCTGGACGTTTTGTCACCTGTGGCTTCTTTTCTAAAGTATTTTCCTCCACTGAGCAGAACTACTCCATTGGCGACAAAGAGCTATTGGCCATTAAGTTGGCCTTGGAGGAGTGGAGGTACTTACTGGAAGGTGCCATACATCCATTCAAGATCTTCACGGACCATAAGAACCTGGCGTACATCCAGTCCGCACAGAGGCTCAATCCTCGGCAAGCCAGGTGGTCCCTATTCTTCGCCCGCTTTGACTTTGAGCTACATTTTCGGCCCGGCGATAAAAACGTTAGAGCGGATGCGTTGTCAAGATCATTCCTGTCGTCTGATGCAGAGGAAGAACCCTCTCATATCATTGATATATCCAAAGTAATTACTGTGGCTCCCGTCAAGTTAACCACGTTACCTCCGGGAAGAACCTTTGTGGCTGAGAATAACCGAAAACGAGTGCTAAATTGGGGACATTCGTCCAAGATTGCCGGCCACGTTGGTGTCAAAAAGACTTTGGACTTAATCTCTCGCCATTATTGGTGGCCTTCACTCTCCCAGGATGTTAAAGACTTTGTAGCATCTTGCCCGTCCTGTGCCCAGAACAAGATACCCAGACAACCACCCTCCGGTCTTCTGTTCCCGCTTCCCGTTCCGTCGGCTCCATGGCAGCACATAGCCATGGATTTCATTACTGATCTGCCTTGTTCTTCCGGTTGTACGGTGGTCTTGGTGGTTGTAGACCGATTTTTAAAGATGGCCCACTTCATTCCTCTTCCCGGACTACCCTCTGCTCATGACTTGGCGAAGATCTTGATTTCCCGTATCTTCAGGATTCACGGCTTCCCCCAGCACATCGTGTCAGACAGAGGGGTCCAATTCACCTCCCGGTTCTGGAGAGCTCTATGCGGACTCATGAAAGTGTCATTGGATTTCTCTTCCGCCTATCACCCCCAAAGCAATGGGCAGGTGGAACGTACCAACCAGATCCTTACCTCCTACCTCCGGCATTTTTCTAATGCTCATCAGAATGACTGGGTCGGTCTACTTCCTTGGGCTGAGTTCGCCTACAATAATCACTCCTGTGAATCGTCTACCAAGTCTCCTTTCTTCATCGTCTTTGGTCAGCATCCCAATGTGCCTCTACCGGTACTTCCTGTCTCGGGGGTACCTGCTGCCGATTCTCTGTCTGTGGAGTTCTCCAGGGTATGGCAGGAGACCAAAACCGCTCTCGAGAAAGCACGGGACAGAATGAAATTACACACTGACAAGAGGCGCCTGGACGTTCCTCCATTTCTCCCTGGTGACAAGGTGTGGCTCTCCAACAAATACGTCCGCCTTAAGGTACCATCTTACAAACTGGGTCCCCGTTACATTGGTCCTTTTGAGGTCCTCAGGCGGATTAATGATGTTGCTTACAAATTGAAGCTGCCTCCTTCACTCCGTATCCCCAATTCCTTCCATGTGTCTCTCCTTAAACCTATGGTTCTTAACCGATTTCATCCTTCTCCAGGCCACACACCCCAGCCTGTTGGCTTGGGGGATGAGTTTGAGGTGAATGACATTTTGGCCATGAAGAAGGTAAGAGGGAGAACCATGTTCTTGGTCGATTGGAAGGGTTTTGGCCCCGAGGAGAGGTCATGGGAACCCAGGAAGAATATCCACGCACCCCAGATTTTGTCTAAGTTCCTCTCCAGTTTTAGAAAGAGGGGGCGTAAAGGGGGGGCACTGTCACGGTACTGTCACGCCGCGCTCACCTGGGGGCGGGACCTCCGGGGGTCCCGTCGGGTACGCACGCGCAGCTCTCGTCCTCGGGTCTCCTCCTCCATGTCACGCTTGCGCGCTCCTGTCAGTGCTGTATAGGGCTCGGTCCTCTCTATGGTAATGGCTAGGTCCTGACCCGGAACCAGTAGTAGTCATGTGCTATATCAGACGACCTCCCCCTAGGCGAGGTGCCTGATTATTGTTGTGCTTACTGGCTTGGTCTGCCGTGTCCCTGCCTGGCTGTGCGCTGTATTCAGGTCCCCTGCCTTGCACTCTGTTGTGCCTCCTGGCACATGCTCTGACCCTGTACTCTGTCTCATACTCGGTTGTGCCTCCTGGCACACGCTCTTACCCTGTACTCTGTCTCATCCTCAGTTGTGCCTCCTGGCACACACTCTGATTCCGTGCTCTGTCTTATACTCAGTTGTGCCTCCTGGCACACACTCGGACCCTGTGCTTTGTCTCATACTCAGTTGTGCCTCCTGGCACATGCTCTGATCCTGTACTCAGTCTCTTACTCTGTTGTGCCTCCTGGCAAACGTACCAATCCTGCGCTCTGTCTTATGCTCAGTTGTGCTCTCTGGCACACACCCTGCTCCTGTCCTCTGTTACACCTCCTGGCATACCTGCTGCCTGACTCAGTGCTCTGACGTGCTCCTTGCACGCATCCTGCCTCACTCACACCCAGACGAACGTAGTCTCTGTATACCACGTGTTCCCGTGTCCACGCTTTACACGTTCCTGCAGACACACTCACCCACTCGTGTCTCTTGTGAGCCGGCCGCCTGGTGCCAGCAGTCGTGGTACCTCACCCCCTGGGGCTTGCCCCTGACACTCCCTGTATAGGGGGTGGTCTTCACTAGGTCAGCTCGCCCTGGGAGGGTTGGTGCCACGACCCAGAGGGTCCACTCCAGGAGTCGTCACAACACCTGGAAGTGGTTAGGGTGAAAACCCAACTGTCTAACAGTATGTGGGGGGGAAGGGGAGGGAGGGGATGGGGAGGAAGGAAGGAAGGAGGAGAAGAGAAAAGAGGAATCAACTGTTGGTAAAACTGATTTAAGCTTCAGTTCTGCATCGCTAGTAGAAATGATCCCCAATCCCCGACCCCCACCCATCCAGACAAGAACCTATCCCATATCAAAAACTGAATAGTCAATCATCCTCTCTCTCTCCTGGATGAACGTGCCCATGTCCATTGAGCCATGTTCCGGGTCAACGCTGCCGTTGAGGAGCCTGCCCCCTGCAATGGTCATCCATTCTGTAAAATGATGGTAGGGGTGGCCAATCAGGGATGTCCACCTCAGATATATCCAGAGCGGCCGAGAATGCTGGGATTCCACTAGGATGGCTCAAATGATGTACTCTACCACTCTTCAGAACCCGGAGGCAGAACGGACACCCCCAGGTATAGAGAAGGTTGTGCTGCCGCAACTCATCCAAGAAGGGACGAAGAGCTCTGCGCCTCTGCAAAGTCCATCTGGACAGATCTGGTAGGAGCTGTATGCGGGTGTCCAAGTGTTTTATGGGTCTTGCTCTCCTGGCTGCCCCCATGACCGCTTCTTTAAGTTGGTATTTATGGACCCGGCTTATCACATCCCTCGGTGGGTCCTGTTCACTAGGACGCGGGCCCAGAGCCCTATGAGCACGGTCTAGCTCCAGTGGAGTATCTTGGGGCCTATCTAATACCGAGTTGAAGATGCCTCTCAAAGTGGTATTTAACTCCTGGGGGGGTATAGATTCGGGTAATCCCCATATTCTTATGTTGTTTCTGCGTCCCCTATTTTCGGAATCATCCAGCATTTCTGCTAGGGTCTCCTGAGCCTCCAATCTTTTGTTCAGGGAAGTCAGAAGCTGATCATGGGATTCAACTTTCTCTCCGCATTGTTGGATGTCGTACTTAAGTATGGAAAGTTCAGCTTTATAAGAAGATTCCAGGCGAATCTTTTATTTTATTATATAATAAAGTGAAATCGGCTCCCATGGGTGCTGCAGATTGTCCCATAAAGGCAGGGGCAGAAGGACCGCATTGTGGTGTTAAGGATGCGGCTAATTGGTGGGCAGGTGGAGGAGCTGTGACAGGCGGCAGTTCAGCCTGATGGGCAGATATCATGGTGTGATTTGACTGCCCTCTCATTGTAGGGTCTGATTCTCCCTGCGCTGTAACACCACCCATGGTGATAAGGTTGGCGTCAGGAGTAATATTGCCTCTCTGGGTGTATGGCGTAGAGAACACCGGTGAACTCTCTTCAGGGCCTGCATGTCACACCGGTGCGATGCTGCGCCGGCTTGTCTGCAGGGTCTCCCTGTGAAGGACGGGCCTCCAGGGGCTCAGCGGTTTTGTTATGGGGAGAATTCCCCATCTCCTGTGGAGCCTCCAAGATTGCCCCGTCAGATCCCGGAAGGGTCCCTTTGCGGTCCTCCCTCCTCTCAAACTGCTCCCCCACCTCCTGTACCTTGCTCCCCGCTGACGGCGGAGCCTGCTGTCCTTTGCGCGCCGTATCCATCATGGCGCCTGCGGCCTTCTTCTTCCCCGCTCCTGTGAAGTAGCGGGAGATGTTATGAGGAGCCTTGTCGGATGCCGCGGGGCCGGTGGACACGCTCCCTCTGCTTCTTCTGGTGGTCATCGGGGTAGAAGGCATCTGGAGAGGTCACTGAACAGGTTGGTTACCGATGTAGGAGCGGGAGTTCTCCAGAACACGTCCTCACTCCTCACCATCCATGCCACGCCCCCATGTGCCGTATTATATAACATCCTCTTATTATCTATAGCACCATGTCTTATTACATAGTATCTTTTATTTTGTATAGCACTGTTACGTATAGCGCTGTACATAAAGTAAAAAAAATTGTGCTATGCACGACACTCTCTGTCATTTTGCATCTGCAGATGTGTACAAGAGTGTTAATCACGTGACCTATCACGGAAATCCTGTGAAGTCACGTGATACAACACATGCTGGTGGGACCCATGCCTTCTAAACTGCCCGGGGATCTGACTACTCTTAATCCACCGGGGTAAGAGCTTATATTCTACAGGAAAAAGAAAGAGAGCGAGGACCCTGCTTACACTCTACAGAGGAGAGAGATATACAAAGAGTCTCTTGAGATGGAAAATGACTCTGCTGTACATCTGTACTCCACTGGGATCTGCTGATCTATGATGTGGTATAGAAAGGTTGATGATGGTGTCATCAGCGCTGGCCATGTTGCTGAAGTATTCAAAGTAGCACAACACGGCACACACGTCCCGCATGGAGGCCAACTCATTGGTGAAGTGGTGTTGTCCCGCAGAGCGACTCAGCCGGGCGTGTTGCAGATGAAACTCCACTATTGCCTGCTGCTGCTGCTCACACAGTCTCTCCAGCATATGCAAGGTGGAATTCCATCTTGTTGGTGTGGTAGGGGGCCGGGATTGGGGGGTGGACCGCTGTTTACCACGACCAGATGACACAGACACCAGGCAATGGATAGACGAGGCGGAGACAGATCTCAGTTGTAACAGTTCCAGCTTTATTCGTCGTCCTCCTGACGACCACTGCCACACACCGCAGCCGCCTGCACAATTCTCTGTTTCTAGGTCTGGGTACCTTTTCACCTTTGCTTTAGTCGTGTTGGCGTCCCTTGCGGATCTTTCACTGGGGCTGTCCTAGACCCATCTACCGCCAGCGCTTCACCTGCCCGAGGTCGCCATCCAGTCGGTACTACCGGGGCCTCACTTGTCCTGCGGTACGTCACCTCGCCTGTCCTGCGGTACGTCGTGTCAGGGCCACTCCCCTGACTGTCCTCTGTGGTTAGTCCCCTGGTCGAGCTTTCTCTGTTCCCCGTCTTCTGTCTTCCTCTGCTAAGTTCCTCCCGGGACTGACCACTCTGGAACCCCAACCACTCCTACTTATCCCCTCTCTCACCGGGAATTCCCCTCCCGGGCTCCTATCTCCCCGCCCCCATGACTAAGCATATCCTGAGCCATAAGCTGACGTATAGTCCTACACTACTCTCCCCTGCCATCTTGTGGTCATTTTTCGGTACTACACCCTCCTATCTACCTTTCCCAGCTGTCATCCTTCTATCCTGTCAATCTCCGTCTCTGGTGCACAAACCGTCCCCTCCTACCAGTCACGTCCGTCCGTCAAGTCACCTTCCCCACATTGGTATGTCACATACAAGAAGGTGAGCGTGAAGGCAGAAGTGATGCTGCAGCGCAAAAAGGCGAGCAGCAGCAGGGTGAGAACGCCAAAAATGCGCACACGCTGCCCGCACTTTCAGTAGAAGCTCTGACATATGTGGATAATTTTTAATGAAGTTCTGCACCACCAAGATCAGCACATGCACAGGCAAGGGATGTGCGTCAAACCGGCTAAACCCAAAGCTAATATGAGATTTTGCCCATTATGGCACACCACCAGGACGGGCTTGAGGTTCACCGGCACTAACCACTCATCTGTCTGTTGTTTGTGCTGAAGTTGGTGGTGCAGTTCTTACTGTGACCTGACGAGGAGGCGGTGGAAGCGGAGTAGGAGGCAACCTGGACAGACAAATTTCCTGCAATCCTCGGTGGTGGTAGGAGATGAGCTAGTACAACTTCCGCCTCAGGCCCAGCCTCCACTACATTTACCCAGTGGGCAATTAGGAAGATGTAACGTCCCTGGCCATGTTTACAGGTCCACATATCGGTGATTATGTGGACTTTGCCACTGATGGCTTTATGCAGTGCACACCTGATTTGGTCCACAACCTGTGTGTGCAGCGCAGGGATGGCCTACCTGGAAAAGTAGTGTCGGATGGGATAGCCACGGCCAACAGTTTTTTAAAACCGTCTGTCTCCACCAGCTGGAATGTCAGCATTTTAAAGACCAGTAATTTTGAAATGCTGCTATTCAGGACCATGGCTTGTTGGGTAGAGGGGTTTTTCAGTTTTCTCTCAAGGGTTTGGGGAAAGCAGAACTGAAAACTTACATAAAATGGTGTGGAGATGTTCAGTGACACTGCTGGTGGTGGTAGTACTGTCACCAGTGGCGTAGCAACTGTTTGTAGCACCCAGGGCGGTCGAAAAATTTGCCGCCCCTTTGATCGTTGATAATCCGGAAGCATCCGAAGAGCCCATACTACACTCAAAGATCTAATTGTGGGCAGATGAGAGAGGCAGCTCTGGAGACCCCCATAGAGGACCCTTGACTCAGCTTTGGTGGTCAGGAGTGGGGGCAGATGACAGGGGCTGCACTGGAGACCCCTAGAAAGACCCCTGACTCATCCTTGTAGGTCAGGAGTGGGGGCAGATGACAGGGGCAGCACTGGAGACCCCTAGAGAGGACCCCTGACTAATCTTTGGGGGTCTGGAGTGGGGGGCAGATGACAGGGGCAGCACTGGAGACCCCTAGAGAGGACCCCTGACTAATCTTTGGTGGTCAGGAGTGGGGGCAGATGACAGAGGTAGCACTGGAGACCCCCATAGAGGACCCTTGACTCATCTTTGGTGGTCAGGAGTGGGGGGCAGATGACAGAGGCAGCACTGGAGACCCCTAGAGAGGACCCCTGACTCAGCTTTGGTGGTCAGGAGTGGGGGGCAGATGACAGGGGCAGCACTGGATACCCCTAGAGAAGACCCCTGACTCATCTTTGGGGGTATGGAGCGGGGGGCAGATGACAGGGGCAGCACTGGAGACCCCTAGAGAAGACCCCTGACAGGGACAGCATTGGTAGACTCCAGTCCTGCCCCCCCATGTTGCACTCGGGGGTCTCACCTGTGGAGTAGGGCGAGGGCTGGTGGTCGCGCAGGCCGCCCAAGGTGCAGCTGGCCGGGGTGAGCGGGGGGCGGCCGGGGCTGGCGGAGAAGCTGCTCCGGATCGGGGTGTACTGGAAGGAGCCGGCCTGGCTGCAGCTGCTGTACTCGGCGTAGGCGGACGCTTCCATGGCGGCCATGCACGAGTTGTGGGAGTTCAGGTAGGAGTAATCCATGGTGGACATGCTGCTCTGCCCAGCCCCCAGCGCCCCGGACCCGCAGCTCTAATACCCGCGCCGGGACCCGCCCCCTCCGTGCCGGCAATGCCCCCTCCGCGCGGTTATTACGCTGCAGTCCCCCCTATAATAACGTCTTGTAGCATAATACACA
The DNA here is from genome assembly GCF_039654945.1 of Dendrobates tinctorius. NCBI lineage: Eukaryota > Metazoa > Chordata > Amphibia > Anura > Dendrobatidae > Dendrobates > Dendrobates tinctorius. The sequence continues at coordinate 35,379 of NW_027362049.1, read as the reverse complement.
CTGCGATGGGGCAGCGTTATAAAACCGCAGATAAACAGTTATAATGGAGCAGCTGCGGACAGTATTTATTATCAGCTTATAACGGGGCAGTCACCTGTAATATCAGCTCATGTCAGTCATTACAGGGCTATAACAGTGAAGTGGCCTGCGGAATATATCTCTGAGCATTATATCTCTGTGCATTATATGTCTGACTGTGCATTATATCTCTGTGCCTCCACGCTTCTCCCACAGAGGAGAGGAATTGCTGCTGCTGCCGCTCTGCCCCCAAACACATGCCGCCTGGGGCGGACCGCCCCCCCAACGCTACGCCACTGACTGTAACATCCTCTCTTTGCGGGAAGGACAGTGGCCCTGTTGATCGTGAGCAGGAGGAAGGGGCCGAGGCTACAGCAGAAGAGGAAGCAGTAGGAGGGTCAGATCTGTCATGCTTTTTAAGGTGTGTACTCCACTGCACCTCGTGCTTGGAATTCAGATGCCTCGTAATGCAAGTGGTACTCAGGTTCAGAAGATTTATGCCTTGCTTCAGGATCTGACAGCACAGCATGCAAACCACCTGACGCTTGTCATCAGCACATTGCCTGAAGAAATGCCACGCCAGGGGTTTTTCTTTGAGCTGGCTTTGTTGCTCTAATTTTCTCAGTGTGGTGGACAGTAGCAGCTGAAGTACTGGCAAGGGGCTGCCTGCTGTGCTTTTGCACCTTGCTCCTTCATCTACTGTGCTGCTGGGGCAGCATGACCACCTCTTCTTAAACTGAACTGTGCATGTCAGTAGGATGGCCTTCATTCCATGTGGGTGTCTAGGACTTTATCAACCCCCGCATCATCTTCCACCCAGTCCTCTTTCCTGCCCTCTTTGCTGATCTGCACACTGCAAAACGATGCAGCAGTTGACACCTGTGTTTTGTCATCAGACATGTACTATGGTGTTCCGTTGATTATGTGCGCTAGCCCTCCCATGTACTTATCCTCCAACTGAACAAGTGGTTGTGCATCAGTGAACTCAATATCTTCATCTTGTGGGGAAGGGCCAGGTAGATGGCCAACGGAACCACAGCCAGCAGAGTCATCAAAAAGCAGAAGTGACTTCTGCATGACTTGTGGCTCAGACTGCTTGCCTGATTTACAAGGGGGTGAGGTGGAAGTCAAAAGACCATGGTCCACAGGTGTCAACTCTGCGCTTTCTACAGTGGACTGGGGGTAAGAAATTGCAAAGGAACTGGAAGCACTTTCACCGTGTCAACATGTCCTGGCCTCACCATTCGTGTAGCTGTATTCGGTCCTGTAAAATACCGCAGAACCCCCTGCCACCTGTGTACACCAGAGGAAAGTGTTGAATTTGTGCACGTATGAGGAACAGAACGACAACGTTCTCTCCCTGCAGCAGCTCCACCACAAACAGCAGCAGCTACACCAGCACCACTACGGCCATGTCCTCGTCTCCTAATTGATGGACTACTCATTTTTTGAAGTGTTTTTTTGTGCACACTACTCACACACAGATTGCTGCAGAGTATAATATTTTTTCTTTAACTTGGATACAAATCGAGCACACACAGAGGTAGAGTATAATAATTTTATAGGCATGGCCACAACTCGTACAGACACGGCGGTAGAGTATAATCATTTTTTTTAGGCACGGTCTCAACTCTTACAGATACATTTGTAAAGTATAATTATTTTCTTAGGCATGGCCACAACTTGTACAGACACGGCTGCAGAGTACACAGAGTCTTTTTGGCACAGTACTCCCACAAGCATTGGTGAAGAGTACACACAGAGGCTTAAAGGCACAGTACTCCCTCAGGCGGGGGTGCAGAGTACACACAGAGGCTGTTTGGCACAGTACTACCATTGAGACATGTGCAGAGTACACACACAGAGAATTTTTTGGAGAGTGCATACACACAAAGTCTAACACTGTCCCTCAATCCAGCTGCATCTTGTCCGTCCCTACACTAATCAGTACAAGATTTGGATGGTTAGCACTCGACTTAAAGGGTTGTATAATGGTGCTAGTGAAAGGAGCCAATGGTCCAGTAAGTGAAAGTTCAAAAAATCACTGCACACGTACAATGGAGAACTTATGCTTCAAGTGAATATTTATTGACGGTGATAGGTGAAGCGACAACTAGAGACGTTTCTGCCAATCGATGGCCTTGATCATATAGTCGCCCTTTTAATGAAGCATCGTGGATCATTGGGTAAATAGTGTCACTGCAATGCAATAATTCATAGATCACAATATATCTGGACTAAATTGATGATCAGTACATGTAATCAAGGCCATCAATTGGTTGAATCGTCTCTAGTTGTCGCTAGAGTTGAGCGAAACAGGTCGGTCAGATTAAAAAATCGCCAACTTTCGCCAAAGTCAGGTTTCGACGATCGAAACCCGACCCTAGCGTGAGGTCGGCCATGAGGTCACCGATCAGCGCGCCAAAGTCGCGTTTCAAATGATGCTTTCAGTGCCTTTTCTCACCCAATGATGGAGGACGCACACTGTGGGCAACGCGATGACATGCGCAGCGGCCAGCACCATCTTAGAGAAGGGCATTGAAGTGATTGGCTGGCTTTGTGTGGCATCAGAGTGGGTATAAAAGGCTGTGAACGCCAACCGCCATCTTACATCTGCCAATCTTACAATAGGGAGAGGTGCTGCTGCTGATTCTGAACAGGGAGAGCGTTAGGCAGGGAAGAAGAAAAAAAAACTGCTTCTGCTGATAGCGCTTTTCACTGTACAGTTAGTGTGCAGTGAAAGGGGAGGATTTTTGTTGTGTGCAGCAGCGCTGGTGGTGATTAGGCTGCCTTTTAAGGCTACCTGCTAGCTGCATTGCTGTGTGCACACTGCTGTTCAAACTGCTTTTTTCAAAGCACTCAAAATTTTATTATTTTGTCCTGGTGAGTTACTGAGCGTTCATTTTTTCACACACCGTCTAGCGGTGTACGCTCCTCACACACTACCATGTACCGGCTGGTATCACGGACAAATAGAAGCTATCTGGGTGTGACTCTGGAAGAAAAAGCCGAGGAGTTTGGCCGTTTTTCCAGACCTACACCTTAGAGTCGTGTCCGTTTTTCAAACCATTTTGTATATCTGCTGTTTGATCACGGTCAAAACTAGACAGAGACAGCGTGTGTCAGTCCGCATTCAAATACACGGAGCTTGACAATTTTACATACACACACCATACAGCGGTGTACGCTCCTCACACACTACCGTGTACCGCCTTCTAGCACGGACAAATAGAAGCTACCTGTGTGTGACTCTGGAAAAAAAAAGAGGAGTTTTTCCGTTTTTCCAGACCTACACCTTAGAGTCATGTCCGTTTTTCAAACAGTTTCGTATATCTGCTGTTTGATAACGGTCAAAACTAGACAGAGAAAGTGTGTGTCAGTCTGTATACAAATACACGGAGCTTGACAATTTTACATACACACACCGTACAGTGGTGTACGCTCCTCACACACTACCGTGTACCGCCTTCTAGCACGGACAAATTGAAGCTACCTGTGTGTGACTCTGGAATAAAAAGCCGAGGAGTTTTTCCGTTTTTCCAGACCTATATCTTAGAGTCGTGTCCGTTTTTCAAACAGTTTTGCATATCTGCTGTTTGATAACGGTCAAAACTAGACATAGACAGCGTGTCAGTCCGTATACAAATACACGGAGCTTGACAATTTTCCTTACACACATCATATAGAGCTGTCAGATTCTCCAACAGTATTGTATATCTGCCGTTCGCATTACAGTCACTTTTATACCTAGTCACCGTGTGTGTGTGTGTGTGTGTGACACTCCGTAAATACATATATGGAGATTGTTAGTTGCACAAAAATCGTATACAGCTGTACACTTCTGATACAGTTCCGTATATCTGCTTGTTGGATTACAGTCCAATACATACTGTGAGAGCGTCTGCGACTAACATAATATATACATTGATTTAATTTGTTTAATACACCTTACACAGCTGGACGCTCCTCATACAGTACCATCTCTCTGCTGGTATTTTTGGTACATTTTCCCAAACATGAGAAAGTATGGTGGAAGAGGCCGCGGACGTGGGCAGGGGGGCGAAGCTGGTACTGATGGTGGTGGTGCATCGGCTGGTTCTGGCAAAAGCACAATAGCAGCTAAGGCAGGAGGTGTTGAGCCTGCGTCATCCTCTGGCCCAAGAAGGCCTGTAAGGTTGCCTTTTCTTGGAGTCTGAAAACCGCTTTTAAAGCTGGAGCATCAGGAACAGGTTTTGGCGTACATTGCAGAAACAGCCACCAGCTCTATTGCCTCCTCTTCTGAACGGTCGAAACCTGCAAGCACAGAGTCATCAGTGCAGGGTTCTGGTCATAAAAAACCCCTTTCCTTGTGTCCTTCACCCCCACCAAAAGTTAAGGATGCGGCAGCCCACACATCAGATTACTCTATGGAGCTCATTTCACATACCATGCCTGGGTTATCCAGTCAAATCCTGAATTCCCCAGTCCAAGATGAATCTTACATGGAGTGCACTGATGCACAGCCACTGCTAGATGATTATGCTGGTACATTGACCCATAGCACTAAATTGCCCTCGAGGTCTATTGAGCCAGAATCTGACCCTGATGAAACCCAGGTGCCCCTTCCCGCATACTATACCACCTTACATGGTGACACAGAGGAAGGTAAAGAGAAAGGTGCAGATGACTTTGAAGAGGAGGTGATGGATGACCCAGTTCTGGACCCGGATTGGCATCCATTGGGGGAGGAGGGTGGCGCTGGCAATAGTTCAGATAAGGAGAAGGATCCGCAGCAGGCATTGACATCGCAGCAGCAGTTATCTAGCAGGCCCATAGCTGTCCTAAAACGTGGAACAAAAACTAAAAGAGTTGCAGGACAGCTTGACCAGACGGTCAACTTAGCACAGCGTGCAAGGCCAGAAAATGTTTACCATAGTAGGAAGAGTGCAGTTTGGCACTTCTTTGTCCAAAATCCTACTGATGAGGCAAAGGTTACCTGTAAGAAGTGCGGAAGGACCTTTAGCCGAGGTAAACAACTCAGAAATTTGAATACCAGTTGAATGCTTAGACATTTAATCAACATGAACTTGCAAGCGTGGACGGACTACAAAACCTCAGGTAGCACACGTGCACCTGCTCCGACTGAAGGCAGCCAACAACGCTCCATCGCTACTCCCACTGTAAGACCACCGCCACCATTAAGCACACCACCAGCACTAAATGTGGAGGTGTCATCGCAAGGTCAAAGCACTCAGGGAATCACAATGGTTTTGCAACACAACACTGAATCTAGGCCATCACCACCAATACCATCACCAACCCTCTCTCACTCCATCTGGTCCACTGCTATTTCCCCATATGCAGCTCTCCAGTCCAGCTCACCCTACCAGACACTCTGAGTAGGACAAGAAAGTACTCATCCTCTCATCCGCGTACACTGTGTTTGAACTCCATTAGAGATGATGCCCTACCGTTTGGTTGAAAGCGAAGCTTTCCGCGACCTCATGGCCTACGCCGTCCCACGGTATGACCTACCCAGCCGGCACTTCTTTTCTCGAAAAGCCATCCCTGCCCTCCACCGGCATGTGAAAGACTGCGTTGTCCATGCACTAAAACAGTGAGTGGAAAGGTGCACCTCCCAATGGATGCATGGACCAGTAGGCATGGCCAGGTGTTATGATTGAGTCACCGTAGGAGGCAAAAACAGAAATGCTAGCTAAGTCCAGAAAACCAGAGAAGTTGGCAGCTATCAGATTGCAGACCCCTGTTCCTATCACAACAACTAACAGTAGCCGTGGGGGGTTCCTACGATGCCCTAGACCCCTCGATCACAGCCGGAGAATTAAATTGGCCTAAAGAAAGAAAGGGGAAATCTAAACTGCCCCAGAGCAGCCCCCCAAGCAATAGGCAGCCCCCAATGACGGTGAAGCAAGATGAAAACACTAACACAGACAGAAAGATAGACTGAGCAAAGACGGGGCCCAAGCTAACTAGATAGGAAAGGACAGGAAGGCTGCTGTCTGCAATCCGTGAAAAACCCTATGAAAATAAGAGCCAACAGACTGACAGTGAAAAAGGCCCTGAAGACGCTAGGCTTCAAAAAAGCTATGTCAGTACTCAGGAATATTCTGAAGACAGAGCAACCGGCAAAAGGAGATTCAGCTCACCCCAGCAGGGAATGGCAGAATCCAGAAAGCAAGGAAAACAAAAACAAAACACAAATGCTAACAGGCAAAGCAGAAAACTTAGCTTTAGAGGAGCAGGAATCAGACTGGTGTCCTAGAAGTCCACAGAGAAATCACCCGCAGGGCAGAAGGGCGTCGGCAGCCTTATATCCAGTCCGTGACTCCACTCAGCCAGTCATCCTCATTAGGCTCAGGTGCCTGATAATCAGGCTCATTACCTTCCTTTACCAGAATAGGGAGTTCACCAGACCCCAGTGACCAAGGGGAAAATGAACTCACAACAGCCAGGGCCGTTACGTGTCCATCACTGCGCACTGGGTTAATGTGGTGGATGCAGGCTCCACTGGGGACAGCGGCGGTGGAACAGTGGTGCCTAGCCCACGGTATAGGAAACAATTGGCTGTAGACTTTAGCTCCTCCTCCTCCTCGTCTATCAGCGAAAGCTCATCCACAGAGCGCAGCCGCATGAGCACTACATCCGCAGCTGGCAGTGTTGCACACGAGGTGTCCCACTATCGAACAGCTAGTGGTAAGCGTCAGCAGGCTGTGATAAAGATGATGTCTTTGGGCGACAACAGATACACCGCGGAGGTACTGGCCGACTACTTGCAGCGACAAACTGAGTAATGGCTGGGCAGTCTACATCTTGAGGCAGGCAAGGTAGTCAGTGATAACGGCCGTAATTTTGTGGCAGCCATAGCCCGTGCAAAACTCACACACATACCTTGCCTGGCTCACACTTTGAACCTGGTGGTGCAGTGCTTCCTTAATAATTATCCGGAGTTAACATCCCTGCTCCATAAGGTGCGAAGACTGTGCTCGCACACCCGTCGCTCACCCGTACACTCCAGTCGTATGCAGAAGCTGCAGCGATTGCTCCATGTCATGATCTGAAGTGATCTGACAGTTTTAAATCACTGGGTGAACTTTTTTTTACTTTGGAAAGTTGCAAGGTGTCTTGACTGTCCCCGGTGGTGGTTTTGATATTGCACTTTAGGTTTTGTGCACTTAATCATGTATCAGGTGTTACACCCTATAAAGATGTGCTAGAGGTGTGCAATCACTGCCTGTGATATTGTGAGTTTGTGTTCACTCTGAGTTTGGAGAGCCTGGATGAAGGATGGAGCTGGTGAGGAGTCCTGCGCAGCTTAGCCAGGGGGGATGTGTTTCAGCTATGGTGTCTGGACGAAGGGCTGGCATGGCGTGGTGGAGTCGCAGTGATGGTGTCGGCGGGAAGTGTCTGCATGGTCTGGTGGAGTGGCGACTATGGAGAGTGGCACTCACCATGTGGGACTTGGCCGCTGAGCTGGACTCGACTTCGTGTCAGCAGCTGAACTCATCCTTGGGACTCTGGTTCTAAGCAGCTGCAACTGGTGTCGGACTCTGCTCCAAGGTTGCACTAAGGTGAAGGATCCTGTGATGGTGATGGATCCGGGTGGAGGAGAAGACGCACGCAGGTGGTGGGCTCTGTTGCTAGGAGCGCACGCAACAGAGCAAAGCTAAGTGGTGTTTCCCCTGTATTGTCTCTTTCCTCATGTGTGTTATTAGTGCAGTGGTGGGATTAGTTTCTGCACCGACCTATTCCCTAGTGAGGGTTTAGGTTCAGGGCGAGCTAGGGCGTTGAGGTACGCGTGCGGCGCCCGGTGCGAAACCGGCATAGGGAACGTTAGGAGTGCAGGGACACTGGCTCAGGGGAGCTCAGGAGGTCTCCAATTCCCTTTTCCCTATTGCAGGGCCCACCATTGTTAAAGTTACCCAGGTTCCCCCCTTTATTATTTAAATGTGCCTTACTGGAGGCGGTGTTTCCAGATATTGTATGTATAACGTGTAATACCCAAATTCGCCAGGTGGAGGCGGCGTATCCACCTGCACGTACTATTATTTAAATGCGCCCCACTGGAGGCGGTGTATCCAGGGTCACGTGTGTCACATGGGTTCGCCTTGCGGAAACATCTGCGTCCTGACACACGTGACCATGACATTCCACCTCCCCAAGCACCGCCTAATCATAGACATTGCAACAAGGTGGAACTCCACCCTGCACATGGTTGAAAGGCTGTGCGAACAGAGGTAGGCTGTAATGCATTTGTGGGAGGATACATGGGCAGGCAGTTTGAGGGAAGACATGGAATTGTCGGGTGTGCAGTGGTCAAAGCTCAAAGACCTCTGTAAAGTCCTTCAGTGTTTTGAGGAATGCACTCGGTTGGTAAGTGCAGACGACGCCATCATAAGCATGAGCATCCCACTTATGCGTCTGCTCATGTAAAGTTTGACGCACATTAAGGATCAGGCGTCTGCAGCGGAGGAGGGAAGCCTTGATGAGTCAGCCATTGTCTGGTCAGGGAACTGTCCTGGATGAGGTGGAGGAAGAAGAGGAAGAGGAGGATGAGGATGAGGGGGGTGATTATTTTGGGCAGGAGGATGTTTCTCAGGGGGCAAGAGAAAATGTTGGCATTCCAAGGTCAGGGACAGTGTTTGTGCGTGACTGTAGGGATGTGGATTTGCCAGAAACTGCTCCTCCACCCACCACGGGCAGTGCATCATTGACACCTGGAACATTGGCCCACATGTCCGATTATGCCTTGCGGATCCTAAAAAGGGACCCCCGCAATGCCAAAATGATGAGGGATGACGACTACTGGTTGGCCAGCATCCTCGATCCACGCTACAAAGGCAAATTACACAACATCATGCCACAGGAGAATCTAGAGATAATATTGGCAAACAAACAACTCTGGTAAACCGTTTGTTTGAGGCTTTCCCAGCACAAAGCAGCGGTGCTGGTTCTCCCACGAGCCATAGTGGGCACAATGGAAGAGGTGTTCGTGGTGCACAGAGCAGAAGTGGCGTTGAAGACAGGGGTTTAATGACCATGTTGTGGAATGATTTCTCAAGTACCGCTCACACGACTGCATCGATTAAAAGTGACAGGAGGCAGCAGTTGTCAACTATGGTTACAAACTACTTTTCCTCCCATATCGATGTTCTCCCTCACAGGTCATTCCCCTTTGACTATTGGGCCTCTAAACTTGACGCCTGGCCTGAATTGGCACAATATGCCCTACAGGAGTTCGCTTGCCCTGCTGCTAGTGTGTTATCTGAGTCTTCAGTGCTGCTGGATCAATCCTGACAGAAAAAAGAACCCGTCTGTCGACCCAAAATGTTGATGATCTAACCTTCATTACAATGACCCATGCATGGGTTTCAAAGGATTTTGTCCCACCTTCCCCTGATGACACATAGGTTGCCAGAAAAGTGCCTCAGTTTTTTTCCTCCTCTTCCTCGGACTTGCCCAATTACGCCCTTTGCAACAGCTGAATGTCCAGCCAACACATCTACATATGCCAATTTTTAAACCTCCCTAACTGGGCTGCCCACCCCTCCCCCAAGGGCTGGGGTCAAGACCTGGCGCACCCGGGCATGTGCCGTTGCTCTGAACAGGTGGATGGGCCCACTGATGGCTGACGGCAATGGCACAGGGCCCCTCATAGTACAATACAGTGTCTCAGACGGTGGGAGGGCCCACTCGCCGTCAGACACACCAGCGAACTATGAGGGGCCCTGTGCCAGTACCGTCGACCATGATTGTGCTCCCCCTGCTTGGTCATGGCCACAGCACTTGCAAGTTGCAATACTTACCTCTCCCTGCTCCACCGCTGTGTAGTCTGGGCAGTTAAATCCTTCACAGGGACAGCCACTAGAAATTTGGTGTATTGATCAATGATGGTTATGATGTAGCTATGGCCTGTCCTGCTGGCCTCTACCTTCAGATGATCAATGGCTACCATTTGAAATGGACGTCAACTTAAAAGGAGATGCAGTGGTGGTTTATGATTAACTTTCACAGTTGTGATAGTCACAGATGTGTGACATTCGTGCCACCATTTTTCAATGTCTTCTCTCATGCCAATCCAATAGAATCGCCTACGGCCTGTGGCTTCTGTCTTTTGTGATCCAAAATGACCAGACACATCATGATAGGCAGTGAGGACCATGGGTACTTTTCCCTGTGATCACAATTTGATGGAGATGAGTAACAGTGATGTGATCCACGCTACTGCGATAAAGCAATCCTTTCTTCACAAATCTTTTTTGCTTTCTCCACAGACACAGTAATTGAGGGTCTGCATCGCCTCTGCAACATCTACCGGGAGGTATTCCCGCAGTGAGTAATTCCAAAATTTCTGCTAACACTCGACTTTGCATCTATACTTGTATCCATGTAGTTTCCAGTAGCGGAGATTCTTGACTGGCTTACTGAGATTGAAATATATACGAAGATTTAAAAGTACCTCAACACTGTATACTGGTGTACGCTATGAATACCTTTCCCTTTTTCTACTTTTTTAATTCTGGTGTAATACATAGTGAGCCTGTGAGTGTCTGTGTCTGACTCCGGAAGTATAGACGGAAATTTAACCCTAGACTGGACACACCTGGTATGTGCTGATACAGTACCTTGTTTCAAAAATTTGTATTAAGGTATCATCTGTAGGATAACCAACTGTGGGGGGACCCTCTTCTTGCTGCAGACAAACACGAGACTGAGACAGAGTTTGTATTGAACAGGTCCGTTTTTAGTGCACATCCTTCTGTCGACAACAGCAATTCACCACAGCCATTTCACATTTCTCTGTACACAGGCCCCGGTACCTTCACTTCCGTTGTAACTATAATCGAGGCGTCCTCTGTGGCTCTTCCACTGTGGCTGGCCTAGGCCCAACCGCCACAGCGCTGCACCAGTCTGAGCACACCGTCCGTATGATAACCCCAGGCCGTCTTCGTCTGCGGCTACCGTCCTCTGGGCCACCCCCCCGTGACCACCTCAACTGTCATTCCTCTCTGGAGCCTTTCCACTGTCTCTATTTCCTCAGCAGAACTTCCTCTTTACTGTGCTCCCTTCGCTGACTGACTCTTCCAGAACCTTCCCTCAGCCTTTTATACTTCCAGTTATGGTAACTCCGCCCACCATCACCTAACAGTTTCTCTGACCAATGGCAGTTATTCAGTCCCACTCCTACACTCTCCACTGCCCTCCAATGGGCAAGCTAAAACACTGCACCCTTTCTCTTTGTCTTAGCGGTTTCACACCTACACTGCGCTACACCTCTGCTTCTCACTACAGGCTGGTTTGTCTGTCAGTCCACCTTCCCTACATCATCCATAGTGAGTGCGCGTGTGTGGGTTACGCCTTCTATATATACGGTGAATCAGAGAAACAAGTTTTTACACTATACTCGATACAGCTTGTATCTTGTTATACAGTACCTTTGTTCGACATTTAGCATTACGGTCAAATCCATACTGTGTAAGCGTCTACTCTGTAATAGTGACTACGGGACTATTTATACGGAGATTTCAATTGTACCCTAAAAAATATTTACTTGCTATCTTTTTATCCAAGACCTTTTTTACAACATTTTTTATTATGGGCAAAACCAAACTGAGTGAGCGTCTGAGGGTGACTACGGAAATATATACCGATATTTTCAATTTGGCCAACACTGTATACAGCAGAACGCTTCTGATACAGTAACCTTTTTAGCTATTTAGATTCTGGTGTAATCCATAATGAGCCTGTAAACGTCTGTCTGTTACTCCGGCAATATATTTGGAACTTTAAGATTACCCCAACACTGTATACAGCTGTACGCTTGTGTTACATAACCCATTTACAGCTTTTCATATTCTTGTGTAATCCATACTGGGCCTGAGAGCGTTTGTGTCTGCCTCCTGAAATGTATACGGAGAATCAGAATATTTACACTATACTATATATACCTTGTATCTGGTGATACTGTACCCTTTTTCAACTTGTTATTTTATTGAGTAATCCATACTGAGCCTGTGAGCGTCTGTGTATGCCTCATGAAATATATACGGAGATTTACTGTTATCCATAGACTGTAACACAATAAAAGAACACAAAATGACAAATTTGCAAAAAATACTCTGCAGTAAAACACATCACAGTAATCAGCAAGTGCTGTATAACAAATACAGGGTATTTAGTCGATACTTTTTTGCAAAAAATGTATACCAAGCAGCTTCACCACGTCACGGTAATCCTTACACAAAGCAGTCCCTATCTAATATATTTAAAACCTGAACATGTGAACAGTGTCTAAATGAACAGGATACAGACAGGGTTACCGTGACGTGGTGAAGCAGCTTGGTATACATTTTTTGCAAAAAACGTATCGACTAAATACCCTGTATTTGTTATACAACACTTGCTGATTACTGTCATGTTTTTTACTGCAGAGTATTTTTTGAAAATTTGTCATTTTGTGTTCTTTTGTTGTGTTTCAGCCATTGGGTGGTGTGAGCATTTTCTTACTGACTTGTTCACACTTGTGCATGTCACATATGTTTTCATCCATAGACTGTATAGAGCTGTACGCTTCTGATACAGTACCATATATCTGCTGGTATTTTGGGTCCATTTTCAAAAACATGAGGAAGTATGGTGGAAGAGGACGTGGATGTGGGCATGGAGGGCCACCTGGTACTGATGGTGGTGGTGGTGCATCTGCTGGTAGTGCCAAAAACACAATAGCAGCTAAGGCAGGAGGTATTGAGCCAGCGTCATGGTGTAGCTCTGGAAGACCTGTAAGGCTCCCTTTTCTGGGAGTAGATAGACTGCTTTTAAAGACGGAGTATCAGGAACTGTTTGTGGCTTAGGGTACCGTTACACCTAGCGATGCACCAGCGATCCCGACCAGCGATATGACGCGGTCAGGATCGCTGGTGCATCGCTAGGTGGTCGCTAGTGAGCTGCCAAACAGGCAGATCTCACTAGCGACATCGCTGGGGACGGGGATCGCTACTTACCTGTCAGACGCAGCGATCCTGCGTCCTCCCGCCTGGCTCCACGCGTCGCTCGTCGGCGCCACAGGAAGCACCGCAGGAAGTGGCCGACGAGGAATGGTCCAGGAGCTTCTCGCGCGATCAGCGATGAGCAGCGGGGGAGCCAGTCGGAGGTAAGTATCACATGCAGCGATATCGCTGCAACGTCACAAAATTGGTGACTTTACAGCGATATTGCTAGCGATATCGCAGTGTGTAACAGGGGCTTTACATTGCTGAAACAGCCTCCAGCTCTATCGCCTCCTCTTCTGAAGTTGTAAAAAATGCAAGCACTGAGTCATAACTGCAGGCTTCTGGTCAGGAGCAACCCCTTTCCTTGTGTCCTTCACCCACACCAAAAGTGAAGGATGTGGAAGCACACACCTCAGATTACTCCATGGAGCTCTTTTCACATACCATGCCTGGGTTAATTAAAAATAGGGCCCATCATGTACTGGAGCAATGTAAATGGGGCAGAACAGACACTGGAGCAGCATCTAAGAGGCCCATTATACACTGGAGCATTACAAATGGGGCCCATTATTTATGAAGCATTATTAGGGCCCATGAAACACTGGAGCATCATCCATGAGGCCCATCATGTATCATCATATACTGGAGCATTGTAAAGGGGGCAGATCAGACACTGGAGCAGCATTTAAGGGGCACATTATACACTGGAGCATTACAAATGGGGCCCATTTTATATGGAGCATTATTGGAGCCCATCATACACTGGAGCATCAGCCATGAGGCCCATCATGTACTGGAGCAATGTAAATGGGGCAGATCAGACACTGGAGCAGCAACTAAGGGGCACATTATACACTGGAGCATTACAAATGGGGCCCATTACATATGGAGCATTATTGGAGCCCATCATACACTGGAGCATCATCCATGAGGCCCATCATGTACTGGAGCAATGTAAATGGCGCAGATCAGGCATTAGAGCAGCATCTAAGGGGCCCATTATACACTAGAGCATTACAAATGGGGCCCATTATATATGGAGCATTATTAGGGCCCATGATACACTGGAGCATCATCCATGAGGTCCATCATGTACTGGAGCATTGTAAATGGGGCAGATCAGACACTGGAGCAGCATCTAAGGGGCACATTATACACTGGAGCATTACAAATGGGGCCCATTATATATGGAGCATTATTAGGGCCCATGATACACTGGAGCATCATCCATGAGGCCCATCATGTACTGGAGCATTGTAAATGGGGAAGATCAGACACTGGAGCAGCATTTAATGGGCACATTATACACTAGAGCATTACAAATGGGGCCCTTTATATATGGAGCATTATTAGGGCCCATGATACACTGGAGCATCATCCATGAGGCCCATCATGTACTGGAGCATTGTAAACGGGGCAGATCAGACACTGGAGCAGCATCTAAGGGGTACATTATACACTGGAGCATTACAAATGGGGCCCATTATATATGGAGCATTATTGGAGCCCATCATACACGGGAGCATCATCCATGAGGCCCATCATGTATTGGAGCAATGTAAATGGCGCAGATCAGACACTGGAGCAGCATCTAAGGGGCCCATTATACACTGGAGCATTACAAATGGGGCCCATTATATATGGAGCATTATTGGAGCCCATCATACACTGGAGCATCATCCATGAGGCCCATCATGTACTGGAGCAAGGTAAATGGGGCAGATCAGACACTGGGGCAGCATCTAAGGGGCCCATTATACACTGGAGCATTACAAATGGGGCCCATTATATATGGAGCATTATTAGGGCCCATGATACACTGGAGCATCATCCATGAGGCCCATCATGTACTGGAGCATTGTAAATGGGGCAGATCAGACACTGGAGCAGCTTCTAAGGGGCACATTATACACTGGAGCATTACAAATCGGGCCCATTATATATGGAGCATTATGTGGAGCTCATCAGATATTGTATGGAACATTATATGTGACTAATTATTTGGTATGGAGAAATATAAGGGGCTCATTATTCTGTATGGTGCACAATGTGGTGGCCATAACACTGTATGGAGTAATATATTGTCCTGTTTTTGAGCTATTGTACAATTTAACCCCTTAACCCCCAAGGGTGGTTTGCACGTTCATGACCGGGCCAATTTTTACAATTCTGACCACTGTCCCTTTATGAGGTAATAACTCTGAAACGCTTCCATGGATCCCGGTGATTCTGACACTGTTTTCTCGTGACATATTGTACTTCATGCCAGTGGTAAAATTTCATTCATATAACTTGCGTTTATTTGTGAAAAAAATGGAAATTTGGCGAAAATGTTGAAAATTTCACAATTTTCCAACTTTGAATTTTTATGCCCTTAAATCACAGAGATATGGGCACACAAAAAACTTAATAAGTAATATTTCCTACATGTTTACTTTACATCAGCACAATTTTGGAACCAAAATTTTTTTTTGTTAGGAAGTTATAAGGGTTAAAAGTTGACCAGTGATTTCTCATTTTTGCAACACCATTTTATTTTTACGGACCACATCACATTTGAAGCCACTTTGAGGGGTCTATATGATAGAAAATACCCAAAAGTGACACCATTCTAAAAACTGCACCCCTTAAGGTGTTCAAAACCACATTCAAGAAGTTTATTAACCCTTCAGGTGCTTCACAGGAATTTTTTGAATATTTAAAAAAAATGAACATTTAGCTTTTTTTCACAAAAAAAAAATACTTCAGGTTCAATTTTTTTATTTTACCAAGTGCAAAAGGAGAAATTGGACTGGAAAAGTTATTAAGCAATTTGTCCTGAGTGCGCTGATACCTGCCATGTGGGGGGGAACCACTGTTTCGGCGCATGGCAGAGCTCAGAAGGGAAGGAACGCCGTTTGACTTTTTCAATGCAAAATTGGCTGGAATTCAGATCGGACACCATGTCACGTTTGGAGAGCCCCTGATGTACCTAAACAGTGGAAACCTCCCACACGTGACCCCATTTTGGAAACTAGACCCCACAAGGAACTTATCTAGATATGTGGTGAGAACTTTGAACCCACAAGTGCTTCACAGAAGTTTATAACGTACAGTGGTACAATTATAAAATCATATTTTTTCCAAAAAAATGATCTTTTCACCCCCAATTTTTATTTTCCCAAGGGTAACAGGACCCTAAAAGTTATTGTGCAATTTGTCCTGAGTATGCTGATACCCCATATGTGGGTGTAAACGACTATTTGGGCACATGGCAGAGCTCAGAAGGGGAGCAGCGCCATTTGACTTTTTTGGCTGGAATTGAGATCGGACACCATGTCGCGAATGGAAAACCCCTGATGTACCAAAACAGTGGAAACCCCCCACAAATGACACCATTTTGGAAACTAGACCCCCCAAGGAACTTATCTAGATGTGTGGTGAGAACTTTTAACCCCCAAGGGCTTCAGAGAAGTTTATAACGAACAGCCATACAATTAAAAAATCATATTTTTTCCACAAAAATGATCTTTTCAGCTCCAATTCTTATTTTTCAAAGGGTAACAGGACCCTAAAAGTTATTGTGCAATTTGTCCTGAGTACACTGATACCCCACATGTGGGGGTAAACCACTATTTGGGCGCATGGCAGAGCTCGGAAGGGAAGCAGCGCCATTTGACATTTTTGGCTGGAATTGAGATCGGACACCATGTCGCGTTTGGAAAGTCCCTGATGTACCAAAACAGTGAAAACCCCCACAATTGACACCATTTTGGAAACTAGACCCCCCCAAGGAACTTATCTAGATGTGTGGTGAGTACTTTGAACCCCCCAGTGCTTCACAGAAGTTTATAACGCCCGGGCGTGAAAATAAAAAAAATCGTATTTTTTCCACAAACATGATCTTTTAGTCACCAATGTTTTTATTTTCCCAAGGGTACCAGGAGAAATTGGACCCCAAAAGTTGTTGTCCAATTTGTCCTGAGTACGCTGATACCCCATAAGTGGGAGAAAACTACTGTATGGGCACACGTCAGGGCTCGAAAGGGAAGTAGTGACGTTTTGGAAAGCAGACTTTGATGGAATGGTCTGCGGGTGTCCTGTGCGTTTGGAGAGCCCCTGATGTACCTAAACTATTGAAACTCCCCACAAGTGACCACATTTTGGAAACTAGACCCCCCACAGAACTTATCTAGATGTGTGGTGAGCACTTTGAACCCCTAAGTGCTTCACAGAAGTTTATAACGCCCGGGCGTGAAAATAAAAAAATCATTTTTTTCCACAAAAATGATATTTTTACCAATTTTTTATTTTCCTAAGGGTAACAGGAGAAATTGGACCCCAAAAGTTGTATTGCATTTTGTCCTGAGTAGGCTGATACCCTATATGTGGGGGTAAAACACTGTTTGGGCGCATGGCAGAGCTTGGAAGGGAAGGAGCACCATTTGACTTTTTCAACGCAGATTTAGCTGGAATTGAGATCAGACGCCATGTTGCATTTGGAGAGCACCTGAGGTACCCAAACAGTGGAAACACCCCAATTATAACTCCAACCCTAACCCCAACACACCCCTAACCCTAGCCCTAATCCTAGCCCTAACACTAGCCCTAACCCTAATGGGAAAAAGGAAATAAATACATTTTCTTTTAATTTTATTATTTTTCCTTAACTAAGGGGGTGATAACGGGGGGGGGGTTTATTTACTATTTATGGCGGGTTTTTATTTTTGGCAGCTGTCGCACGCTAAAAGACGCTTTTTATTGTAAAAATAGTTTTTGCATTACCACATATTGAGAGCTATAATTTTTCCATATTTTGACCCACAGAGTCATGTAAGGTCTTATTTTTTGCGGGATGAATTGACATTTTTATTGGTATCATTTTCGGGTACGTGACATCTTTTGATCTCTTTTTATTCCGATTTTTTGGGACGCAGAATGAACAAAAAACAGTGTTTCATGAATTTCTTTTGGGGGGTGCGTTTACACCGTTCCGCGTGCGGTAAAATTAATAAAGCGGTTTTATTCTTCGGGTCAGTACGGTTACAGCGATACCGCATTTGTGTCTTTTTTTATGTTTTGGTGCTTTTATGCAATGAAAACAATTTTATATAAAAAATAATTATTTTTGCATCGCTTTATTCTGCGAGCTATAACTTTTATATTTTTGCTGATGATGCTGTATGGTGGCTCGTTTTTTGCGGGACAAGATGACGTTTTCAGCGGTACCATGGATATTTATATGCGTCTTTTTGATTGCGCGTTATTGCACTTTTTGTTCGGTGGTATGATAATAAATCATTATTTTTTGCTTTGTTTTTTATTTTTATTTTTTAAGGGGTTCGCTAAAGGGGTTAACTAATGGGACAGTTTTATAGGGCAGGTTGTTAAGGACGCGGCAATACCAAATATGAATACATTTATTTTTTTTTTCCTTTATTTCCAAAAAATGAATTTATATATTTATTTATTCATTTAGCGATTTTTTTAAAATTATTTTTACACTTTTTTTTTTTTTTTTTTTAACTTTATTACATTGTCCCAGGGGGGACATAGCTGTCATGTGACAGATCGCTGATCTGTCACATCAGAGATCACTGTGACAGATCAGCGATCTGTCACAGGCACTGAACAAGGCTTCCTCCTTGCCTGCGCTTTGCAAGCATGAGGAAGCCAGCTCCCTGCAGGCCCCCGAAGATCCCCGTCGCCATCTTGGATTCGGGGACCTGCAGGGATGGAGCCCCCTGCAGCAGCGCTGCACATTGCGCTGCTGTGGGGGGCTCAGGGAAGCATGGAGGGAGCCCCCTCCCTGCCGATGCTTTGCTTTAACCCACGGTACACAGCGATCGTGTTTGATCGCGGTGTGCAAGGGGTTAACGTGTCGGGGGCGGTCCGTGACTGCCCCTGACACATTTTGCCGGGTGTCAGCTGTGATAATCAGCTGTCACCCGGCCGCGATCAGCGGCGCTCACCACGTGGGCGCCGCTGATCGCTGTGACGTATTATCCCGTCCCTGGGAATTAAGTCCCAGGGCACATGGACGGGATAGCATGTCACATGACAGAAAGGGGTTAAAATAGATCAGTCATGTAATGTAAGCAGTGAAGTATGTGTCATTATATGTGTCAGATCTACCTCTCTGGCCCAGACGTCACCTCTCTGCTGTCCAGAATCCCAGAGTGTCTATCAGCCATATCCTCCTTCTTCTCCTCTCACTTCCTCAAACTCAATGTAGACAAATCTGAACTCATCATCTTTCCGCCATCTCACAGATCTTTTTTACCCGACCTAGTTAAAACAGTTAATGACATCACACTTTCCCCAGTACCAGAAGTCCGCTGCCTCGGAGTAACCTTTGACTCTGCCCTGTCCTTCAAACCGCACATCCAAGCTCTTTCAACCTCCTGTCGCCTCCAGCTCAAAAATATTTCCAGAATCCGTCCTTTCCTCAACCCTCAATCTACTAAAATGCTTGTGCATGCCCTCATCATCTCCCGCCTCGACTACTGCAACATCCTTTTCTGTGGTCTCCCTGCTAACACCCTCGCACCTCTCCAGTCCATCCTTAACTCTGCCGCCCGACTAATTCATCTCTCTCCTTGCTACTCCTCCGCTTCTCCCCTCTGCAAATCTCTTCACTGGCTCCCATTCCCTCAGCGTATCCAGTTCAAATTACTAATTCTGACCTACAAGGCCATCTATAACCTGTCTCCCCCATATGTCTCTGAACTAATCTCCCGATACCTTCCCTCACGTAATCTCCGGTCCTCCCAAGACCTCCTTCTCTCCTCCACACTTATTCGCTCCTCACTCAACCGCCTCCAAGACTTCTCCCGAATAGCCCCTATTCTATGGAATTCTTTGCCCCAACAAGTCCGACTATCAACCACATTTGAATCCTTCAGACGGAACCTGAAAACCCACCTCTTCAAGAAAGCCTGCAATGACCCCGCTACCTCCTTCTCTCTCACCACTACTGGTGAGATCACCTCAACCAACACCGGAACTGCTGCAACCCACCAACCTACTGTCTCTTTCCCCACCATCCTGTAGCATGTAAGCCCGAAAGGGCAGGGTCCTCTCTCCACTCTGTATCAGTCTGTCATTGTTAGTTTGTTTACTGTAAGTGATCTCTGTAATTTGTATGTAACCCCTTCTCATGTACAGCACCATGGAATCAATGGTGCTATATAAATAAATAATAATAATAATAATTGTACTATACCTATATTTCAGTGGCGTATAGGAGCATCATGAGTTGTGGTATGTGTTAAAGGGGCGCACTGACACTCTTTGGCCCAGGGCACACGAAAACCTGGAGCCAGCCCCACCCCCCCACAACTTTAGCCAAATAACCCCCAGTTTTCAATGCCTAACTATTATTAGGAAGTAAATTAAGGTTGACAAGCTTCAGGTATAAGAATTGATGTTTTTGGCATTGGAATGGGCACTGTAGGTGTGTTTACTGTCTTCCACTCCCTGCCGACTTTGCTTCCCCATTGACTTGCATTGGGTTTCGTGTTTCAGTCGGCCTCCGACTTTTCCCTATAGTCGGCCGATTTCGTTCGACCCGACTTAAAAGTCGGGTTTCATGAAACCCGACTAGACCTGAAAAAAGGCAAAGTCGCTCATCTCTAGTTGTCGCTTCACCTATCACCGTCAGTAAATATTCACTTGAAGCATAAGTTCTCCATTGTACGTGCACAGTTATTTTTTGAACTCCTACACTAATCAGAGCAGAATGGCTGCAGCACCCGGGATCCAGCATTTATACAGGCCAGGTCACGTGGTATGCCAGCCATTCATAGCCATGCCAATACTTGACATGGCTGTGATGGCTTCAATAGTGCCCAAAGCCTAAAAGCTTGTTGATTTGCTGCGCTGCAGCCTTTCAACAAACTTTATTAGGCATCCGAACCCGAACAGAAAACCAGACATCCGGTAAAATGTTGTGTTGGGGATTGGATAATGGAGACTAGGTGTCCAGTACGAACCCTGAACTTTACAGTTCAGGTTTGCTAATCCCTAGTGATATCCACTTTTTTGTGCTGATAGCTAACAGTTTCAGGATCTGTAGTGATTGACTGCTGGGCTGTCTTCATTGTATATAAAGATTTTTGTGATGAGACAACCTTTTGATGGGAATATTTTGCCAGAAAATTACTTACTATTTAAATCAGGTTTTTGTGCTTTTTATAGAGGATGTTAGTCTTATGTCATTAGTGGGACAGAGAGCACAGATGTGGTAGACAGAGATAAGGGAGGAGATGTAGGATAGTGCAGAACTGTAGAGAGCTTTGTGGGTGAGAGTGATCAGTTTATATTGTGCTCTGCAGCAGATAGGCAAACAGTGCAATGACTGGCACAAAGTGGAGGCATTAGTGTAGTGATAGGACAGAAATATGACCCTTGCTGCCTCATTCAGAATACATTAGAGGGGAGAGACCAATTAGTGGAGGGTTGCAATAGTCCAGACGCGAATGAATCAAAGCAGCAGTAAAAGAGTAAAAGATGTTGTAGTGTCAAAGGAAAAAGACTGTATTCTGGAGATATTTTTGAGGTGAAGGTGACATAAGCGAGTGAGTGGCTGGGCATAGGGAGCGATGGATGGGGGTGTAATAACGTGCAGGAGATATATATGTCACCACGGAACAGGCAGACCAACATTAAAAGGGGAGGTTTATTTACAGGGGAAAATACTGGTAAAACATACAGTATAACAGAGAAAATATTGTGATAAGGTTATATCGACAGCAGGGGAAATATATGGGGTTCAAACAGTAGAAAAAACAGTTATTCTCTAGTGAGGCAAATGTATCAGTCCTCAGGGATCTTGATTGGAGGGATCACTTCTGGTGCAAAGTTGGCACCGAGGCAACAGCGGTGCTTGATGTCCCCTGTCTCTGGGGTCCTTGAAATAGTCCAGCTGTAGTATGGGGGGGTTTACGAGGGAGCCCAAGGGGTATGAGGATGGCGCTATCCCCCTGTGCTCAAGGTCCTTGTCTCTGCTATGACAGCGGTGTTCTCCCACCAGGGTCAGGGATTCTGCCTCCCACAGTCTCTCCTTGCAGGTCAGCGTCTCGTTACTGAACACCCCTTGGTCACAGGGGGGCATCTCAGCATATGTTCCGGTCTCTCTGCTGGGGGGCATCATGTCGAGGGACATGATCTGTCTGTGGGGCAGGGTCTCCTCAAGAAGGGGCGTCAACAGCCTCCCTGGCAGTGCAGTGCCAGGCTTCAAGTACTCACTGCCCTTTGCCCGTGTCTGCAGTCTTTCAGTCTCCAGCCACTGCACCCATCTCCTCTCTGCCCCTGCGTCAGCGTCCTCCTGCTCTCTGTGCTGCTCTGCTGGAAGCGCACGCAGATCTCCCACTCCCAGTCCTGACCTCTTCCTGTTCCTGAACACAGAGCAGTCCCCTAAAGCATCCCCCGGGGAACCTAAGGCCCTGCTCGATAGTTCCGGGCATGGCAACCTCCCCTCGGCTCCTTCGGTGCTACACCCCCTTATATTCACCCTCTCTGTGAGCTCACCATTCCACGGGCGAGAGTTTCTGGAGTTCTTGTTGACAATCGTCCAGACCTCTTACAATTTGCTACCAGATGAATTCATCCTGGTTGTAGCATCTGGGGGGCACACCTGCCGTTGATCGTTCAGAACGGTTGTGGGGGTTGTGGAATCAGCCACCGGGATAATGGAAGTTGGAGTCTCCTTGGTTACTCCCGTTGTTTCAGGCACCAGCCCTGTTTCCGGGTTTCCCTGAAGGAGTAGAGAGTCTCCCTCTTCGTCATCCTCAGCAACGAGCACGCGTTCAGCCACCGGGGGGCGTCGGGGCAGATGGCACCACTGGAGGATCTCGAGACAAACAGGGACGCAACATATTCCGATGTAATGTGCGAATGGGGAGTTCTTCGCCTGTTTCAGGTTGAACTTTTTAGACGGGTCCCCGTCTACTGAGCCGCCGTTTCACCCTATATGGGCTCTTCTCCCACCGACACTCTAATTTGCTGTTAGGGCGCTTCTCCCTAAGACTCGGTCCCCTGGTCGTAGGGCTGTCCCCTTCTGGGGAGGGACCTGCGGGTGTTCCAACCCACGGAGCCGGTTCTGCACCAACCTTTGAATGGTCCTTAGCCGGCGACAATGTTCTCGAACCCAGGAGTACACCCCCGTCCGCGGGTAGTCCTCCTCGGGCTCTAACGCCAATTCAGTCAGTCCCTTCCTGGGTCGGCCGAAGAAGATTGAATAGGGCGTGAATCCTGTGGTACTGTGTTAACGGTTATTGTACTGTATGCCCACACCAATTCGGGGACGGACTCAGTCCAGCACGCTTTCTGATATTCTTCAAGTGTCCTCAGCATCTGGATCAGGGTGCGGTTGAATCTCTCACAAGCTCCATTCCCCTGTGGATGGTAAGGGGTGGTCCATGACTTATCGATTTTGTACAGCTGATGCAACTCCTCCATCACCTTTCCCAGGAAGCAGGCTCCTTGATCCGAATGGATTCGCTTGGGACACCCGTACACTTGAATTAAATGTTTACAGATAGCATAGGCCGCAGATTCGGCAGTCTGGTCCCGAGTAGGTGTGACTACAGCAAATTTGGAATAATGGTCGATCATCACAAGGCAATGTTCACATCTCTTGTAGGGCATTCATAAACTGGGTCACGGTCTTCCCCTCTCTTTGCACCCAATGGAACAGTCACATAAGTAGTTCCCCTACGTCAGTGGGGTCCCCATGTGTCATCTCTAGAATACGTAGCACCTTTTCCAAAATATCTTTCTTGGGGGGTCTATGCATGACAGAGTCCCGGGCCTCCCCCTCCAAGGCCATTAATGCTATTTCTGCCTCTAATGCTGGGGCCAAGGGGTACATTCACAGTAACCCCTGAATTCTCTCAGTCCAGTTCCATAACATCACATTGTTCCCCGTAAACCTTGGCAGATTGTTCAACATGGCCCCCAGGGAGATGCTAGTCTTGGGGCCTTCCCTGACTGCTTGGTCTGCTCTGTCCGCGCCTTCATGTGACATCCTGCCGACTACGCCAAATGTAATAACGTGCAGGAGAGATATATGTCACCACGGAACAGGCAGAACAACAGTAAAAGGGGAGGTTTATTTACAGGGGAAAATACTGGTAAAACATACAGTATAACAGAGAAAATATTGTGATAAGGTTATATCGACAGCAGGGGAAATATACGGGGTTCAAACAGTAGAAAAAACAGTTATTCTCTAGTGAGGCAAACTTATCAGTCCTCTGGGATCTTGATTGGAGGGATCACTTCTGGTCCAACGTTGGCACAGAGTCAACAGCGGTGCTTGATGTCCTCTGTGTCTGGGGTCCTTGAAATAGTCCAGCTGTAGTATGGGGAGTTTACGCAGGAGCCCAAGGGGTATGAGGATGGCGCTATCCCCCGTGCTCAAGGTCCTTGTCTCTGCTATGACAGCGGTGTTCTCCCACCAGGGTCAGGGATTCTGCCTCCCACAGTCTCTCCATGCAGGTCAGCGTCTCGTTACTGAACGCCCCTTGGTCACAGGGGGGCGTCTCAGCATATGTTCCGGTCTCTCTGCTGGGGGGCGTCTTGTCGAGGGACATGGTCTGTCTGTGGGGCAGGGTCTCCTCAAGAAGGGGGTCAACAGCCTCCCTGGCAGTGCCGTGTTGTGCCAGGCTTCAAGTACTCACAGCCCTTTGCCCGTGTCTGCGGTCTCTCAGTCTCCAGCCACTGCACCCGTCTCCTCTCTGCCCCTGCGTCAGTGTCCTGCTTCTGCTCTCTGTGCTGCTCTGCTGGAAGCGTGCGCAGATCTCCCGCTCCCAGTCCTGACCTCTTCCTGTTCCTGAACACAGAGCAGTCCCCTAAAGCATCCCCCGGGGAACCTAACGCCCTGCTCGATGGTTCCGGGCACGGAGCCAGGAAGGCAACCTCCCCTCGGCTCCTTCTTCGGTGCTTCACCCCCTTACAGGGGAAACACAAGAAGTTCAGTTTTGGATAGATTCCGTTTCAGATAAAAGGAGGACATGATGTTAGAGAAAGCGGACAGTCACTGGTGTTTGTAGTAATGCGGAGGTGATATCAGGAGTAAAGGTGTATAATTGAGTGTTATCAGCATAGAGATGGTACTGAAAAACAAATCTGATGATAATCTGTACCATGGGGGCTGTGTAAAGAGAAAAGAGGGGACTACCACTGAATACTGAGGAACCCCAACAGTAAGGTGAAGACGAGAGGAGAGGAAGAAGCGTCTACAAATGATACCTTGAAGGAGCGGCCAGAGAAGCAGAAGGAGAGAGCAGTATCCTTGAGGCCGAGCGGAGAAAGCTAAGAGGAGCTGGTGGTCCACAGTGACAAATGCAGCAGAGAGATCCAGGAGAATCAGCATGGAGTAGTGGCCATTACATTTAGCTAGATTTATCTGTTTGTTGGAGACTTTACTGAGGGCAGTTTCTGCGGAGTGTAAAGAGGAGAAATTGGATCATAAAAGAAGTCAAGAACAGAGTTATCTGAGAAATAGTGGATTAGGTGAAAGTGGACCAAGTGTTTCAGGAGTTTGGAGATGAAGGGGAGATTAGAGACTGGTCTGTAGTTTTCTAAACCATTATAAGTTCTCTGACTTTTTAAGGGAGGGCATGGAATTGATGAAAGTTTGTAAGAGATGCATCACAAGAGGGTCTGGTAGTGAACAGTGGTGGGAGGGAGGTTTGGGGGTAAGGTGTGTTAGGGTACTGTCACACAGGCTAGTTTCACATTAGCGTTTTTTTGCGCAGCGCATCGGGCGCATGAAAAACGCAAAACAAACGCGCATTTTTTTAACATCATGCGCACGCTGATGCGTAAAAAAAACGCAGCGTTGTTTGCGTTTTACATGCGTTTTTGCATGCGTTTGCGTTTTTTATGCGCATGCGTTTTTAAGTGTGACGTTTTTTCCATTGTCTAGAGAACATTCTAGACTTGTTTCACTCAAAAACGCATGCGCAAAGAAACGCAACCGTGCGCAAGACCATGCGCACGCATGCGTTCCCATAGACTTCAATGTGTTGTTTTTGCGCATTCCGTGCGCAAGCGTGCACATGCGTTTTTTTGCCGAGACAGGGCGCACCAAAAAATGCAACATGTTGCGTCTGGCGCGCCTGGCACAAAAGACAAAAAAACGCATGCGCACGAAAACGCAAGTGTGCGCAAGACCATGCGCACGTCATGTTAAACATAGGTGCGCAGTGCGCATGCGCACGGGTGCGCACGATGCGCTGCGCACAAAAGCGCAAATGTGAAACCAGCCTTAGGCTAGTTTCACATTAGCGTTTTTTTGCGCAGCGCATCGGGCGCATAAAAAACGCAAAGAAAAACGCAAAACAAACGCGCGTTTTTTTAACGTCATGCGCACGCTGATGCGTAAAAAAACGCAGCGTTGGTTGCGTTCTACATGCGTTTTTGCATGCGTTTGCGTTTTTTTATGCACATGCGTTTTTAGGTGTGTCATTTTTTCCATTGTCTAGAGAACATTCTAGACTTGTTTAACTCAAAAACGCATGCGCAAAAAAACGCGACCATGCGCACGCATGCGTTCCCATAGACTTCCATGTGGTGTTTTTGCGCATTCCGTGCGCAAGCGTGCGCATGCGTTTTTTTGCCGAGACAGGGCGCACCAAAAAATGCAACATGTTGCGTCTGGCGCGCCTGGCGGGAAAGACAAAAAAACGCATGCACACGAAAACGCAAGTGTGCGCAAGACGATGCGCACGTCATGTTAAACATAGGTGCGCAGTGCGCATGCGCACAGGTGCGCACGATGCGCTGCGCACAAAAGCGCTAATGTGAAACCAGCCTTAGCGATGCACCAGCGATCCCGACCAGCGATATGACGCGGTCAGGATCGCTGGTGCATCGCTAAGTGGTCGCTAGTGAGCTGCCACACAGGCAGATCTCACCAGCGACATCGCTGGGGACGGGGGTCGCTACTTACCTGTCACACCAGGCGATCCGGCGTCCTCCCGCCCGGCTCCACGCGTCGCTCGTCGTCAAAGCAGGAAGCGCCACAGGAAGCTGACGATGAGAAACAGTCCAGCCTGTTCTCGCGCGATCAGCGATAACCAGCGGGGGAGCGGTCGTAGGTAAGTATCAGACACAGCGATATCGCTAGCAATATCGCTATAACGTCACAAGTTATAGCGATATTGCTAGCGATATCTCTTAGTGTGACAGGCCCTTTAGACAAGACTCTCTATTGTATGATCTGACAATGATGAGCGGGGTCCACATTCAAAAGTTTGCTATGTGGCTCAGGCTCATCTAGTTATATCCCTAACACAAAGGCTTTCCTCATCTTTTACAAAGCACTCTGTTCCCTATCACTGGTATTTGTGCTGTTGGCCACTTTATTTCGATACAAAATTCAGAGATCGATATCTTGAATTTCTGATATGTTTACATGGGATGTAAATGGAGCAGAAAAACCTGTTTGAATCAGAGCAAAATCCACACACATTCCATGTGGATTTACCATTGATTCTGTCTGGATTGGATTGGGGAAAATCTCATCCACTTTACTGATACTGTAGCATGCTGAGGATTTTTCTTCCAGAACATCTGATCAGATATTCGGCAGCGTGTCGGACCTGTGTGAAGTGGCCCAATGAAATGCCAGTGCTGGACTATGGCGCCATTACCTGGCTAATCCATCATGGGATTCTCTAGTTGCAGGACATATACTCAGCCCTGCAGGGTCAGTGGCTTCCAGGTTACCAGAATCTCACATTGTGGTGCGGTCACTTTATGGCCTTATGCTGTGGTACTACCACCAAGTGAGCGCCTGGCAAAAAGCAGCTTACAGATAGGTTTATTGTAAAATCTGTTTCTACCGCCCCGTCCTGGTTTATTCCTTCTCCAAAGTGACGTCTTCTATGTGTATAATAGGAAGAATTATTTATTAATGGAAAAAGAAAACCCTAAGGGCCGGTTACCAGGATGGCATCACGCTTTTCTCCAGAACGACTATGGCAGCGGTCCAGCAGCCAAACCCAAACTGCACAAATTCCAAGTTACCCCTTGTAAATAAGGAGATCGGAGGAGAGCGCCGGGGACATTACCATTAATATTGGGCTGGGGGAGAGATCGCACCAAAGGATCCGTGATACAGATGCTGGACTCGATTATGCCTTTATTTCTCCATAGGAGGTTAATCGTCCATTTAATTTCTAATTAACTGCCGGCTTAATGGGCCAGTAATATGCAAAGCCTGAAATCTCATTATCTCTGCACATCAGCGGTTCAGCATTTCTAGCCTCTAATGGATCTTTGTGCCATCAGCAATAATTCACTTCATGGCAGACCCCATCATGGCAGACCTGGTCATACAGGTGACATTTCACAACGCACTAATGTACAGCAACATTCACGTATTACCACATTTATAATGTTTTACTCATATGTAGATATAGGTCGCCCCTTAGTGGTCACTCTGCCACATTACAAGACAAAGCTGTAGCTGAACAGTGCCACATAGTGGCCAGTCTGCGGCATTACGATGCTCACCTATCGCTAAACAGCGCCACTTAGTGGTCACTCTGCAGCATTACCTGTTATCTGACTGGGAAGAAGGAAAAGGATTACATTTTAGTCAAATTCATTCACAGGTGTAAAAATAAGGCGGCTTTACCTCATGTCATCACTTACCAGGATGACATTGAATCTTGGAGCGCCTTTACAGAAGTGAGCATGCGTGTTAGCCCACTAACAACTACAATTCCCGAAAGGCTTTGTGTAATATCGCGATAACTGTAGACGTGATTTACATGCTATAAAAACTTGCTTTACGGCTGTGTTTGGTCTCTATGATAGCGGGCGGCAGCCGAGGAGGAGAGGTGGAGAATGCGGTGCATGCAATCTGGGGCCATCCCAGCCAGGTGGGCACTGGAGGGCGCTTCTGGGGTCTGTCCTACCCTTCCCACTGACGGCTGATGCTCGCTGTCTCCGCGGGCACCCCTATGCATGCTCCGGCGGTGTACCTCAGAGTTATGTCCCACGTGCACCCCCTGATGGTGCTGTGCTGGAGCACGGCTGCTGGGAGTTGTAGTTCTATGTGGACAGAAGCTATAAGGCTGTAGATGGCAGATCTGTTGGCAGCCATGTATTCTCTGTGCTCTTACGCTGAATGGGTGGTCTGAAAGGCAATTCTGGACAGTTAGCGACAATTCTTAAAAACATAACTGGAGACTGGGGCTGGTTGTACTTATGGGGGCTTCTCTCAGTCTGTATCCGTGTTAGGGGTCTTTCAGAATGTGATCAGTCTTACAAAAATGGCCTAATACTTAGCATGGTCAAAAGCGCCAGCTCTTATGGCCATACAGGTTCTGAGGTGGCACAGGCCGAGAGACCCCCTGTTGGGAACTGTTAGTGGCCTCTGAGGCCGCACAGGCTGGGAGACCCCCAGTCGGGAACTGTTAGTGGCCGTACAGGTCTGAGGCTGCACAGGCTGGGAGACCCCCAGTCGGGACCTGCTAGTGGCTTCCCATAAAGATCAGCGCAGCGAGAGATGGGCTTTGTTCTTGCTGGTCGCTGATTTCTCATCCAATGACTCAGTATTATTCTCACTTTATAGGGCTGCTCTACAGAGGTCCATTATGGAGCGGTTGGACCCAGGCTGACTTTAGGTGAGTTCTGTGGAACACTTGCTGTGTCGTGACTTATTAAGACTTACCTTCTGGAGCAATTAGATAAGTTTGCATGGCCTCAATGGCGGGTTTACACACTAACTGGGGACAGACCCACCCGGTGAGCTGATGCCAGCAGCCTTAGGCCTCTTTCACACTTCAGTTTTTTACAATCAGTCACAATCCGCCAGGTTTTGAAAAAAACGGATCCTCAATCTTTTTTGAGGATCCGTTTTTTTCCCCATTGACTTGCATTAATGGCGGATTGTGACGGATTGCCGTCCGTTGCATCCGTTTTTTTTGAGGATCCGCCAAAAGTTCCTGTCCGTCATCATACTCCAAAGATTTCAAAACGGAGCTTGTAACGTTTTTTTTCTCTGGCGGACAAGCATTTTGCTCATGACAGGTGATCACTGGATGTAATATATGGGGATAACTGGGTACATGTGTTCGATGAACACTTTTTCACAATTACTTGAATCAATGTACATTTTAAATAACTTGGTCCTACACTTTCATGACGCCTGGTGCCTGTGCTAATTTGTCAACTTTACCATAAACTGGATCTTTAAAAAAAAACAAATCCCATGAGCAAAAGTTAATTTTAATAATTGAATAATTCCACAATTGATTTTAAAAATGTTCCTATGCTGAGATAATCTTATAAATGTGCCCCTGCTGTGTACTGTGTAATGGCTGTGTCTGACCGTACAGGGACATGGTCTGATTATTGCACAGCTCCCGGGCAGGGGAGGAAGCAAAAGATGAGAGGGATATTACAGCAGGAGAGAACAGCTGACTCTGTGAGGTGAAACATTTCCCTGCCTGTTAAACTATGTTTTACTTAAAGGGAGTCTGTCACCCCATTTTAGCACTATAAGCTGCGGCCACCGCCATCAGGGGCTTATCTATAGCATTCTGTAATGCTGTAGATGAGCCCCGATGAAACCTGGAAGATGATTAAAACACGTTAGATTATACTCACCGGGAGGTGGAGTTGGGGATGGTGGGTGTTACGGTCCGGCTCGTCCCATCTTCATACGATGTCCTCCTCCTTGATTCTCCCTCGCCTCCTGCACAGGCATACTTTATCTGCCCTGTTGAGGGCAGAGTACTGCAGTGCACAGGTGCTGGGAAAGGTCAGAGGTCCTGTGCACTGCAGTACTCTGCCCTCAACAGGGCAGATAAAGTATGCCTGCACAGGAGCCGAGGGAGAAGCAAGGAGGAGGACATCATCGTATGAAGATGGGAGGCGCCAGACTGTGACGCCCATCAGACCAGATTGAAAGACGGTGAGTATAATCTAAAGGCCCTGTTACACACAGCGATATTGCTGATTGTGACACATCAGCGATATCGCTGTGACATCCAGCAGCGACTGACCCCCTCGCTGGGTATCGCTGATCGTCTTGGGCTGTTTTTTCATCACCGGTCTCCCGCTTGTCAGCACGCATCACTGCGTGTGTCAGCACGCATTGCTGCGTGTGGCAGCGGGAGCCAGCGACGCTGCACGCTGGTATCCAACGTAAACATTGGGTTTCTAAGAGCCGCGCGGCTCTTAGAAACCCGATGTTTACTTTGGAAACCAGCAGTTTTCTAAGCTTGCTCGCTGGTCCTGATCGCTGGAGGGGCTGTCTAACGTCCCAGCGATCCCATCCATGTCGGATTGTTGGTGGGATCGCTTATCTTTCAGGTTACATCGGGGGCTTATCTACAGTGTTACAGAATGCTGTAGAGAAGCCCCTGATGGATGTGGCTGCAGCTGATAGGGCTAAAATGGGGTGACAGATCCCCTTTAAAAGCAAGATTCAGTTGTGATCCCCTGCTGTCCTGCCTGTATACACTTCTGCTTCCTCCCCTGCCCAGGAGATGTGGAATGATTAGGCCATGTTCTTGTACTTACAGACACATAAATTATATGGGTTATTATTCAAAGGCCTATTAAAATTAACCTTTGAGGGAAAACCCATTACCACTGACTGCAAACAGAGTAAAGTTGTGTTGTCATTTTGGTTATCAAAGTCCTGATCAGCCAACATGTCGTTATGTGCAAGCAATCAGTAAACGCTGCAGGTTGGATGCCGTGTACTTGTGCAGCATCCAACCTGCAGCTGTTACAGCATAGTGAATGGGATTTCAAGAAATTCCATGTCCGCTATGCATCTAGAGATGTCCACAGACACCTGTGGAGACTGACATGCAGCGCATCTCTCCAGACTGCAGCATGTCAATTTATCTTGCAGAGATGGGAGGCTCCGTAAGATAAATGTCACCCATACAATGATTGCGGTGATTCTATACTGTTCAATGAAAACATGCAGAATCACCTGCATTCAATAACCGGCAGCACTTTGGATCCAGTGGACATGCGCTGCTAATTCCTAATCGTGTGCACATACCCTAATTTGTTCCGAGTTGAACTGATAATTTAAATCAGGGGCACACTCTGGACCATTACGCCCCTCAACTATCTGGTGGCTATGCAAGTGTATTTTCCATGTGGTCCAGGTAAGGAGTAGATCTATAGGAAGCTGTGCATTAGTGCTGTCATAATCTCAGTAGTTTGAGAGAAGGCAAAGGCTTGATAAGTGTCTCGTAGGAACTACAAGAAAGATGAATCATGGTCTTCCTTTTTTGGCTGTGGACAGAAGAGTATGGATGCCTATTCTGATAGATTTTTAGGACTCCCACCTACAAGATATTTGTTAGCCTGTGTTATTGTGGCCCATGTGGTGCCATAGAAGGCTGTAAACTACTTTAGAGGGTACAAGTAATCTCATGATTGCTGCCGCTTTGCCTCCTGGTAATCTGTTTTTCCCAATATCAGTGGTCTAGTGACTGCTTGGTCTGGTTTTAATAGTATATGTAACTGGAGAGTAGTCACATACCGTTCCTCTTCTACATCCTATTACCTATGTGACATGTTCCAGCCATATGTGTCTAATGTATCCTTACTCCCCTTAGGTTATTTTTTTTGGGGGGGTGATTGCACTGGTTTACCTGTCATGTATAAAGCCAATGATGTCTTGTTATCCCTGTCTGAAATAATGAAGGACCCTGTACTTACTGAGGCTTTTCTTGGCATTATTAACCATTTCCCGCCTGAGGGCATGTAGACTAATTCTCCTGAATCTCTTGCAGGTGTCCATTGTAGGATAAGGCTGCCATGACTTAATGTTGCCTAAGGTAAGGTCATAGCTTATATTTCTTGCACATGTCTGCTGCCAGTGTCCTGCAATGATGAGATTAACCTATAAATAGCTGGAATTACCGTCAGACTGTAGGTGGTGACACAGGTCACTCTGAGCATGTGATGTATGTGGTGATTAATGCTATGGATGTGATGTATAATGTGCTAATTGTGCTCTTGTATCTTTCAGGCATGAGTGCATTGGTTTAGGGGGGAAGCGCAGAAGTGGAAGGTAACTTTCAGTTTCATTGTCTACAATGATCACCATACTGCTTGGCCTCTAGACCTTGATCAGATGGCTGTATTATGGATTTGCTTTATGACGGCATATATTTTTGGCACCTGCTCAACTTGGGCCTCTTTCACACATCCGGTTTGTGCCGTCAGGCACAATCCGGCATGTGTGTAAAAAAACGGATCCGTTTTTTTTTTACCGCCGGATGCGTTTTTTGTCATTGAGAAGCACATGCGCCGGATCGCGCCGCATGTGCTTCCGTTTGTTCCGGTTTTTACCGGATCCGGCTGAATTCCTCTGTCCGGCGGCCGGACAGGACGGGTGCTGCAGCGTTTTTTTGTCCGGCGAAAAAAGCCGGACATGGCCGGATGCGGCCCTCCCGGCTCTGCGGGACAATGTTACGCTATGGCACATTCCAGCCGCCGGATCAGGCTTCTACCTGATCCGGCCACCGCATGCACGGTTTTACCCTGTGCGCATGCCCGGATATCTCTTTCATACCCCGTTCTCTCTCTCTCTCTTTCATACCCCGTTCTCTCTCTCTCTCTTTCATACCCCGTTCTCTCTCTCTCTCTTTCATACCCCGTTCTCTCTCTCTCTCTTTCATACCCCGTGTTCTCTCTCTCTCTCTTTCATACCCCGTGTTCTCTCTCTCTCTCTTTCATACCCCGTGTTCTCTCTCTCTCTCTTTCATACCCCGTGTTCTCTCTCTCTCTCTTTCATACCCCGTGTTCTCTCTCTCTCTCTTTCATACCCCGTGTTCTCTCTCTCTCTCTTTCATACCCCGTGTTCTCTCTCTCTCTCTTTCATACCCCGTGTTCTCTCTCTCTCTCTTTCATACCCCGTGTTCTCTCTCTCTCTCTCTCTTTCATACCCCGTGTTCTCTCTCTCTCTCTCTTTCATACCCCGTGTTCTCTCTCTCTCTCTCTTTCATACCCCGTGTTCTCTCTCTCTCTCTCTTTCATACCCCGTGTTCTCTCTCTCTCTCTCTCTTTCATACCCCGTGTTCTCTCTCTCTCTCTCTCTTTCATACCCCGTGTTCTCTCTCTCTCTCTCTCTTTCATACCCCGTGTTCTCTCTCTCTCTCTCTTTCATACCCCGTGTTCTCTCTCTCTCTTCTCTTTCATACCCCGTGTTCTCTCTCTCTCTCTCTCTTTCATACCCCGTGTTCTCTCTCTCTCTCTCTTTCATACCCCGTGTTCTCTCTCTCTCTCTCTCTTTCATACCCCGTGTTCTCTCTCTCTCTCTCTCTTTCATACCCCGTGTTCTCTCTCTCTCTCTCTTTCATACCCCGTGTTCTCTCTCTCTCTCTCTCTTTCATACCCCGTGTTCTCTCTCTCTCTCTCTTTCATACCCCGTGTTCTCTCTCTCTCTCTTTCATACCCCGTGTTCTCTCTCTCTCTCTCTCTCTCTCTCTTTCTTTCATACCCCGTGTTCTCTCTCTCTTTCTTTCATACCCCGTGTTCTCTCTCTCTCTCTTTCATACCCCGTGTTCTCTCTCTCTCTCTCTTTCATACCCCGTGTTCTCTCTCTCTCTCTTTCATACCCCGTGTTCTCTCTCTCTCTCTTTCATACCCCGTGTTCTCTCTCTCTCTCTTTCATACCCCGTGTTCTCTCTCTCTCTCTTTCATACCCCGTGTTCTCTCTCTCTCTTTCATACCCCGTGTTCTCTCTCTCTCTCTTTCATACCCCGTGTTCTCTCGTTCTCTCTCTCTCTCTTTCATACCCCGTGTTCTCTCTCTCTCTCTCTCTCTCTTTCATACCCCGTGTTCTCTCTCTCTCTCTCTCTCTTTCATACCCCGTGTTCTCTCTCTCTCTCTCTCTCTTTCATACCCCGTGTGTTCTCTCTCTCTCTCTCTCTCTCTCTCTCTTTCATACCCCGTGTGTTCTCTCTCTCTCTCTCTCTCTCTCTCTCTCTCTTTCATACCCCGTGTGTTCTCTCTCTCTCTCTCTTTCATACCCCGTGTTCTCTCTCTCTCTCTTTCATACCCCGTGTTCTCTCTCTCTCTCTCTCTCTCTCTCTTTCTTTCATACCCCGTGTTCTCTCTCTCTTTCTTTCATACCCCGTGTTCTCTCTCTCTCTCTTTCATACCCCGTGTTCTCTCTCTCTCTCTTTCATACCCCGTGTTCTCTCTCTCTCTCTTTCATACCCCCGTGTTCTCTCTCTCTCTCTTTCATACCCCGTGTTCTCTCTCTCTCTCTTTCATACCCCGTGTTCTCTCTCTCTCTCTTTCATACCCCGTGTTCTCTCTCTCTCTCTTTCATACCCCGTGTTCTCTCTCTCTCTTTCATACCCCGTGTTCTCTCTCTCTCTCTTTCATACCC